>NW_025953041.1:1255564-1262612 GCF_022478825.1 Daldinia caldariorum | reverse complement strand
TCTTTTAATTGTTTTTCATTTTTTTTTGTGTTGGTGTGGTCATAAACTACCCGGGGGGTTTGTTTATTTTTTCTTGCCCCCTTTTTTTCATTTTTTTTAAAAAAAAAAAAAAAAAAAAAAAAAAAAAAAACCTTTTACATAGAGAATACACTCATCCCACAGATAACAATCGTAAAGAGCAAGGAATGCTAATACATAGTCTAATACTATGTATAAGGTACCTACCTGCATAAATCAAATTTGTCTTTGTAAAATGATAGCCCAAACTTGAAGTTTTTCAAGCCTACGGCTCTTAGCCACAGCGGCTTAGTTTACAGCTTCTTTAGCCATGATATTGAACGGCTTCTTACAGGTTGTAGTTGTGAGATTAATTAAAGAAGTAGCTTTTGAAGCGAGGTATATGGTACATATTTCGAAAAGCTATAGAAGTAGGGAAAATCTCTTAAACTCACAACTTTAGGGATGCATCTAATAAAAACGCTTAGAGTGTTGCGCACAAACAACCTTTTTAGTCTGGAGCGAGGTTGGGTTGAGACAATATCCTGAACAAGTTGGGCCATATTTGGAGTTATTCCCCCCTTGCTGGATTTGCTTCGTGTGGATGGGTAATAATTAAGAAACTCTCATTTCATGTCGGAATAACTTAACTAACTCTTGAAAAAGGCTTTACTACATGTTTCAAAATGACACAAGAGAAAGTACGGAAGTCCGGATCCCATAGCTTTGAGCCAAAACTCAAACCGCATATCCAAAAATGAATAGCTCTCAGCAGAGATTGGAGATTAATGCCAACTGACTAATTACGGTTCAATCCAAATTAGGATCCAATTCAAGCATATTACCCATCCCAGCATGTATGTATGTCTATTAACATAGTAAACAACAAACGTCATTCGTCAAGTTTCGCCCGGGTCCCAATAAGCAAGTCCCTAAGTTCTATCACCACTCGTGTCGTTCTCCACCAGCACGGAACTTTTCTAGGAGAAATATCTCAGGCCGCATTCGCCTCACGACTAGGTATTCTGGCACTCACTAAAAGGCACTCTAGGATAGAGACTACATTGAGAGGAAAAAAAAGGAAGAAAGACTTTGCACCAAACCCCAGACACCCCCTACTCCGTATTTTACCATAAACCCACTGCACTAGGTTCATGCAAGGAGAAGTAGAATGGTACTGAAGAATAATACACCTTCCATGACTTTCGCACTTCTTGAACGCTCGGCTTTCCTACGCGCTCCGGAAGAGCTGGTGGAGCTAGTCGTGCTAGCAGCAGTGGTCTGCGAGCTTGACGTCGTCAAAATCTGCCATATCACTATTAGCGTTCTGGACAAGCTGTAAAAGATTGAAAAAGAAAAAAGAAAAGTAAAAAGTGTCTTACAACGGTATCTCCGTTCCCAGTAACAGTGACGGTAGCAGGCCCGGAATCCGTGCTACTTCCACTGCCGGCCCTGGGGGTCCCGCTCCCTGCGCTGGACGTCGCTCTCCGCCGGCCAGTGGAATTGATAGTGAATGTAATAACCGAGCCCGACCTCGTAAATGTAAATTTTCTAGCGCTCGCGCTCGAGGGGTTTGCCGCGGTTGCCGTAGCGAGTGAGTTAGCCATACCCGTCGCAGTAGATGTAGACGTAGAGCCTGCTGCTACGGCGCGCGTGCCTGTAGACGTGAACGTCGTCGTCAAGCTCCCGGAGGTACGAGTTATGACGGTCGTGTACGTTGTTGCACCTCGTGTCGGCGTGCTAGCGTCAGTTCCCGCCTCCGAGACATTTGTAACAGTAGCAGCTGTGGATGGACCCGTCGTCCCGGTAGCCGACGCGTTACCAGTACTTATACCTAGTCCGGTTACCGTACCCCTCGTTGAAATTAACCGAGTAGACGTGAGGGTGTTCGTAATTGTCGACGTGTAGGTTCTCGTGCCGGATCCTGATCCACTGAGGGTGCTTGTCCTCGTACTTGTGATAGTGAATGTCAAGGTTACCTCTGGTGGATCCGAACTGCCTGACGTGGAAGTACCAGCTACAGATGCCAATACTACCGTCTCTGTGCTAGTTGTCGTCACGGTGGATGTGAATGTTGAACCAGATCTAGTAAACGTATTTGTGAGAGTAGACGTGTAAGTCTTTATTGTTGATGCCGCCACTTTAGCTACTTCAGTCGTAGTAAAGGTTGAAGTTATTGTGCTCCCAGGGTCCGTATAGGTTTTCGTAACTGTGGCTATCACCAGACCGGTACTAGACTGAGTATTTGAGCTACCCGCAGTGCGTGTCTTTGTTCGTGTAAAAACGGCTGTTGCTGTACTGCCTGGGCTCGTGTACGTACTCGTAACAGTTGTCGTATAGGTTTTTGTAGATGCTCCTGAAGTATCGGTTTTAGTCAACGTGAATGTTGACGTAACTGTCTCATCAGAGTTGGTGTAAGTAGTTGTAGCTGTTGTTGTGTAGGTACGCGCTGTAGGGGATCCAGACGAATTGATCACGGTGCTCGTGACTGTGGATGTGATCGTACTTTCCAGTGTAATAGTAGTCGTAAGGGTTAAGTGGGATGTCCTTATGGTCGATATAGAGCTTGATCCTGTTATAGTACTTATTATTGTCTTGGTGATGGTGGAAGTAAAGGTACTTCCTAAAGTAATAGTATTTGTAAGGGTTAAGCTGGATATCCCTGTAGTCGATACAGAGCTTGGCGCTTTTATAGTACTCGTCCTCGTCCTGGTGATGGTGGAAGTAAAGGTACTTCCCAAGGTAACAGTATTGGTAACAGTCGATGTCAGTGTATTAGTTGATATAAAGTTTGACCCTGTTATAGTACTTGTCTTTGTCTTGATGATGATTGAAGTAAGGGTACTTCCTGGGGCAACACTACTTGTAACAGTCGATGTGAGCGTATTAGTCGATTTAGAGCTTGACGGTGTTATAGTACTTGTCTTCGTCTTAGTGATGGTTGAAGTAAGGGTACTTCTCGAGGTAACAGTATTTGTAATAGTCGATGTGAGTGTATTGGTCCTTGTAGTCTCTGAAGTCCCTAGTCGCGTTACCGTGAGCGTGGATATAAATGTACTACTAGCTTGTGGTGCTGTAGTGCTTGTAACTGTGGACGTGAGGGTAACAGTAAATGTAAAGAAACTCCCTATTGTCGATGTTCTCGTAATAGTTGATGTTTTCGTAATAGTTGAAGATATTGTACTAGTTGTCAACGTATTGGAAGCTGAGGGGCGGCTCATGTCAGTGTTAGTAAAATTTGAAGAGTACGGAGTCGTACCAATACTGGTGTATTAGATGCGACACCGAAATATGATACAGGAACGGGTTTCGCGATGTAAGAGTGTGGGGTGAAAATGGTCCACGATATGCATTACATTACCTACAGTTGATGATTCAAAAACGTATGAAGTATATACGTTGGTAAAAGTGCTATACTTAGCCAAAAGTTAGTACAAATGCTGATATGATGCAATCAAATGAGGTGCTTATATGAGAGGGGTTAGTAAATACTTACGACATTTACCCACGAAGTCTGTACCACCGTTTCAGTGATCGTGTCTATAATCGTGTCTGTAATCGTGTCTGTAACCGTGTCCGTAGCCGTGTCCGTAGCCGTGTCCGTAACTGTGTCTGTAACCGTGTCTGTAGTCGTGTCTGTAACCGTGTCTGTAGTCGTGTCTGTAATCGTGTCTGTAATCGTGTCTGTAATCGTGTCTGTAACAACCTATCATGATTTGGAAAAGTCAGCGATGGGTTCGACATTTTGATGTACGAAATATGACGTGAGGTCTGAGTGAACAATGTGTTCGGAGAAGAAAAATAATATTCGAAGAGGAACTTACCACTGTTGTGAAATCAGTTACAGTCGAGGAATATGTGGTTGCTGAGGGCGCCCATGAATTTGTCTGAATTGTATAGGACGGGCTGGGTATTGATGGGATGCTTCCAAAGTCCTAACATGGATCTAGAGTCAGCAGAGATTTATTGGGGCCTCGCTTTGATTTTCGATAACAAGGCGAAATATCTCACAATACAGTTGCCGAAGCCAAAGGAATTATATCCGTGATTGAGGAAGCTCTCGATTCCTGAATCCAAAGATTGAAACTCTCCGAAGCCATGTCTGCCGTGAGAAGGTCCGCCGTGCCTCAAATGGGTTTTAATGCCGTCAAACATAGCCCGAGTTGAGATTCGTATATGATTCACAGAACCTTGTATGGAACGACATCCACAGAGTCGAGCTATTGTGTCACGCCTGCCCGTTAGCCGCGTTACAAGTGAGCCAACAGATTGATGAAATGGCCGTATGGACGAATGTATGGTTTGGAAATCATCATCGCGGAGGGACCTGGCTGAAGTAATAACAGTAGATGTCGTCCTTATCGCAGAGGATAATGACTGGAGCGCGAGGTCCAGATGCTCAATAGTGCCGCCACTCCTGAGGCTTCGTATCGCGCGATTTACTGTGCCAATCTGATGGTTAGCTGAATTAATGGCGTTCACGATGGAGCGGACCCCATTTGAGTCGTGAGGGTTGTTTTGGCCATGCTTAGGAGATGTAATGGAACCATATGCGTTGTTGTTGGTCTTGCCGGAGCCGACTCCATTAGCAGCTCCTCCGACTCCATTGGAGCCTCCTCCGACTCCATTGGAGCCTCCTCCGAATCCATTAGCAGCTCCTCCGAATCCATTGGAGCCTCCTCCGAATCCATTAGTACCTCCTCCGAATCCATTAGTATCTCCCCCGAATCTATTAGCACCTCCTCCGAAGCCGTTTGCGAACGTTGCCACTATGTGAATAGCGATAGAAATCAGATAGACACCATAAAAGGACTTCATCGTGTCTAACTGTTGAGACGAAATCGGGGAGGGGGATTATGGAAAGAAGGACTGGGCTATTAACGGCACTCTCATGGGGTCTTGTGGTTATTAGGTCTTCAACAAGCAGCAATGTTGGGTTATCAGCTAGAACGGGGGAATCGGGCCATAGTTCACGAGACACTTATATGGACGAACGGAGCAGTACATCCTGCGACTAGACAAGATCAAAAACATTAATGACTCAAGCAATGCGTTTATTGAGACATGGCTATGAATGTAAAAGGGATACTAGAAAGGCTGCATGTAGAATGTCGACATCGTCATTCTAGATTTAGGTGATCAATATGGACTCCAAATGGGTGTATAGACGAGGAAAGGGGGGATACGGATACGCGCAGCAGAATTAGCGAAAGACAATAAAAGGCACACCGTAGCTCGGCGATGAGTTATACCACCGCACATAGAAAAAATCTGCTAGTACTGTCGAGTCTTATTCAAAGGTTGGCTAATGGGAAAAATTAACACCATACGGCCTACATGTGCGTTTTCATCAGGGGAACAAGGATGCTGATGTATCAAGGTTGCTTACTTGCCTCGACAATCGTCATAGTCCGATGGCAATCTAAGGAGCAGCCGAACCATTTTTGTCTTTTATAAATAACATACATAAGCCGAGCGCTGTTTCAGAGTAAGCTTAGTTCTTCATGACATCTGAAAAGGGGGTGGCCAGCAATAACGTGGCTGGTATTAACAAACTTCGAGCCTTGAAACTCTGTCGGTATCCAAAATTTTAAATTCCCCTGAAGTTCTCCTACTACATGCAAAGTTAATTGATCGAATAGTTCGGACTATTCATGGGATGGTACCCTATTTTGAAGCTCTTCGAAGTTTTGGTTGGTTGATAATATCAAATATCAACCAACCAAATCAAATAAAAGCTTGACCTGACCTAGCCTGTATAGGCCTAAATTCTACAGTATCTATACAGGCCAAGCCCGATTTTTTTTTTTTTTTTTATCCTAGATAACGTGAAAATTTTGAGGCCAATATTACTATATTTGTTAAGTGGTATTTCATGTAGCACACGTCTATTTTTCTCAACGATTTAATATTAGATTACCTGAAAATTTTTTATATCTACCTAGGTACCTAGGTAGGAAAGTAAAAAATGGGGTACGTACCTGAATGCGTACTGAGGCTAGCTGGAATCGTGTTTTTTAATATCACGATGTTGATTTTGGTGTTTTAAAAAAAGTATGTATTCAAAAAGAGGTACGTGGTGGGGCTAAGTGGGTATTAATTTCGGTACGTACCGAATTCCACCAATAGAATCTAACGGACTATTTACATCCGATTTTACCAATATCGATAACACTAGTGCCTCAAGCCAGGCTTACGATACGGTCAAATAAGCCTCTTTTTTCAAAAGACTTGACTTGGCCTGACCAGATCAGGCTTTTACGTATATTTGATTTGATTTGATTTGCTATCGCTGGTTGATATAAGTCGGCGCAGCGGGGAAATTAACAAGAACCAAGGCAGACAGACAGCCAAGGCAGAGAGTGACACATGGCCACTATACCGTCGAGTGCGCTTCCTGCAGTAATATTGACAGGACCGAATACTGCAACTTCTATTCGTCGCATGAATCGATTGGGATGTCAACATATTCCAGACTAGCATTATTTCATTCCTACCTAACCTAACCTAAGGTACCCTAACTTTTATTTTCCAAAATATCGTAACTCTGTTCTTACTAGATATGATTCAACAAGATGGCCGAAGCTGTTGCAGCTTTTGGACTTGCAGTCAATATCATTCAAGTTATCGGTGTCAGTGCCAAATTCATTAACCTTGCCTATAACATATGGTGCTCCAAGAAGAAGACGATTGACGAATTTACCATTTCTCAATCTATTTCGCGAGATCTCAAGGCTGCTCTACAGCATATACCCATAACCACATCCTCACATCCGGACACAGCTGAAAATGAAACCAATAAGAGAATTCTTGCATTATCTAGAGAATGCGCCGAGGTAGCTCAGCAGATTATAGATTCTCTAGACCACCTTGGAATCTCCAACGGAATTGGGAGGGTAATACCGAAACGGAAAGCCTTTCTAAATGCTTTCAAGCTGGCCTGGGGGGGGGGGGGGGGGGGGGGGGGAAAAAAAAAAAAAAAAAAAAAAAAAAAGAAAAAAAAAAAAAAAAAAATAAATTATAAAAAAAAAAAAAAAAAAAGGAACAATGG
>NW_025953041.1:885697-1255554 GCF_022478825.1 Daldinia caldariorum | reverse complement strand
TCCGTTGGGTCCCGCCCCCCGCCCGCCCCCGCGCCCCCCCGCGGCCGCCCGCCCCCCCCGCCCCCCCCCGCCCCCCCGCGCCGGGCGCGGGCTCTGAGAAGATAACGGCCTTGCAAACCCAAATGGATGGATATAGAAGTCAAATAATGTTGGAATTGAACATCTCTCTCAGGTCCGATGCATATTATCTTCTAGGCCCTACCTAGTATTACCTAGGTAGGGACCTGGTATCAATACGCGAGCGTTATGCTGACATTTTCAAGGCTTTACCTCATGAAGTCATTACACAATCAAGAAACAATGCTGAAGCAGCTATTGCAGTCTCAAGGTAATAAATCCCAATCAAGAGATGGGACAAGCTCTATAATAACCCGTCATGATGGCTTGGGTTCGGCATTAGCCGAGTATCTTACGAATGCAATTAATATATCCGACTCCAATGACTCGAGGGAAACACTTCGCAAAGAGCTACTCGAAGCTGTCTATGCGTCTGCTGGGGACCCAGGTAGCGATGCCTCAGCTTTTGAAGTTACAGAACCGCGAAAATTAGCCCTCCAAGAGAAATTCATTTCAAGCTTGCATTATGACGGTATATACGACCGTGAACTTAGCATCGCTGACGCTCATGAAAAAACTTTTCATTGGATATTTCATCCGGAAGATAATCAAGACCATCCTTGGGACAACTTCCGTCACTGGCTCCAGACGGACCAGCAATTATATTGGATCACCGGAAAAGCAGGAGCCGGCAAATCGACGCTAATGAAATTCATCTCCCAGCCTATCCCACCTGGAAAAGGAAGTCATTCAGGCGAAGGGGAGCCTCGCTCGACAGAATATCTTCTTCCGTGGGCTGGAGGGAAGCCGCTCATAGTGGCTTCATTCTACTTTTGGGCGGCCGGCTCAAAAGTGCAGACATCAAGGGAAGGCCTTTACCGCACACTGTTAAGACAGATTTGCCAGAGTTGTCCTGAAGCCATACCTCACGCTTCCTCAGAAAGATTGGAAGCATTATGTCTCTACAATGAGGATCCAATGCCATTCTGCGAAGAAGAACTGCGATATATGTTAGATAACGCAATTACATTCGCCAGTTCAACACACAGCCTGTGCTTATTCATCGACGGGCTTGACGAGTTTGATGGCTCCCATGAGGACCTGATAGAGTTCGTTAAGGGTATAATCGAGACGTTACCAGTGAAGGTCTGCGTAGCGAGTCGTCCTTGGGTAGTGTTCGAAACTGCTATGAAAGGCAAACCAAGCCTCATGATCGAAGACCTCACATTCAGTGACATTAGAAGTTACGTCACATCAAGACTTGAATCCGACCCCAATTTCACGTCACTTCAGAAACGCGAGGCAAAGTTCTCTCAAAATCTCATTGAAGATGTCGTGCGAAAGGCTTCAGGGGTGTTTCTTTGGGTTAGCATTGTTGTCACATCCCTTCTGGAGGGAATCAAATACGCGGATCGAGTTTCCGACTTGCAGCGACGACTTTCTCAACTCCCTTCCGACTTGGAGTTATTGTATGATAGGATACTTCAAGACCTGGATCCTTTTTATCTTGAGCATGCGGCCCAGTATTTCCGCTTAATGGTTGCATGCGAGGGACCACCTGAGGCACTGTTATTGTCTTTTGCCGACGAAGAAGAAAACGAGTTCGCTATTCAGCTTCCTAACTCTCCATTATCGCCCGAGGAAATACAACATAGGGTCGAAACAATAAGAATACGGCTGAACTCGCGTTGTAAAGGATTAATCAGCGTTCCGGAATTAAGTAAACAGCACCTGAATGCTAATATTCAGCTTCATGCCGTTACGGCTCAATACCACCATAGGGCCGTCAGAGACTATTTTGAGCAACCTAAGATACAAGAGAAACTCATGGGAATGCTGAAAAAGTCATTCGATCCATATTATAAGCTGTGTTCTGGATCCTTATGCATGCGTAAAGGCATTGAGGATCTTGGCGATGGCTCATTGAGTATTGTAGGATCTACTAGCCCTCTCCTACAATGCTTACGATTCGCATCAAAAGTTGAGGAAGGGAATACTCAAACTATGATTAAGATCCTAGACGAGCTAGAAAGTGTTACGACAAATCAGCACATAAGACGATGTCATGTATCCCTGGTGAGGCCCTACTGCGACTACGAGCGGTTCGGGGAAACTTTTATTTCACTTGCCATAAAGCTTCAAGTAACAGAGTATGTTAGAAGAAAGGTACAGCCATATATTGCCTACAGGAAAGTGTTAATACCAAACGGTATTGTGCACTTATTACCAGCAAACGGTCCCTTAAAGACCGTTTTCAAAGATTCCGGTTAGGCAATCAAAGCACCGTCATTCCCTCAAATCTGTGGTCTCTGCTAAGAGATGCAACCCCTTCTATGTCTACAGATTTAACAATGCTTTCCATTCTTCTGGAAAAGGGTGCTGACCCTAATTTCACTTTTGGGTATAGGCAGCCTACAAGACTTGAGGAGCTCAGTATATGGACAGCGACCCTGGCATTTGTATTGGACGCTACGTACCGTGAGCTTGATATCGATCTAGACTTATGGATAGATGTCCTTCGGTTGATGATGGTAAATGGGGCCAGCACAAAGAAAAGGTTTATCAGCATGGCTATGACTGAGGTCTCTTTGCAATACACGAACGATGTATCCGAACTTTTCAACGGTGAATTTGCCGTAACAAGTATTCAACGCACACTGCGGTACATTAGGAATCACAGAGGACAGCTTGAGAAAGGTATTAGATTTGGCGACAAGATTTGGAATAAAAAAAGGGCTACCTGAAAACGACTATCGGGATTGTAAGAGCCTACCTATGGGTAAGTCGACACGCCGTCGCTGGGCCCACCGTAGCTGGGGCCACTTATTTCACATATAAAATTAGCAAATTTGCATACTTGTATTTAATCCAAGAGAATAGATAAAAATAAGCATTTTTCTGATATAGTTTTTTTATATTTATCTAATTTCGTATGTATCACGAAACGAAAAGGAGGCTACTAACGACGATAATGTTCTGGAGAACCAGAACATCAAGAGCCTTGCAGCTTCGCTGCAAGGCGGCTTTATGTACAAGAAGAAAGACCTGACTCGCGAGTGACTCCTGATCATGACACTATGAATTTTTTTTAATGCCCGAACAAGTTCGGGCACTAGGTACCTACATAAACATCGTCATATGTGATAGGATAACGCCAGCATTAATCTAAGTCATCTAAACATTCCCTCCCAAAAGCCAAGTTCACAAAACTCGCCATGTGTGTTTTCAAATCGCTCTCGAAGAAAGCAAGTTTAGTATGGAATTCCTTGGCAGTGCCGCCCAGGAGTTCTTTCGAGGAGCGTGGGGATTCGTAGCAGTCAAAGCGTTTCTGGACAACCTTCGCAAAGTGCAAGCGGGCGGCTCGCTCGTGTGTGGCTCTCAGACGTTTGCTATAGGTATTGTTAAGAGATAGGCCGTCGTCGAACACGTCGAGGTCACTTGTTTCGTGTTCGGTATAAACGAATGGTCCATGAACGAGGCGTCGCACCCTTTTCTTGAAGTAACTGTCTAACGGGACAAGAACGTCCCGCAAGCCGAACTGGCATCCTGTTACGTCGATAACCCATCCTTCACTACCTAACCAGACAAGCAGGATGCTGTGCGCTGGCGTGGTACATGATATGTTTTCCGGTTCCTCTCCAGAATCGCAGTGCCATACAACCTTCCACGGAAGTATTGGTTGCAAGTTTACATCGACAGCCTTTAACATCGATGCAAGTCCTTGATTATTGTAAGCATTCTGATGATACCCTCCTGATAGGTACCTAGGTATACAAGGTAGGATGTCATTATCTCACCTTCAAGAAGAAAACGAGCAAAGGGACCAAGAAGACATAGGGCAGTTGTGCATTGGCTAATTGCCAAAACTGCCTCTTTATGTCGGGTGTTAATTGCCAGATTGCTCGGAAATGGCTGATACCAGGGACGAAATGGGATCTTCGGGTTCAGGTGTAAGTGGAGGGCGCCCTCCTTATGCTCGACTCCCGTTAGTGGGAGGTCGAACACGTATTCCCGGTAAGCTAAGAAGGCGGTCTTCAAAAGGGTAGCAACTCGGAGTAGCATCAATCGCTTCTTCAACACGTGGCACTGCGTCTTATGCGTCGGCCAGTGCTGCCGCTGGCATTTGGAATCGCAATAGGCGATCGCCGGGGCATCGCCGGGATGATACTCTGGTGCATTCAAACAGCCGGTGCATCTTTTCACTGCCGATTTACCACAGTTTGCGCATGATAGGGTGGTGCAGGTATATTCCATGGTTCATCTTCAAGAATGTTGTTGAATAATAGTTCAAATGGTTATTGTGTTTAGGTAGAAAGCACAACAAGCTTGTAAACTTCAAATTCGGCCAAATTCGAAGTTTACAAGAATCGTTTCAGCAACTTAGCCTACAATCCGGCTTATCTACCTATGTACTATTGAACAACATCGTAGTTACCTTCTACGTGTTGGTTGCGACTTCATTATGACTACACGCCCATCATGATTAGGGTGGGCTAGCTCAGCCCCTAATCACCAAACCGAGGAATCATGGTGTCAATACACTACCTAAGGTACCTGGAATTTATAAAGGAGTCACTTTATAGGAGAGAAAGTAGGTGGCTCATTCCTTGTTAATGACTACGACGACATAGTAGTCTCGGCAGTCTTGTGCCTTAAATGCGACAGGCAGTTCAAGTCTTCACAACCACAAATATAGCTTAGTGTATATGATATGGACAGAAAAAAAAGTATTTTTGGATTGAAGAAAGGATTGAAGAAAGGACCTGAGTTGGAATCTTAGGCATTGGACTTTCAAGCTTTGAATAGATCATCCGAAATCCCCCAGTGACACTTTTCACCGTCTATAGACTTATCAACAATATAATTTGTAAAGAAGAATAGCAGAGGAGGATCGGTTATAAAAGTGTCGTTGACTGCCTATAGAAGTCTTGTTCACGCTGGACAACCATCAACCTGAGAAGTAGCCGTTACAAATTACTTGGCGATGAAAGAGCTGAATGCTTACACACTTATATCCTTGACAATTCAGGTTGCTCCAACATCAGTATAGCATCTTGAAGCTCTATGTAATATACCGTAAATAAAGCAATACCTGTCATTAATCTTGTGCATACCTATAAGCCTTCAACGTTTGTAGTCCTTGCGAAGACCCTGTCAGTACTGGCCAAAGTTGACAGGGGCAAAGTCAAGGCTTCGCATTTAACATGCTTCCGATTTTTTTTTTCTTTCTAGAAGAACTAATCCCATAATTAGTGCTACTAGTAGCTAAGGCTCTTTGAGGCTTCATCTCTAAAGCCAATATGTAAACTAGGTACACACGCTCTTGGAAATGAATTTGTCGGAAACCCAATAACGGGTATCTCCGCGTGTTGCCACTTTAGCTACTGCGGGGAATTCACTCTACTCACCAGCCAAGAAAGCTGCGAATCCTCTCTTTTTTAAGCAGCTCCGACGTAAACACCGTCTGAACTGGGCTCTTGACATGTTATTGGGAACCTGAGCTCGATACGAGTAAGAAGAAATTAAAGTAACTAGTCCATAAACACCAGAACCTCTACAATATAAAGCCATATTGTGATGCTTATAAGTAAACTAACTTGGCAAGTCCGTAGACTACCTAGGCTAGGGCCGCCGGGCCGTCGTCGGCAAAGCTTCATCAAAGACGTAAGACATGGCATGGTTTCCACTATATATAAACCTGGGGTAGCCGTCCAATTCCTGCTTCTTGAATGAATAGATGTAGACCAGAAGAAGAAAAAAAACGTCAAACCGAGCACGTCATATCAGCCTAATTGTTGTCCATCATGTCTACCATCAAAACCTCCGTGATCCTCGAGGCGGGGCCGAATACTGACATCTGGAAGAAGCCGCCCACGACGAACATCTGGACAGGTACTAGAAGCCCTACACCTCTAAGAAAAAAAAAGCAGCTAACTTCCGTCAAGCTCCCATATCGCACACGTCGTCAGGGCTCCTGAAGGACTTCCAATCCGCCCGCGTCACCTTCTGGGCGGACTGGCAGGAGCGGTACGACCAAGGCGGCCTCCTGCTAGTGCCGAAGCGGCGGTCCGCAGCGCACGTCTCGCCGCCGGAGCGGTGGATCAAGACGGGCGTCGAGTACTACCTGGGCGAGCCGCAGCTCAGCACGGTGAGCACGGACCGGTTCGCGGACTGGAGCGTCGCGCGCCTGACGCTCGGGGAGAACGAGCGCGCGCCCGCGGAGGCAGGCGGCGTCACCGTCGAGATCGCGCGCGAGGCCGACGAGCACGGCAAGAGCCTGTGGGTGTACCGGCTGGTGCTGGACGCGAGCGGCGCCGTCGCCGAGAGGATCCCCCTGCGGGAGATCTGCTGGGTGCTCGCGGACGAGGACGAGGCCGGTGGCGAGGAGTGGCTCCTGGACGTCAGCCCGCTGGTGGCTCGGCCGGAGAAAAACGCGACCGACTCGCTCAAGGTCGACTTTAAGACTTTCGAGGTCCAGTGGCGGTCTTGAGGAGATGGGGAATGATGATGTTCATAGGGACCTACGAAAGGTATATACCTACCTACATAGGTAGGTATCTGCTAAAGCGAGATCAGATCGACAGTTTGCCTCCTTTAGTCTAATTACGGCCCGTATTCGGGGGGAATGTCGGGGATGACTACTCCTTAAGAGAGTTTTTGCAGGCCGAATATAGAGCCACTCCGGCCACTCCAGTCAAACTTAAGCAAGCCTCAATGGACCGTGGCACGTTGCCGTAGTGACTAGGTAGCTTGCAGCTCTTGTGATGTCCCAAACACCTGGAGCTGGATTTTAGGAACTTTGATAGGAAAATTCTTGTCGAGATAGTAAGTAGAGCGAGTGGATGTTACATTGATGGATGCTACATTGATTGACAGTGCCTCTATTATTGGCAGACTTGATTGGGATAGGTAGCTGCCGAAGATCGCCACATTTGTACCTAATGTAAGGGTAGGGATTCTAGATAGATGCAGGCTAGGTTAGGTACCTACCTCACATAAAACCCCCCGCAGTGAGCGCATCTTATCAACGTATCAAGCTTACAACTGCTGGTGTACCATTCTGACATCAACAACCATAACCTATCACGTGAATGTTCACTGCCACTGACACTCACATCATGTACGTAACTTAAGGTACCTCCTATATATACCTTCCATGTCGGTTCCTATGTGATTGTATTTGTATCGTCATCGTGACGTTCGACGTTCACAACTGCTCCGCACCGAGTAACCGTAAATTCCCACGACCAGCTACGCGCCTTATGACGATGCAACCAAGAAGGTATCCTGTACTTCTCCCTTCGACAACTCTTCCGCAGGAGGGAGGGGAGCCTTCAAAACCTGGTCCAAGGCGGCAGAGACCTGGTGCATGCACCGCATGTAGGCGCCGTAAAATTAAAGCAGGTACCCAATTCTACTTACTGCTGAATTCTTTTACTGTAATTGCTTTTGGTTGACCCAGCATAGTGTGATGGCATACGGCCAAGATGCACTACTTGCGCAAAACGGGGCATGTCATCCTGCATCTACATTGATAAGGCCAAGGCTAGCCCTGAGGCGATGGAAATCCTTGAGCTCCTGAAGTCGCTCCCTATAAATGAAGCATTTGCTCTCCTAGGGACGCTGAGAGAAGAGGGGGATCCGGCAACCGTCTTATCGGGATTGAGAGATTATGGCCTTGAGAACCATTCGTCGTCATCAGGGGCAGATACCCAAGGGCCTATCCCGCCTAGAACCATGCTAGAATTAGAGTTGATGGCCAACAACTCAAAGGCATATCATACCTTGCGCCGAATAAGTCCATCTGCCTTGGCCAAGAGTGATCTCCTCCGCCCGATACGTCCATCTATGAACGACTTCCGCATGTGAGTTAACCTTGCTCTATACGATGAGGACTATTTTAAGGGACCAAGTATTGACATCCTCGAATGTAGGGACTCGCCACCTCCTGCCGGCGTAACTTGGGAAGGGAGACATTTCCCACTTCTCATAAGGTCCGGAGAAGAAGTTAGTTATTGCGATGAACGACTTCGTAATCTGCAAGTCGGCTTCTGGACTGACATACCTATTTCTAATAATCTTGCGGCACGAGTTATCGATATATATATGACAACTGATCATCCCCTTCTAGGTCTCTTTAGTCCAGACCTGTTTATTGCAGATCTTGTCAATCATCAAGATAGGTTCTGCTCGCGTCTCCTTTTCCATGCTTTGATGTATCTTGGCTGTGTGAGTTGTAAATATGTCTTAGAAGGTCGAACTCAGCTAAACAATATGTATTAGCAAATGTACAGTGCCTTCGACAAGGATGCAATGTACTTTGCCAACAACTTCTTTGAAGAAGCCGAAAAACTCTGGAAAGAAGAGCAAGACTCGTACACGGCCGTGGCAGGCGCTGTATTACTTAGTCTGTCTCTTATAGGAAACAGTAGAGACCATGCCGTGCTCTCTTACGCCAAAAAAGCAATGCAAATGGGTAGGAACCTAGGTCTCTTTGATACCACCGAGGAAACTGCTTCAAAAATTGGGGTGGTATCGGGAGAAGATATGACAACTCGCTGCTATGCAGCTTGGGGGACGTTTAACTGGAACGTGTAAGCAGTACTCTACGCACTGAGCAAGTTCCAAGCCAACGCATACTTATTTAACAGGCTTATATCTTTTTTCTACCGACAACCGGGCGCGGAAAGCCCAAGCTCAGCTCCAACATTGCCCATTCCGGAAGAAACGATACTGGAAAGGGGATTTGAAGGCATGGCCCAAGGAAATCCAGTAAATGAAGATCCCCAAAAGATAATCTTCCCCGTGCTCTGTCGTTTTTGGCAGATCATCCGAGGTGCCGGGTGGATCTACACCCCAGCTGAGGGTAGTCCGCCTGATATCTCTAGGATGGCTCTTGTAGAACATACGTTCCGAGAACTTATCGCCTGGGCGGAATGTCTTCCATCCCCATTACTTCGAGCCGAAGGCCGGTCTCATCATGTTATTGTGATTCAGTGAGTACCTAACCTAAACGCAAAAAAGAAAGTGTTGGTAGGGACCTTGATAACTAACTAGGTATATCTAGCATATGGCTTCATTGTGCTATCCTTGATGTATTCAGACCATTCATCGGAAAGCCTGAGGATCAGCGACCACGTCTGACAACATTTTCAGCACGATATAGTTCTCCAGATGCAGCATATGCCGCTTCGGTCGGGCAACTCAAAAGTCTTATCGTTGAATATCGCAGCAATTACGTAGCATCCACATATTCGATCCTTTGGCATACTGGGCTTCTTTATCTCGCGAACGCCATGTTAAAAGACACTAGAGACCCCGAATGGCGCGTCTACCTACTTTTGTGTCTATACGGTTACGAGGGTCTTAGTCGTCCGTACCTCATATCCGAGGTGATTGCCCAGGGCTTGTTAGCGATGACTCTGAAAGAAACCGATATGACAGGAAGTGAGGCGCAAAGGATAATTAACGAAGTCAAGGAAGGAAGACTCGAAGGTATAGAGCGAGGCCATGATGACGAAGCCCGTGCTACATTTATGGTCGATCTGGAACTGGCGCTGAAAAAGCCCGAAGAGGCCAGAGCTGAGAACCTAGCAGCTGAGTTCGATAACCTAGCCTTATTCAGGGAATTTCTCAATGAGGAGCAGCCAGAGGAACAGAACTAAGAGTAAGGCGAGAATGAATGTATGGTGGATGAAATGGGATAAGGTTGACGGGATGGATAATTTACCTGGACTAGGTAAGGTCTCTTGGATGAAATACGTGATACATGTACCTAACCTTAGGTACCTTACCTAATTCAAGTGTGCACGGTGCACTTGTAGTTTAGGTACCTAGGTATATATAATTGGAAAGAACATTGAACATTATAAATGTACCTAGTTACCGTTAAATATTAAGATAGGAAACTGCACAGGTGTTATGATATCAGGTACCTACTTCCTAAGGTAAATTTTCTCTTTAAACATAGAGGCAGGATCTCATATCGTACCTGGCGAAATATTAACATATATTTACATAGAAGGAGGTACCTACCTAACCTAGTAATTACTATGCATGGCCTCTGCATCCCTAAAACTTGAAAACTTTCCTTCTACAATTACCAGGTAACAAACACCAAACACTACTTACGGCGCCTTGTCGAATCCTATCTTCCAAGCTTTTCTGTCTTTCTTTCTTAAAAAGCAACATTCAAGGATTAAAAATCCGGCATGGCAATACTAAGGGACGTTCCAGGTATCCAAGTTACTGTGCAGGTCGCTGGTAATGATGCGATTGAGTACGAGGATCCCGACGCGTCGGAAGGAGGGGAAACCAGAGACGCGACTTGTCCTACTTCAATAAAGTATATTGAATGCGTTGATGAAGCCGAATTCGCCATCAAGCTAAGAGTTGATGATACCTACCAGTGGGGGCATAAAAATAATGCTCTAATGACGCATCTTCGACTTGACGGCAAATCTGTTTCGGGCATTATCGTATCGCAAACGGCAAGAGTCAACGGCACTGCGATAGGGATTAACAAAGGAGAGTACGCATACTGCACCCAAACGGACAGATGGCTTTTTCGTAAATTCAAGTTCTCTGCTGTTGACGTCGGTATGCTTCGTGAAGTCGTCGGCGTGGGAATAATCAACTAACTGAAGCTCAAGTTGACGATTCGAACAAGAGCCGAGTCGAGAAAGATGTCAAAATAGCCAGGCATCTCGGGTTAATTCAAGTTAAGGTCTTTCGGTGCATTCCTCTGGGCACTTATAGGAAGCCGACTCCAAGGTCTGATTTTCAGCAAAGTGACAAGTTGGAGCTTGCGGAAAAATCGCTTAAGGGCAAAGCTATTTCACATGGAACCTCGTATGTGTTCCCACACAAGTACCTGCTTATATGCAAGGCCTGGACTAATATGTAACCAACAAAGGTTTTCATCAGGACAGCATACACGTACTCCCAACAACCGTAGAGTAGCATATATCGACGGGTACGATAAGCCCATCGCGATGTTTCAGTTCCATTATAGATCTAGAGGTATGATGATGAGCAGGCGGTAATTGCATCTCGAAAAGTCTAACCAAACCTTCTAGAGGCTCTAAAACGAGAGATGGTCATTCCTCGGTCTCCATCGCCAGCCCCGGAGCCGAAATGCGAAATCGCTCAAATGTCGCGCGCAGAACTGGAGCGGTTAGCCAGAGAGAGACTCGACCAGCTACAGGTTTGTAACCTACCTACCTACCTACCTAAGTTATATTCGCCGAGGATATTATTTACTAACAAGATTCAGAACGATCAAAGCATTAAAGAGGAGCGTAAGCCTATGGTCAAGAACGAAGTCGGTGGGACCATTGACTTGACCGAAGAGATCAAGCGGCCTATAAAGTCCTCCCGACGGGTGCGCGTTGCACCGAATGAAGTGATTGATCTTACGGACGATTAAAATAATGATCCAGACCGATACGGTACCTAGAGGTGCCTGCATTATCCGAATCTTGGGGTCGCATCGAAATTTGCAAGATTAGTCCATGCTGAAGTCTATTAACGTCTCAAATATTCATACGTGACACTTTATTGACCAGACAATCCGAGCACTATTCGACTTGGCATTTCGTTCTTTTGTTGGTAAGGTTATGGTATGTAACCGCCGTTTATTGTACTTAAGATATTAATAACAAATGTATTCCCATGCTTCTAGGAGATGATGAGGCTAGCTGAGTTTTAGCGTTGCCAGTCCCTTGCAAGTCCCTTGCAGAAAATGGAACCCCCCAACATCCCCAACATCGTATGGCACTACATTAGGTGGTACCTTAGCTCCCCACTTACAAACTAACAGGTAACAAGGGAGGTCCTGCACATACATAACGTAGCTTGATTTTTTTTTTTTTTTTTGTTTCCCCACGAAATCTCAACAATCTTCCGGAGTATTCGCCAAACTTCACCACTCTCTACCCCGTTCAGATTCAGCCATTGAGCACCCACAGACACAATGGCCGATATCAAGAAGCCAGTAAAGAAGTCTTCGCCTGTAAAGAATGGCTACTTGATCCTCTATAACGCCGTCTCGGCCGCCCTCTGGCTCACAGTGTTGGGCCGAGTCGTTAACGTCAATGTTACTGGCACTCCACAGGCGGTCTATCCCGCTGTTGGCGAATTCTGCAAATGGACGCAGACGTTGGCCGGAATGGAGGTTTTGCACTCGCTGTTAGGTGCGTTTTGTTCCCCAGTTACTTATTTTTCTGCGTACACGATGCCTATTCGCATGACTTGGGGATGGATTCCCATGCTACAGCCCTCTCAACCTTTTCCATTTAAGAATGGGACAATTCAAATTCAATCCGACAAGCTAGGAAGCTGACATCTGAATTGCTACTAGGTATCGTACGAGCTCCGTTCTTCACGACCTTCATGCAAGTCTTTAGCAGATACGCAATCGTGTGGGGGATAACCGGACTATTCCCCGAGCTTGCTCTCGGGAGTGGCAGCGGTGATGTCTATAGCAGCATTGCCTACTCCTCAATGTTAGTAGCATGGGGCGTCACCGAAGTCATCCGATACTCGTATTTTACGCTGTCTCTTTCCTCGGGCGGACAGCCACCTTCTATACTGCACTGGCTGCGTTACCACACCTTCTTCATTCTGTACCCCGTCGGTATCTCGAGCGAAGCGTACCTAATCTGGCGCGCCGTTGAACCCGCCAAAGACGCTATCAGCCCTCTATACTCGACTGTGCTCTTCGGATATGTCGCATTAGTATACCCTCCTTGTATGTCAAGCCCCAATGAATTCGTCCGAGAATATATGCTAATGCAATACTTCCAGCTGCGTATTTCTTGTATACGCACATGATGTCTCAAAGGCGCAAGATTTTTGGAGCTAAGGCACAGAAGAGCACAAAGTAGAACTCGCATACTGTAGCCAACTGGACGGGTTACAAAACCCTAGCGGAAGAGATAAAAAATATATTCATGCAAGGTATCCATATAAGGGGTGGGGGGTAATATATATGTAGAAGTGTAGCATTGTAGACGTAATACACCGATCAAAATAGTTTGGGGACTATTCGGTAATTGCCATCTATTGAATTCTGCGTCGGCCGCTTGATTCATACCACTCGTTTCGAGACCAGCGCACTATCAGGTTCTTCGCATCTTCAGATAATTTGCGGTATCCCGGGTTATCTTTTGGCTCAAACATTGCTGTATACGTCAGTACCCTGACATGTGGACGGTTCAAGTTGTGGAGGGAAAGCAGACACAAAGAGAAGAAAGAACAAAGAAAAAAGAAAAAAAAAAGACTTACCCATATGTGCCCCAATCTCATCCTTGGACTTGTCATTTATAGCTTCCATCCACAGACCCGTCGTGCGCTTGTCCTTCTCAGGCAGGTTGCAGAAAGTCCGATCGGTGCCCACCACAGTTCCCACCATGCTCACCTCCTTCGCCGACGCAGCTTTACCGAGGCGCGTGTATAGATTCGCAAAACCGACACCCATTTGCCGATCCAGTTTCACCATCTTGGCCAATCTCTCCCGCAGCTCCGCGCCCCTCGCCAGGCATCCCACAAACTCGAGGTGCGAGCTGACCCATGACCAGCCCGAGCTCAGGTGCTCCCGGTTCATGTACGCCGCCGCGCCGCCCGCCGCCAAAGCGCCCGCCGCCCCGGCTACCATGGCGATCTGGCCCCAGCCCCATCCGCCGGTGCTCTGCTGCTTCTTTTTCTCCGGCGGCGTCGGCGTTTCGGGCGCGGGTAAAGCGCCGGCAGGTTTCTTGTTGCTAGAGCCCCCGGTCCCGGTGTTGGTGTTCCCGGCCGCTTGGTTGTAGTTGTTCCAGAAGATGGTGGACAGCCCGCTGAGCTGGGCCAGTGCGCCGTTCACGCTATTATAGTGCCCCTCGGCGCCGTGGGCCACGACGCCGGGGGAGATTCCGAGGAACGGCGTGTCGAAGGCGAGGACGCCCTGGATGTAGGGGAACATGAGGCCCGTGGGGCCTAGGGACTCGTCTACCAGAACGGTGAGGCTGTCGCGGCGGCCGGCTTTGCTGGTAGCGGTGGTATGGGGAACGGGAACCTCGGAAGCGATGCCGATGGCGGTTTCGGCCGCGACGATTCCGCCCATGGAATGGCCGATGAGGATCGTACGGACGCACGGGTCGACGGTCGGAGAGGGCGTGCCGGCGGCGACTTCGAGGTCGATCACTCGGTTGAGGAGCCAGTCGCGGAAGCGGCTGACGCACTCGTGTAGATCGCCACGGGTCTCATAGCGAGGGTATGTAATGGCGCGTACCGAGACCTTGGGCAAGGCAGCACTTACGAGAGCAGCGAGATGGAGGGCGAACTCGGACTTTTCGCCGAACGTGTTATCATCCCCCTAGGATTATCGATATATTTGATTAGCATCTAGGCAAGTAACCTAACCTACAGATACTACCTAGGCTTAGGTAGGTTATTCAAGTGTAAAGATGTATCGAAGAGAAGAATGGCGAGGATATACGAAACTCACCTTGAAGCCGTGAATAAAACATAGCAGTAGTATCTTCTTCATCTTGAGTCCCCATCGAAATAAAAAGGGAAACAAGAAAAGGATTTCTACGGACCTACCTAACCTAACTAAAGAGATAAAGTCGAGTGGAAGTTTTAAGTTTAGGTAAACTCGACAAGGTTTACAGCTAACATAACGCACTATGTAGGTAGTTAATGCATGCATGGTAGCTGAGTTCCCAGTTCCTAGGCTTAGCTGTAGGATCGACGCCGAGGGTCCCTAACATTTTAGTGGATCTGCGCTATTATACGCTATCTTCCGGGAGGTTCTTCTTCTCCAGAATGACGTTTCTACGGCCCAGTCATTACAGCGTTTAGGTGCATATGTACATCTAGGTACCTACCTCTAATGAACCGGGCCTCTCAAAAAACTTCCAGTATTCGCTTTTTTAATCACATGCATATCACAGAATCCAAAGTTGGTGTACAATACAACAACACAATCCACAACCCTCAAAATTAAACATCGGTTCATCCAATTCGACGACTTTAGATAGGATCAAACTATGGATAGGACCCATTGTCAAATGAAGAGATGGCCCTAAGGTTAGGGTACGACCCAATATCCGATGGCCACGACATCCTGTCCTGACGATCACCAGATAGAGATTTTTATTTCATCCTAACTAACGCAAAGCACGCAACTCCACGAAATATAGCCTTTGAAACTTTCGATTTAGTTCTTCCAACTAATAAGTAGCCGTCAACCTCTGGATGAGATAGTCGCCGCTATTGACACCCTCATATTTCTTGTCCTGTTCGGTAGCATAAGTGTTAGGAATAGCTTCGATGTAGTCCTTGAAGTTGGGGTTGCAGAAGTATCTGTCAAGTTTTTTTTTGTTAGCCCTATATTTCTCGACGCATAACAAGACTCCACGTGTACGCACGCTATACTATATCTAGCAGGATAAACATCGTCTTCGCGGGATGGGGGCTCTACAACCCGGTGAATGGTGCTCTTGATGTTATCGTTACTCCACCTCGCGAGCAAATCCCCGGCGTTCACCACGCAGGTGTCCTCAATCGGCGCTGCATCAACAAACACACCCGTCGGACTCTGTACCTGCAAACCGCCCTGGGAATCCTGGAACAGCAAGGTGATGGAGCCGTAGTCGCTATGCGCGCCGGTCCGAACTTGGCCTGGGTTGATCTTGAACACCTCCCTCTTGACTTCGGGGTAGTGAAGGAGTCTCAATGTGTTATCTCCGACATCAGTATACTTGTCGAACCATGACTCTTCGATACCCAGACCGACGGCGATGGCGCGCATAACCTCTACATGCAGTTCCTTACACTTGTCGTGGAATCCGAGCATTGTCTCCTTGAAACCCACCAGCTCGCCCTCTTCATTAGGCCAGTGGTTTGGGCAACCAGGTTCGTTTTCGCGGCCGATTTCGAGGCTCTCCTTCAGATCAGGTGCAGAATCCCTCAGCTTTTTAATAGCATCGATGTCCGTCAGAACTGTGTTCTTTTCTCTGCCCGGCGCCGAGTAGCCCCGGTTGGCCTCGGGCGTAGTCCAGCAGTGAGACATTTTGGTCTCGAGAGGAAGCCTGAAGTACTTGGCCGACGTCTCGAACACATGCTTCCGATACTCGGATATAACGGGCAGACCCTTTAGGTATACGAACCCGGACGTTTGGAAACCGCGGAGGATGGCATCGGCAGTCTGCTTCCTCTGTTCCGGATTGCCGTTCAGGAATTGGGAGAAGTCAATAAGCTATGGTTTTACGGTGCTCAGTCCTCGTCTCGAATTTCATCACAAATGCATGTCTTGAGACCTACCGGGATATATAAGCCATCGCTCTTCACAGCTGCTTCCTCCATTGCTTCTTTCGGTTGAGACAAATATGCGAAAAGCTACCTAGTTGTCTTGTTGACTGGTTGACTGGTTGTATACAATAGCTAGAGCAGGTCGATCAAGATAGACTTGTCGCGGAAAAAGTAAGAGAGGACACTAGGGAATTCAAGACGCTCTCTTACAACAACCTTATACACGGGAAAAGGATCGGTAATACAAGATTGCACGTTTATCTAAATACGGTACCTACCTAGGTACCTAGGTTTCGGCCACATCCGACGAGAAGCGAAACTCTCTTACTCCTGTTCTCCAAAGGGACCATTTATCTTCCTAGAGGGTAACACTTGACTCCTTATCGAAGAACGACTGCAAGGTGAGGGCACGGATTCCAGACAATAGGAAGATAAAAACCGTTCGACATCTATTCGAATCCAGTATATTCATGGCTACGTGACTAATATCATTCGAAGATATCAGGTAAGAACATCCTCTTTCTACCTAGTCGTAACTATATCTACAAACCCTGCCATTTAGATAAGGGAATCGTCCTCCTTGACCATGCATGAGATAAGAGCTCCGAGAGGGGTTGTGATGTATTTCAGATAGCTGGGGTGGACGCCTCCAAGTACCTACCCGATATCACCTACCAAATGCGGGGGGTATCATTGAATGTCATCAATGATGAGCCTTACATTAACCAGGAATTCTAGGGTTATGTAAATCCGATCCAATGTCTATCATCTCCCCAATTCTTCACGCCTCATTTCGGGTTGGCTTCGAAATTTCGTCAAAGTTATTCGTTCCACAAAGCCTATAGTCAGTTGCTTGAATAGACCACCTTACCTACCTCATAACCTTACCTAGATCCTAGACGAACATCTTGGTAGTAGTCCAATAAGCTCAAGTAGTTATACAGGGGGGTCTGGCGTGAAGGCGCCTCCGGATCTCTCCCAACTCATCCATCACTCAGCTATAGGGGATCTGCTACATGCCGTATTTTCACATAATAACCTTGTCGGGCTGTTATCAACTTTATACGATGACCTCTTCAACGCATCGTGTGGTAGATATCCACACCCATATGTATCCTCCTGCATACGTGCAACTTCTAGAAACACGAAGCAGCATACCCCTGATACGGAAGTTCGCCGGTGCGAAAGAACCCCGCCTCATTATATTACCGGCGGAAGCGGAATCCCTAGACAAGATTACATCGGAGGATCCGGATAAAACGTCATCTCACCTTCCCGGCCGCCCGGTCACAACCCATTATTCTTCTCTTAGTCAAAAGATCCATTTTATGGACACGCATAAAATTGACATATCGGTCATCTCGCTCGCAAATCCATGGCTCGACTTCGTTGCCTCCGAGGAGGCCGGAGAGGCGGCCAAGTCTGTTAACCAAGAATTCTCCGATATGTGCGCCGCAGTCCCCGGCCGGTTATTCTTCTTCGCGACTCTACCGCTAACCGCGCCGCCCGAGACGCTATTAGCAGCTATCGGACATATCCGCAGCCTCAAATACTGCCGAGGAGTTATCCTCGGAACGTCGGGGCTCGGGAAAGGCCTTGACGATCCGGCCTTAGTGCCGGTCTTCCACGCGCTCGCGGCTAACAAGTTAACCATATTCCTGCACCCTCACTACGGCCTGCCAAGCGAAGTATGGGGTCCTCGCGCCACCGAGGAATACGGCCACGTGCTGCCGCTGGCCCTGGGGTTCCCCATGGAAACCACGATCGCGGTGGCGCGGATGTACCTCGCGGGCGTGTTCGACCAGGTGCCGGAGCTGCGCATGATCCTCGCGCACAGCGGCGGGACGCTTCCCTTCCTAGCGGGCCGCATCGAGAGCTGCATCGTGCACGACGGCCACCTGATGCGGGAGGGCAAGGCGGGACCGGGCCGGCGGACGATCTGGCAGATCCTCCGCGAGCAGATCTACCTGGACGCAGTCGTGTACTCGGAGGTCGGGCTGAAGGCGGCGGTGGACGCCAGCGGCGCGGACAGGCTGATGTTCGGCACCGACCACCCGTTCTTCCCGCCGCTGGGCAGCGACGAGCAGGGCGAGTGGGAGAGCGTCACTTGGAACGCCGAGGCCGTGAGGAAGGCCCTCGGGGACGCGACGGATCGCGGGAGGGCGGTTATGGGCGGGAACGCCGTCGAGGTGCTGAGGTTGCTTGAGGATAGTTGAAGGCATTCCTGCTCTAACCGTGTAAGTTGATCGGCCAAGTATATCCCCGATTATCAGGAGTAGATAAAGATAGATAGATATAAGGCTGTTCGTTAGAGCACCTAGGCCACGCATACGTAATGCGGCAGACAGTGGTTACGAATTACAATATATCCATGTTGTAACAAGTCTACATGGGGCTTCTTCGCGTACATATCACCCAATGACGACGTATAAATGTGCGTCTCTAATGCCAAGTGGACCAGCTGTAGGGAGATAGTTATCCTTACCTCCTAAGATACTTGCAAACCGATCGATGGAAATTCGCCGAGATGCAGGGAACTCAACAGGTGTTGGTTAGATTCATGTGCTGTGCCACCAACACATCGGCTTAATGCCTGTGTTCAATGCAAAAGGTGCGTCTAACATGCATGACGAACCCGGCCCCGGATGACGTATTAGGCGCGTATTCAACGCGAGGACGGTTCCTAGCTCTGGATTATAGATTGGTCTCCATTTCGCTTACGGCGAGGTGCACAGCTTTCAGCTAAACCACTTTGTTGCTTCCATTACTCAGTTACTAGGTCAAAAATTAGTTACAGGCCAAGATTCCTGGAAGCTGCCTACTATATTATTAATTAGAAAGGGTTCCAGATACTCTAGCTTGTATGTAATAACTGAGCAAATACCCATACAATGAGAGAAGGATTACTGTCAAGTCACAGAGAAGTAGAGAGAGGTAGAACTAGGAGGAAATAAGAAAGTGAAATTTACCTGCTAGTCTAGAGGTAAAATGTCTAAAGTACAGAAGTCTAAGAAGTGAAAAACGTCTATGTAATGAGCGGCATTCAAGTCCATCTAATCCCGTCTTTTCCTTGCCTCGCCCGGAAGCACTAATAGTTACAGGTAGGTATCCGGTGTCTGCATGGCCCTCGAAAAAAAAGAAACCTAAGCGTGAGAAGGGTGCGCGTCCAAGGCGGACTGGATCTGGTTGATCTCGTCGTTGGAGAGGTTCTGGAAGAGGATCTTGTCGGTGCCCATGGGCACCGGGTTGCCCGCGTTGTACTGGCCGGTCACGACACCCGAGAGCGTCATGCAAGCCGAGGGGATACCCTCAACCAAGACGTCTGGAGTGAAAGTGTTAGCAGAGCGTATTCAAATCGATACCTACCTAGGTACCTGGGTAGATAGCGAAGATGAAGATATGAAACAAATCTATCTGTATGGGGGGATACTTACTTCCGGGCTCCTGAGCGGAGAAGGTGATCGAAGCACCGGTGAGCTGGGCGTGGCAGTCGTTCCAGGCCTGCTGGTTGGGGTCCTGGCGGCGCTCGATGCGGCTAGGAACGCGGGGCTTGACGAACTGCTGCTCCTCGTCGACGCTGCGGTCCTTGACGGCGGAGACGACAGTTCCTGCAACTGCGGCGGCGGCACCGACAGCGGCAGAGATGGACTCGATTCCGGCAGCGGCCGCTGCGGGGATGGCGAGGAAGGCAGCAGAGCCGACCTGGGCAGAAGCAAGAGCCGCGACGGCGGAGACAGCGATCTTTCCGAAGGAGTGCATTTTGTCTGATGAAAAGAGAAAAATTTGAGACCAGTGAGTCTAGAAAAGTGATTATTGAAAGAGAGTAGATGGATTTGAGTGGTAGATGAGTGAGTGTTTTAAGGATTGGATAGAACTCCTGAGTTCTTGTAGAATGTATTGTAGAATTGTTGATGGTGGTGATGATGGTGAGAGAATAGATGCCTTCTCGAGGGCGGAAGACGGTCCCTTTATACAATTTGGAAGCCTCTCCGAAGTCATACTGAGGCTATCAAGTTCCATACCGCGCCGCAGTTAATGGCTATCACTTTCTAAGTTCAATGGGCGTGGTCGTTGCGTAGGAAGGCCCCTACTAAGCAAATATGGCTATGATTATCTCCGAGCGAGAGCACGGTGAATGCAGGAACCGTTTCTGAAACCATCTTAGTTGAACAGCAGCATACACTCAGATTTCCAACATCATGCTATACTAATCCTTACGCCGCAAGATGCCGTATAAAGTAACTAAACTTGTGATCGACAGTTCAAGGATTAGCATTCCACGTGAAGAATGGTGTAAGATATCTACTTCCAATGACTATACTCCTAGCTCTTACTACTACTCTTTGATACCTAGTATACCAGGGCGATATATCAGCCCCTGAGCGTAGATCACGATCATGGTTCGACGTCATGCTATTTCAAACAATTCCTCTCTCATCTAAATTAGGATGGTGGTTATGTCTTCAGCCGATTACTCTTGCGTATTAAAACAGAACAGAGGATGGTACAAGACAAAATTATAAATTGTCAGAAACGTGTGCATGACAGGTACGTAATGTAGCATGGAGCTAAAGTAGTTCCGAATGGTACCTGCTTTAGTTATTCTGAAGCATATCTCTATGTAGTGCTAGGCGCACCGGTAAGTAGCACTAATTACACTAGCAAAAGAATATGCTATATCAAAGAGCGAAGTGCTCTTGTCATTCTATCACATTACTACTATTTTTAGTATTTATTTTATATATGATAACTATTATAGGATCTCTCCAACATACCTAAACTCGAGCCCCTATAAAGCTAGATGTTTCTTATCATAACAATATTACATCATAACTGTGCTCAAAATAAAGTAAATTTACGCTCATATGAATTTATTATAATCTCGGTCCTCTCCGTCTTCTAATAGCAAAGGGTTACTAAGTAAAGTTCTTATTTCTATTATAGTAAGTTTAGGTACTAAGGCCTAGTATGGTAATTCGGTGCGATCGAGGTAGTTTACCTACCGTGCCGTAGCATTATGTGAGACTCTTGCTGAGAATTTCCCGCCTTTTACTGATAGACATAGTGAGATAGCTTCTCTATGAGCAATATTACTGAAGATGCATTATGTAGGTAGGCAATGAAGAGCTGACGTTGAACCAAAACTACCGATACGGCACGGAGCTTGGCGAAGGATGACGGAATTTAAGCCGTGACCCCCGATGGAAGCCCGGTATTCTAAATTCAAAGGAAACACGTAATGATGGAATTAACAAGGCGAGAAAATACTAGGTACGGCTAAACTAAAAAGGGGAGGTAGATATTATAGAATTCTAAGTTACCTGTTATCCCCTAGCTAGATAGAGGTAGTTAAGCCTTAACAATAGCTTCATGGAATACGCAACGTCGCGAAGCTAACATACCTGTTTCAAGGAATAGATGTTGAAAATTAAATCGATATAAAAAGAACATAAATGGGGTAAACATCCGGGGTATATGCTTCCAACATGTCGAGCAAGCCACGAGGGAACCCTTGCAGGGGTTGGCTTGGGCTGGCTTGGTATGACGATCATGCGGCTGATCAATATTAGTTGCGTAATATAATAACTTCCAACATTCTACTGTGAATAGTACAAAACATAGTACAAATTTAGCATGTTGGGGTCCGGGCCGCATGAAACGGTGTTGGAATGGCCTTGATCGACGTTGATTGGTGTTGGTTATGCGTGTCATGCGATAACTAGGTAGATACCAGGTAGGTATCTTCAACTTGCCGTTTTTGACTATAAATTTATCTTCCACCAACAACGAAGTCAAACTTAGTCGTCAACCAAGTCAATCAACAACCCGACCTACACTTTCGATACCCACTCCTTTCCCTAAGTTGTTACCACATATGTCCTCTTTCTTTTTTCTTTTCTTTTTCTTTTTCTTTTCACTCGCTCGCTCCTTTTACATTATCCCTGACCCTGACTCTTGGAATTCCTAAGCGATGGATACCCCACTACAGACTCCCAACCCTCCCGTGAACATGCTCAACGACTATGTATCGCAGGAGCAGGTGATGTTGACCATGTATTGCCATGATAGTTCTTTCAAGAGTGTTACAGTTTTAGACGGTGAAGGAAATCCCATCTTCCGCGTCGAAGGTACAACGTTTGGCACTTCCTGGAGCTGGCGACGCAGGGTATGGGATAGCAAGAAGGATTGCAGAATCTATGACTTCCGTCACAACAGCCTCGATATCAAGAACGGCTGGGTGGTAGAGACTCCTGACGGTCGTAAGCTATGCTCGCTTCAGCACCAGAACCAGGTTACCAGGAATCATTCCGCTGTCGATGCTACCGTGCGCACCGAGGCTGGCGAGGACGTCTTGGTTCTTATGCGACCTAACGGCACGGCCGCGATTACGACAACCATCGCCGTTGGAGATTCGACTATCGCATCCATCCATAAAGTTGAAGACAATCTGCCGGGTTCTCGAGGGGGTCGAGAGAGGAGTGTCTGGGCAATCCGAATTGCTCCAGGGGTTGATATGAGCATGGTAAGCTTCGATAAATATCCACCTTTTTAATTTCTATAGGATTAGTATGTGGATCATGTGGAGAACCCCCGGCTAATCGTGAGTCCCAGATCATGGTTATGGCGTTGTGTCGTGCAGAAATGGGACACGTCTGGAAACAATGAAGAGGTCGGCGACCCACGTGGAAGGATCCTCCAAGGACTTCTCCAGGAACTTCTTCAAGAACTTTTCCAAAATTTCTCCAAATGTCGGATTAAAAGTACCTTGCTTCTGATTTCTATACCTTTATCCTTGTAGTTTACACCAACATGCTTCATTGCTTCAGAATTGCTTCCCATTGCTTCCCAATGCTTCCTACCGCTACAAAATAAATCATAAAAATAAAAATCTGAAATTCTAAAAAATGAAAAATGACATATCGTATCATGATGCGACGTGGATATTTCAGAAAGCTCCGTTGTGACTGACGTATGTTACCTCGACGCCTCTCCACTTATAAGCCGCAGGTTGTTTACAGGTACCTACCTACCTCCTACCTAAATCAGAACTGGATCGGCAGTTAAACAAAGCTTATACGTATAGGTACCCTAGGATACCCTAGTAACTCGGACCGATTCACTACTACCTTAGGTATGTACATACCATACCTAAGTAGACTAATTAGAACTTAGACCCCTGTATTTGTCATTCTCAGCTAGTTCTTACGCCGCTTCCATATACTCCATATACCTGCATCTCCTCGACTAAGATCAGCATAGATTCGCTGTCCATTGTGAGATTTGGTAAACTACCCCCTAATGTCGCTCACTCTTCATATTTAGAAGCACATTTAGAGCCTCGCAAAATATCTACCTACCTGGTACCTAGCTCTTAGGTAAGTAATTAGAGAGGTACGTACGAAGTACTTTCTGATTAAACAAGTCCGATATTGTGATATTAGAGTATAATTGCTTCATATTTTACCACCAGTTTCCTTACTTTTACCTAGGTACCTTATGAGGTAACTTATACCTGACTCAAGTCCATCATCCTATAGCAGCAAACACCATGGCTTATAAAAAGTTATTGGTTTACTGCGCCATCGCTCCAGGTTGTCAAATTCTCTCCTTTTTGTGTTTCCACTGGTCTCTACACACATCTCATCGCATATACCGCTTGTTAATCTTTCTTTTTTTCCTCTTGTTCTCTGCACTCTCATTTATCTATTCCAAGTATTTCCCCGTCCTTAACTTCACTAGTCTCTGGGCTCAGTCTCTACTGTTAAACGTTGTCCACGCTACCTCTCTTATTGTCCTCGAAGACTTCCCAGCATCACCACGGGACCCGAAGGACTCCTCATGGCTTTCTGCGCTTTACGCGACCTTCCGTGTATGGGGCAACCCGCGAATGCTTCCCAGAGCAAAGAAACCCAACTCCGGAGGGGATGAGAAAGAAGAGCCTGTAGCCGTCTTCCTCATCCACCGCTTTGCGAAGATCCCCTTATACTATTTCCTAAACTGGCATGTCCTGCCAAAGCTCTTCTCCGAGACCGTCGTTGAGCTTGTGGCCTACGATGTCGCTTTCCCTGCGCTTCTGACGCGACTCTCCGATGTGACGGCTCGGGAGGTCGTAGTGCGCTCATTTACGGCGCTTTCTTGGATCTGGGAGAGCCTTGTGTTCCTGGACGGTACTAACGCTATCTTGGCGGTGCTTTTCGTTCTCACCGGCGTAGACCAGCCGAGCGATTGGCCTCCTATCTTCGGTTACCCTAGTGGCATGTGTGGGCTGCGTAAGTTCTGGTCGCAGTTCTGGCACAAGCTAGCAGTGCGGCCCTACTCGAACTACGGCCGGGCTTTTGCTCGAATGTTGTCATTAATGATACCTGGGCTCCCTCCTACCGTAACCGGGGCCATTGTGGCCTTTGTCATCTTCTTGATTTCTGGACTCTCCCACGCGGCGGTAAGCTGGCGCCTCGGGACATCTGGATGGCTAGATTTACAGTGGTTCCTACTGAACTTCGCCGGTTGTTTGGTCGAAACTCTTGTACTCTCGATGGTTCGACGCCTAGCGAAGAAGGCAGGTCGGACGCGGGAGCTGGCTTGGCTAGAAAGAAGTTGGCTCGGATGGTTCATCGGGTACGCATGGGTGTTTGCGTTTTTCTTCTGGACTGTGCCGCTCTGGAAGTTCCCGACGCTGTATCGGGAGCTGGTAAAGTTAGAACGATGGGCGTCCATCTTATCGAAAATGACCATTGTTGAAGGGTAGATGTAGTCAGAACTCAAGTTTATTAGGTATTTGTATTAAAAAGGGTTTTCTGAACATATTCATCGAAGCTGCTACTATTTTGGAGGGAAAAAAGATTTATAGGACGAAGTACACTTTCACTAACTATACATTTACCTAAGTAGATTGCACTTCATTACCGAACAGCCGAGCTGTTCATATCTCGTAGTTGGACGTCGCGATACCAGTGTCAGCATTCCCTCGAGGCAATCCTTGGATCTCTTCAAGTATTAACATCATCACAACCCCTCTGGGGATCGAACTAGTTATTGTCTTGTCTATATGCAATCCTAAAGTCTATTCCTTAGGCCATAATCCGAAGTCGTCCAGTGCCTCGAAGCAGCCATGTGTTAGAAGCAATCCTCCGTGAATGTGGCCACCATAGACAGCGCGGCAAAGTGCCGTGCGTTAATCGGCGTTTTTACGCACCGGATTCGATCCATTAAAAATAGTAAATCCCGTTGAAATAAACCTGATTATGTATGGTAAGCTTCAATATGCAGTGGTGTAAACTTATCTCAGCTGATTCTGAGTTGTTAACACTTTGCCCGAACTTGTTCGGGATATTGTATCGACCTAGCGCGTCCGGATTAGAGAGGTTGCCGATGCGTAACATTCTAAGTGCTTTTTTTATATATATTTAAGTGCATTGCTAAGGAAGAAATCTTTTATTGGATATATTCTTAATGTTGTAGGTTTAGAAATTAGGAGATCTTGTCCACTTCTACAGCTTTTTTGAAAATACGTACCGCGCTTACGGAGAGCTACCTATCGTGGCTTGAGGAGCCGGTCTTTTTGGTATGTATTGTGGCTAAAGGGCCTTCAATGTTCGGGTTTTATGTATGTTACCCGAAAAGTGGCTTTATACCTATACCCGTTATTTACGTAACCTATGTTATAATATTTTAATAAAAATATTAAGATTTACCAGTTCCACTTATTTCGCTACTTATTATATAAGACTCGACAAACCCCGGCTACCCGCAGTTTAAGCCTGAGCCATTTTTTTTAGTTTACTTAATTTTAGTTTACTTAATAGTACCATCACGACGATCAAAAAGCCTACACGATGCAACTCACATGCATATGCGATGATGGAGAGGTTATTGATATTACAACCGCGATTCAGACGCAACCCTTTAATGTTCGCTCTTTATTATTAGATTCATTATTTGCATGCTTTCCTAGTCTTCCAGACACGCCAGATTTCTTTCAAGCAGAACATGGCATCCGTGAAGCACTTCTACAATTTCAGGGTGATAAGGAAAGATATGTAAGGTCCTACATTATAAACCGCTCTCTTGACCCGCGTACGGAAGAGACTCCAAGGGCAAGCTTAATTCATTCATCTTTTGAATGTGGTGGCCCAGTAGCTCTGGTTGGCGTATTTTACGCCACGATCGATGCGCATCGTAATATTCGCAGCCGCAGAACCCTTGACTACCTTTTGAAGGCCTCTGAAGAAACGAGAAATGCATTGTTTTATCGAGCCAACACAGTTCCCTGTAACCCGTCACTGATTCCCTGGCTCCGCCGCATTTTCGATCGGGTAGACTCGGATGCCAAGGGTCTTGCTTACATCTTAAGTTGGCTAGGTACACCCATACCAATTGACTTGCTCAGCCGGGCAAGACTGCCTTCGCTTAGTTGGAACAACGACGGTGAGGTGGCCGGAACCCCTGCTCGTCTTATATCCATGATCCAAAACGAGGAGAAGCTTGAGACATCTATACGGAACCTGGAATATGTTGGGCTTGTTAAATCAAGCCAAACAGCCATAGAGCTCCATCCACGAATCGGAGAACTTTTACCGGGGCGTCCTGAAGGTAGGATGTGGCTCCCAAAAGCAGCTAAGATTGTCTTTCATATGCTACCGAAGTACGCATCTATTAGACCTGAAAGGTACGCCTCGTCTAATTTCACCCTACCCCCCGTGATACTAATTAGATGCAGCTACTCGAAGCAGTGCAAAGAGCTATTGCCTCATATGACACGTATATTGAACCACCTAAATGGCAAGCCAGCGGTTCTCGAACAAATAGACCCAGTACAAATGGTGGAGGCATGCTTGTCAATATCATACTTTGGTGATAGGTCCTGGAAAATGCAGGCTGTTGCCATGGCCGCCCAGGCCGTAACCACCTGTAGAGACAACCTCATAGAGAAGCCATTGCTTCTAGCTCAGGTTAATGTTAGGAGGTTCTTTCTGTCGCTATTATATTCGGAGGAAGAAAACCAGAGTGACCAGCTTACCTTCCCTGTTGTTGATCGGAGGTCCAATGCATTTGCTGCAAATCTGGCAATAGCCAAAGCTCGAAGGTCTACTCAGTTAAACGAGTTGACGGCCGCTCGTAACTGTCTAGAAAGCTTCAGTATATTGCAGAGCGGGTCCCCTTCCTCCCTAGAAAAGATGCAGGAGTATAAAGTAGCTCTGATGCATGCGAGAATCTTACGGTTCGAAGGTCATTTTCAGGAAGCTTACCGTATCTTACAGGATCTACCACAAAAAGGGGAGGTACTTACATCGTACTGCGCAGTCCTTTGCGAGCTTGATCGATGTGACGAAGCAATCCGCGTCCTTGAATCATGCATGACTCCTACTATACGACCTAAGCTCATCCTTGCCCATGCACATCTTCTGAAATGCATGCATGCTTTGCTTAGAGAGGAGTCCGTAGATCAGATCTCGTTAGAAATATCGGATGATATTTACAATCAACTTGGTCGCTACCAACCCAGTAATTACTTTGAGAAGATGGACCACCTTTCCATTTTGATGGGACGAGCAATCGTTCAACACATGAGTGGCCAAATTGAAGCCGCCCTAGACGCATGGCAAAAAGCTCTTACTACTTCCACAGCATGGCTTCCTACTGGATATACTGACTTGATTATAGCTTATTCCATGAGTGAACTCGAGACCAGAAGAGGAAATTATGTACTTGCGGATATTCTAGCCGGTCATACAAAGGTGCTGCTCACTCAAACTGGCCTCCAACATCATTTCATTGGGCTTGGGTCTCTCTGGCCTGTCATCGTAGGGAGGTGGCGTGTTGCCCACGGACATGACCCCATTGTTCCCCTACAAGAAGCATGCAATTAGTCTGTCTAGGTCCATAAACAAATAGACCATGTATTACTTGGGCCTTGGCCGGGGCTTACCTATACTACGGGGTAAAGGATATTATTGATATATGCCGACGCCGCTCTCGTAGGTTTACATACTTTTTTTTTTTTTTGAAGTGATAGATACCTTGCCAGGCCTTACATGTAGATTACTCCACTTGTCAGTTATAGGTAACCGGCTGCCCGAATTATTCGTAAAATGACAGGGCCACGTACAGGCCCACAACCGTATTTGAAGCTTTTCAAATCTCACGACCTCCAGTAAATGCAAACAATACAGAATAAACAACAACAATTACTACTACCAGTAACCGTACGCTTTCATCATTAAACATAAGGCCACCCTCCGGGTAGCACAAGAGCCCGAATTTCAACTTCAACTTGTCCTAGCTTTACGCCCGGCTCAAATATATATATGCACCTCTTTAGATTCTATTAACCCATATAGTTCCCAATAGCGATGAATCCGATCTAAATAATAATGTCATTATACCTAGCTCTCATATTTGAGGCGATAAAATTATTCAACAACTGCAGGCCATCCAGAGCCAAAGTCGAGCTTATTCCAACCAAATCGGAACTCGTTCGCGGGGGTTTTGCTTTTAGCGTCATATGGCACTAGAAAGCGGCGTCTGATTAGCTCACGGCACTTGATATCATGGAAAGGTATAATGCTGGGGAGTAGGCACTTACCATAATGATAATATATGATAGGCCCCCCGGCCTCATCATCGATAAGGACCCCCTGACCGCCGGGAGCCCAAATGTTATCGTGGGTTCCTAGTATCTCCTTGCCGCCGTTGTTGTTGGCGCAGTCGGCCCCCTTATCATCAACAAATCCGCCACCTGGTCGCTTAAAGCGGCACACCATCACTTTATAAACATCACCCCTATCGACCCAATGGCCATCCGGCTGCTTGCAGCATCGACCGGACGAGAAGAACAGGTAGTACCAATCCTGCCACTTGAAGATATAAGCAGCCTCCGTCGGACCGGTCGGAAAAGCCGAGGTCTTGTTATTGGCGAGATGGCTGATGTTCTCGTTGGCACCGTCTGCGATCTTGATCGGCGGATCCGCTAGCGGAAGTTGGAAGATACCCTGCTGGTACGATCCAAACGAGAGGAGATTTCGACGCTTTCCTCCCTCGTCGACGGTGAGTAGAGCCGCGTCAAGAATGTTGTACCTCTTGGCCCAGTCGATCTCCAGGCGGCCGTGCCACTCCCAGTCGCCGGTCTCAAGCGTCTTGGACGAAGCGACGAGGAGGCTAGAGTTGTGCGCCCAGGTGTGTATAGCAGGGTCTGTGACGCCAACCGTAGAGTAGTCGAATTCGTGGTTGTTAATGTAGACGTAGTACGTATCCCCTACGCGATGTATCGAAGGGGCACCGCCGTACTCGCGGAACTTCGCAGTGCCTTCATGCGTCCAAGGCCCGTATAGAGATTCCGCCGTCCAGACGCTGCCGTTCTTTCCCGTGGTGTATAGAAATAATTTATTATCTGATTGGCGCCGAATTAAGGCGGGGTCTAGTGTCTGCGCGATAGGGTTGTTGGGGATAGTCCCTTTCATAGGTTCGGGAGCTGGCCAACCATTTTGAGCTGAAGCATGCTCGAACAGAAGTCCTACAATGAGGCCTGTCGTGAGAGTAACAAGTCTCTTGGCGATCAGCATCATAACAACCCAACACAATGATAGTAGTTACGTTCCGGTCTATTTGTATGGGTAGAATAGGTACCCAACCTAGATTATCAGCATGCTCAAGAATCGAAGAGGCATGCCCTTTAATATGCCACTATAGTATACATACATGTACCTCTTACGTAGTAAAACCCTCGCTGCAAACCAATCATGGAAAGTCTTCAATGCGTTTGTACTTGATCGCCATGGAATGCAGCTAGGGCTGACGCACTGCCACCTTCATAGATTATCCCCAAGGGTGACAGTGGGCAGCAATAGTTCCGTTTTAGCTTGGTAAGTTCCCATATTTATAAGTTAGTAGATATACTCAAATCGCTGGCATGGTGTATGTTCAGGTAGCCGGTAGTCTAGCTCTTAGAGTACCTAAGTCTATGAAGATTGTCCAGTAGGACTCATTTACGTCGACGTATGGACCACGATCCTCCAAGTTTGGATACCTAGTTGTGGGGTAAATACGCAGGCATGGTACAGCACAGATGAAGATCCCTGAATGCCGTCGATTTTAATCACAGTTCCACACATAGCCTTCGGGCAATAATTCGGTCGTCGGCATAGTCACTTGTTGATTGGATGGTTAATTATGTACTTACCTGACCTACACTCTTCCGTCCTTTAAGAACCTTAATCTAGACATCTATCGTACTCTGGCTATGTAGACTTAAACATCATCGTCTTCGCCCTAAATCCACTAAGCTGACGATCATATCCAGCCAGCAATGGAACTAACTATTCGAACAGGTAAGGAGGAAGGGTAGTCGATCGCTTGCCTTCCAACTGTAGGCCATGGGTCAACGGCTCTCAGCGCATTCCATGTTTTCATGATCATTTCCAAGTATTTCTTCAAGCCGCTATCTGGACCGACAGCGGTGTGTAGTGAGTTCAGGTAAAGAACTTCATCTCTTCTTGAGATGGGTTGATAGCTTTATATTAATATTTCGCTGCTCTAGCTTGAGGCTAGGTTATAATACTATGACAATAATTTTGAATATCTCTTATTGAAAGGCTGCTAGGTTAGCTTAGCTACTCCGCGCGCACTCGAGCTGATGCTAATGGAAATGGCTAGGTACCTAGGTACCTAATGGCACTTCATAAAATAATAATTTAGGTATGCAATAGCTTAATATCTGCTGTGCTTAGTATGTTTAATAATGCTATGCTCAAGAATTGTTTATGCAAGTCAGAATCTGGATAACTCGACGTTTTACAAGAGACAGTGATCCCATTCGGTGATTATGTAAAGCGATGATGCACAAATACCTGTTGCTGCATAGGTACCCGCCGTACCTAAGTACCCCCTAACCTTAGGCACCTAGCCAGGCTAAGATATAGTTTATTTAGTGGAGCTACTTATTCTTTATGGTTGCTATTGATTTTCAATCTTGAAAACAGTCAACTTTTATTTCTTCATCCACACGCCAAGTTAGGGAGCAACAGCAACAGAATAACCACCATGGATAAATCCGACCTCCTAATATACGCCAAGGAGTATGCGACCACGCAGGATCTTTACGAGCTCTTGGGCGTGACATCAGACACGCCCAAAGAAGACATTCACCGCGCTTGGTACGTCATAATCCTCTCCCATCTTTTAATTGCAAACACACGAGCTGCGCTACTAACACACCATTTTTCTAGGCGTAAGCGTAGTTTGAAATACCATCCCGACAAGGCGGGAGCCAACTTCGACCCGGCGAAATGGGAACTATTCGAGCGAGCGCGGGACGTGCTGTCCGACGCCCCAGCACGCGAGGTGTACGACTCCCAACGGTCCGCCGCCCTGGCACGCGAGGAACAGCGCCGCGCCATGGACGCCAAGCGACGCGCCATGGTAGAGGATCTCGAAGCGCGAGAACGCGGCGCCGTTAAGCGTCCCCGCGGCGAGGGCGACGGCCCCACGATGAGCGAAGCCGAGAGGAGACGGCTAGTCGAAGCTGGGAAGCGGCGCTTAGAAGAGAGGCAGAGATTGATGAGGGAAGCCGAAGAGAGAGAGAAAGAACGGGAAAGAGAACTCAAGGCACAAGAAAATAAAAGGGTCCAGGAAAAGGCACGCCCGTTAAATATAGAGGAACAAAGCGGTCGAAGAGCAACGCTAGACGCGACGAGTACGACCGGGTCCAAAATGGATATCGACCCGGAACCGCCAGCGAAAAATGCCGACGGCTACGACGACCGGATCGCAGACCTCGAGCGGCGGTTACAAGAGGCGCGGCAGCGAAAAGCCGCCAAGAAGGAAAAGAAGGCGGGGCGGAAGAACGGTGACGAGAAGCCCAGCAAGACATATGAGGCTACTACACCCGATATCTCGCAAGAACCACAGGCTGACGAAAAGAAGGACACTTCCTCCCCGGGGTCGGCGAAGACTTTTTCCTTCTCCACCTCCACAGTCGCCTCCACGTCTACCAACGGCACCGCTGTTGCTAGTACCAAGCCCCGCGCCAAAGGAGACTTCTCGTCGACGATGGCGAGGCTGCGCGCCGCGCAGGCCGAGAAGGAGGCGAGGAAAAAAGCGGAAGAAGCTGCCGCAGCTTCTGCTTCTGCTTCTGCCGCCGTAGACGGGGTTGGTACTTAGCTTAGTGACGGAGAACCCGTCTTTTCTGTCCGAATCGCTGCCATCGCTCTCGCTTTCCTCTTTGATACAAATTATGATACCCCCAGCTTTATATATATATACCTTACCTTAGGTATATACCTAAGGTATGCACCTACATAATAGAGTCCACATATATGAACCACGTATGCTAGAATAACAGCAATGTTGCTTAGGTTGCCCGTAATAAATAATAGGTATACTGCAAACATCGTAGGATACCCCCCAAGGTTTGAATGTGACTTACAACTCTGCGTGGCTGTTTACATATGATTAGAGTGGAGGCCGTGCCTCGGAGGTATATCTTCAAAGTAGATTTATAATACACATACGATATAATACGATATAATATACAGGTCCACTGCTATAAGCAGTGTCTCCTAGCAATATATGTAAACATGCCCTCCGTGAACATGACCACCTAGGTACGTTACCTAAGGCACCTACCACATAGGTAACCTCTCCCGCATCCAGTCCGGCACAAACGCCGTGAGCTTAACAGCCTGTCCTCCATTACCCTCCTCGTCCTCGCCCCACTTCACGACAAACTCGTCGCGGGCCGGGTCGTACGGTGCTCTGGCCGCCGTCTCCCCCGGCAGCTCGACGTCCGTCATGATCTGCAGCCTGCACAGCGCGAGGCCGACATTCCCCACGCCGCGGAGCCACGTGCCCGCGCTGCGGCCCTTGACGCGCTCTCGGCCTATACTCAGATTCGACGGAACATCTGCCGCCGACAGGTGTTGTTGTTGCTTCTTCTCATTCTCGCCCTCTCCCTGGCCCTCGCCCTCTTCCCCGGCAGCGATATAAGGTGCGTATTCGAGCTTCTCCGGATTGGAGGAGGAGCCGGGACCAGAGGCCGGGTACAGCAGACAGGGTAGTATGCGCTTGCGTATGACGCCGCGGTGCCGCGTCCGGATCGTCAGCTCCTGCCCCACGTAGCACCCCTTGCGGAAGTCGATGCCCCCCATGAGGTCCATGTTCGACTCGAGCGGCAGCGCGTGCTCGCGCGGGATCTCCGCCTGGCCCTCCGGCACGCCTAGTAGATAGCGCCGTACGCGGTAGGCGTCGTCGTCGCTTCGCGCCAGGTCTAGGTCTAGTCCGTCATCTGCTCCTCCTCCCCCGCGCCGGAGGACCCGATATCCCATCCCCGGGGCGCGCGTGTCCGGTAACACGATGCTGTCCTTTAGCCGGGATAGTGGCGATTGTTCGGGCAGAGAAGGCGAAGAAGAGGATCCATCCCACACTTGCCACGCGGCGACTTCCCCCTCGTCCAGCACCCGGAACTCGAGCTTGCTCCGCAGCTTGTACCGCTTGATATGGTGCGCCAGCGTATCTACCTGCCCAGCATCCACCTCGACGACGAAAGCGTTCCCCCCATCCGCGGCGCCCGCGCCCGCGCTGATGCCCAGCGTATCCCGGTAGACGAACACGTCGTGCAGCACGCGGCCCGTCGCGTTCAAGAAGGCGCTATAGAAGCCGGGTGCCCCGGCGGCCAGGCTAGTGCGGGAGGCAGTCGAGGAGGCGTGAAGCCGGTGCCTGACGGCGCCGATGGTGGGCTCGTCGATGACGGGCTGCGTGATCAGGCCCTGCAGGAACTTAGGCGCGTCCGGGCCGGCGAGGCTGATCAGGCGCCGGGAGGTGAGCAGCGCATAGCCGGACGAAGGGGGAGGAGGAGGAGCAGTAGCAGTAGCACTTGCGCGACGTGACGTCACGGAGAATTGGCGCTGGGATCGCCGGCACGACTGGCACACGAAAGGCAGAGGGAAGGGGCTGAGACCGCGCCGGGGGGCGCTGCGCGGTAGGATCGGCATCGCGCGTGTGAATGGTTCCCGTGTGCCTGACCTAGGCTGGGGGGATGGGGGAATAGGATTTTTCTTTTTGTGGATAAATATTAACCGCGCCGCAAAGTCGTACGTGCGTACGTAGTAGTACTACGTCTCTATACGCCAGGTATGTATGGTATTACCTGGGTACCTCCTATGTAAAGCGCAGTATTGTATTCTGTTGTTCCCGGATAACGCGAGAGTCCGAGGCCGAGGCGACGCTTTTTTCGCTTGCTCTGGGACGAGAGAAGCGAAGGATTATTGCAAGGTTTCGATAGCAAGAAAAAAAAAAAAGATTGTCGTAAGGCGCCAGCAAGGTTAGCCTTGTCGGCTTGGAGTTATTTCCAGCAAGGTACCCCCACAACCGTGCGTTCCCGGGGTCGAAGGTGGTCTCGGATGCAAAAGAGCTGTGTGATGTAATTTTTCTGATAGCTTAGGTCTTTCGAGTTGTTGCTGAGCCGGCCGAAGATTACATAATGCTATTTTCTGGCGTGTAATTCGGAGGTGGCTCGGTGTCGGTATCCGAGATCGGGCTTCGGGTTTGTCGGTTCCGAAATCCTGATATCGTTGACTTTTCTTGGGGATCAAGTTTTTTTCTTCTTCTTTTTTTCGCTGCCTAAGCTAGCTTCTACTGGACAAGAATAGGTACCTAAGGTACCTAACCTCACTAACAGCCCTACCTGAAAATTTATGGTAATACTAGTTTTTCGGAACGCTCCTACTCCGGTAGTGACATTTAGGCGGTTTATTAATCTGCCCTACGAATTAACGTAAACCCACTTTCACGAAGTCTACTTTAGGGGGTACTTAGTACCTAAAGCTACAAAAATTTTAATCGCTCTGTAGACCCATCATCCATGAGACCGGACAATGTACTGTACATTCTACGTGCGAATGTGCGAATATTTTGCTTCATTAGGATTCCGTATGCTCCGCGATCTGTACCTCGATATCCGTCTTTTTCCATCTGCCGCTCCGGCTAGTAGGCGAATCCCTAACGGCTCACTAATCACATCCAATAGGTAAGCGTGGCAATGAAACAGCGAACAATGAAACAATGAAACAAAACGCTTTAATAGAGGTGCCTTAGTCATATTAAATCGGAACCCACAGCCTTATGCTATGAGGTACGTACGGAATACATACGCGCATATCTCCCGTATCTCCAGGTCCTTGGACCCTTTTTGCATAACTTACTTGCACACCACTTTCGCCGACACAACATTTGTACAAGATAAGTAAGTCCGTGAAGAGATAATGATTAGTTGCCGCGGGGCAGCCGGGGCTATGGTTATCACGTCAGCGAACAAGCCCGTTATCTCTCATTTTCTTAAGTGGATATTGTCTACGATCGCTATCACAGATCGATGATTATCATTCAATAAACAACACTCGGCAATCGGTATCTCTGCAATACACGCACAAAGCACACATAAGTCATGTTCAATCCGATTCATGTCACAATCATACATATAGTACACGACATGCGGCATACATACCTCATAAGGTATCTAACATATATCCGAGATACCTAATATAGAGGTACCTAAAGGCTAATATACATGTTCACTCACCTTGTAAGAGGAAACACCATCGTAATCGAGGGAATAGTCCGCGAACAGAGTAACCAGGTTTTGGTTTAATTCCCTCCCATGTGCGATACCAACAACAGCTCGACAACTTTTTAAGGCTTTCTGCATATGACTTCTCTCCGTATGCACCCTGCCCAGGTCCCCCCCAGGCCCCCATACCACAGGGCATGACGATCTCCTTGCATGCAGCAAGCGTACATTTGAGAGCAAAGCCCGGATTTGTGTCACGGCCTGTAACGTGTCTATAGATCCATCCGCCCTACTTTATGGTACGCCCATCCAATCCGTATCCTATCTCCATACATCCCATACATTCGCGTGGTGTAAAGTGGTGTAGGTATACCTGGTATGCGTGTAAGTATCCTGATGGTGAGTTGGCAGTACCAAACTACTCAACAAACCTAACTTATACCCAATTAACCACCTATGATATCTGGAACTGTCCAAAGTCGCAAGTTCTATGGACAAACCACATAGTTTAGTCATCCTATGAGATGTCAAAACTGTCAAAACTGTCTACTATGTAATGTCGAGCACATGCAGTCAGCTAGCCTAGCAGCTTTTAGTTCCTCTTCAACACGGCCAGTGAAAGATGCAGTATATAGCTCTGCACTATGTATTGTACATACATACATACCTACATACACTAGCTCTCTCCATAAATCTCTTCGGCTTTGGCCTAAGCCTTGACAACAGGTAAACTAGGCAACTACCTAAGTTAGTCCGAGTGACATGCAGCCCCCGAATGATTCACACGGCCGTTTTGAACCGGAGGAAGGAAAAAAAAATGTTTCGATGAATCAGCGTTGCTTTCAACCCCGCCGACCGTCCCCTCCTTACCACCGTCGTGTCCCGCCAATTCGCAAATCCTCACCGCTCCTCTACAAGTAGGCTAGCGGCCAAGGCCAGGTCGTTTGTGTGGCTGCTCCGCAATGGGCCCCCTTTGCGTTCTGGCGGTCGACGAGTGGGTAGATACCTACGTTTGGTAGGTAGGTATGTATGCATGTTATTAACTACTATGTATGTTAGGCTACCTAGGGGCTAATTCATCGTAGTAGAACGTCCATGAGTCGTCCGTCCATCTCTAACCTAACCCGTGCAATGCGTGTAAGTTGTCGTTCTAAGCCTACTATGCTATAGCCTAGTTCTATAGCCTGGTTATACTACGCATAGGGCGTACATATGTGCGTATTGCTCACCAGGCGAGGCGAGGCAAAGCAAGGCAAGGCAAGGAAGGTATCACGTAGGCATCCCTCTTCACTCACGTATCTGCGGTGCCTGGTCCGACCCGAAACCTAACCAACCCTAATTCGCAAAGTTCTCAATAGCGCGCGATTTGGCAATATCTTCACCGAAGGCTCTAGACAATGTTCCATCCAGTCAATATAGCAAGGGGAGGGATCTATGGGTCACGGGAAGATCTCGCTCAAGGGTCTTAATTGTCTTGCCCTGTCTCGTCTCGGGGAACCGTTGTTTAATTACATAGGTAGGTTAAGTACCTACATAGTAACCTAGTTGTCCCCCTTCCACTTGCATACCGACTTATGTAGTAAGGTAGATCATGAGATGCGCATCTAGATTCCTTGTAAGTGACCTACCTACCTACTGAGGTACCTAAGGTAATTGAGACTAGGTAGCATACGTAACTGGTATCGTATTCAGATATCGTATTCAGATTCAAGTTGTTACTTTTCGACATAAGATCGCGAGATGCGCGATGGTGTCTCAATTGGATAATTCACGAGCTTGCTCTGTCATATAGTCAGAATTATAGCATAATGTCATATCGGCGATTACTACTGTCTGCCGATAGTGGCTCCATTGATCATTATGGCAATAACTCTTAATCATATCGATTATATACAATGTGTAGGTAATACCAACAACTGGTGCGACGTCGAGAAATCCAAATGAAAATCATATGTTCGCGTGTTGGTTAAGACGGCGAACGGCTGCGGGCAATGGTAGATATCGTGATTTGAGTTCTGCAAAGTCGGGGTTTGAAAAGCAAAAAAAGCAAACAATAAGAGCAACCATCTTCGCGATCTTACCTGCCTAGCGGGTCAATATATTGTACATACTAGTAGAGTAAGTTCTTAGCGGAAAGAAGCAGTGACTTTCTTCTACGGGCAGCATAGAACATGCACGGTCATCATCATCTTCAAAGGGGAGCCAGTAGAAACCTTCGATGGAACCCAACCCGCGGCGACAGTAACGACAATCAACCGCTCTGACTGGCCATCTTCTCAAACCGCTGCCCCATTTATCGAGGGAGCGGTGACAGGCGTTGAAGCTGACCGCAGATTTGGGTTACCTAGTATGCGGGAGAGCAGGGGGTGGGTGTTAAGGTGTGGCCGTGCTTAAAGAAGAACGTTCGTCTTCTTCGAAGGCAATCAAACTCTGTATTATCTCAGCATCGTCATCTAATATATATGAAGTTCGCACTTCTCCGCTGCCTTTCCTGTTCAGGGAAGAGACAGGGGGTTGAGCTACTGCAAAGCATCAGAACATCAGACATCAGACATCTTCATTTCGAATTCCCATAATTGATAGGACAATCGGCATCGGGGAACGATAAACCCTAGCCGCGGATGAGCGTCTGTTCGCTGAACAGCTCCTCTCCCCCACGACGTTATCCCAGAGGGGCGGCTCTTGACGGTGTAGGGCTGGTTACCTTAGGTACCTCCTGGCCTGGCACCCGGCTGGCAATTCGTCCCCAGCCGGATGCGAGGAAAGCATATCCGTTTAAGACATCAGATTCGAGATTGTTAACGGCTCAGCTTATCTAGTACATAGAAATGGGTCTGGGTCCCATCATAGATATCACGTACTATGTATGAAGTAGGTACCTACCTTTCCTTTTTCTTATGAGGTTAGGTAAGGTAAGGTTCTCTCTCCTTGGCCGTGAATGGTACTTCTCGAATTGCCTATAACATTACTAGTAAGTAAATACCCGTCTTTTGGTCGGCTTTCAGGCGATCTAGACCCTGCAGATAATAGAAGGAAAAGATACCACGTAGCGTCCGGAAAGGGGAGAATTGAGGAAGAATTGAGGACGAATTGAGTGCTCCGTGCTCCGTGCTCCGCGTTTTGTACGATGCAATATCAAGCGATCCGCAGTTGAACCATGACTTCGATTGACTGGCACAAAATTAAACCTGGCTATCGTCTAAGCTTCGTACAAGTATTAAATTATATACCTTATATATATTGTTTAGTAAAAGAATAAGACAAAAGGAAAATTCCACATGGAGGTTTTCAGCCAGCATATTCCATACTTTCGTACACAATAAGTAAACGAGGTTGTGGGGAGTGTGTCACAGAACAGCTCAGCCCCCAAAAGTCAGTTCCGCCTGAAAATCGCGGCAGAAGCTGATTGGACGATTAACGGCCGCTGCCTTTTAGTCCTCCATTCCTGCGGGAAACCCAGATAGTTGGGAACTAGGATAAAGAGTTTCTTTTTTTTTTGGTGTGCTTTGAGGCTTTTGAGACTTTCACTTTAAAGATGAAAACTAAACCAGTTCTGGTCTAAATCGCGGTATCTGGGCCGGTGGATCCAAGATTGATAGATAATCACCCGACGACCCGATATCAAGGTCACGTTTAATTTATACTTTTAATTTATACTTACATAGTACATTTAAGTTAGGTAGGTACCTAAAGGGCTGATTACTTACTATATAGTACTTACTTACATTAGCTAATCAACGCCTTGTAACACGGATCCCCCACACATTGAGAACGAAACCAAGAGATAACGCCAAGCCGTTGATAATCAACCAGCCAGCCTGGAGGGGAGAAAAGAGCCTTGTCTCCGTTTTACATACCTAAGGCCTCGTGACGGGTAGGTAATTACTACCTAATACACTAGCAAAAAAAAGAGTCAAAAGAGGCTTTAACTACCCTTGTCAGAATAAGACCAGGGTAAGCGAGAATTTCCTTGTAAACTCCAAAAAAGACCACCTAACTTTACGTGCGTACCTAACCTAACCGGCTTAACCCAGCTCTCCGTCCCTTTTAACCCAACCGGGGGCGGACCAAGATTTTTTCTTTGGTTCCAATGATCCCAATAGGTACCTACCCTCATTCCGGCATACGTCGGACTTTGATGGCTTTAACGTAATTTCCCCTTTCTTACTGTCCCCCATGTCTCTGAGGGATACATACATACCTAAGGTATGCCTTACGAACACGACAAACTAGGTACCTACGGTAGGTATGTAAGTTCGCTAAACTTGTCCAAGTTGATTGATGCAATGGTCTTTTTCTCATCATATCCTGCGCGAAGTTTCTTTGTCCTGTCAAGGGTCGATAAGATCCTCGGACGCCAGGCTAGCTAGGTACCTACCTACCTACCTAAAGCTTAGGGTAGCTTTTTTTTCCTTGGGCTTGAGACCTGGCGAGGCTCGGGGGGATCCGGCACTAAGGCGGGGTTTATTATTCGCACCGAGTTGTTTTTGTATTATTATTTTTTTTCTCTTCATAGCGTTGGCTAGCGGTATGGAGAAATAACTAGAAGGATCAAGTATAAGACTCACTGTGATACTTATGGGTAATGATAATAGTTAGCAACAGTAAGGTACCTACAGGTAGAAGAGAATTCCTTAGGGTTCGATTACTAGTAGCCGGAATTGAAAAAAAAAAGCCTTGTCTACCGGTTAGTAAGATCCGCTCCCACCTCGGCATCTCCATCGTGATGATAATAAATCAAGAAGGTTTTTTTTATTACCGATGTCGCGGACGCCGCGGCACGCATTTTGTAGCCGCGAATTCCATCGCACATGACTCAACAATGATCTGCACTAAGTTTCTAGATTAGATCAATCATATTAATCATTGTACAACTGTCATTATAGAGGAAATGTGATAATGTGATAGGACTTGTTCACGAGGCAATCAATCACCGGCACGTTGAAGGAACTATACAGTTGACTAATAATCTTTTTTTGAAATTTTGATTGACGGGCTTCGAAGCTTGCATGTGCAGCTATTCTAGCCTTCGCTATGTAAATGAGATTTAGATGCAGCGAGGCCTTGCGTGTTCCACTCAACCTTTCAGATTCAATCCGATATCTGCGCAAAAAAATATCATTTGCGTGGGTTGAAAACCAGGGAGCGAAACAAAGCCCCGCCTGTAGCCAAAAAAATGTTTACCGTTTTCGGTAATGCCCTTTTACGATAATCCTCCAATAGAAAATATAAACTGATGAGCGGTGACATCTCCCTCACGCTAAATGCCAAGCCTTGCTTCTAGGCTGCTGCGGTAATACCCGATACTATCCTCCTTCTCCTCCTCCTCATAATACCATAGTGAGACAGAAAAGGAAATCAAATGAAGTCGCTTGCGCTTGTAAAATGCCATGCCGCTTATTGGTATTTTCAAACGCCGCCCAGATGCAGATGAATAAATCACACAATGTGAACCAGACCCTATGCTGATACAAATTATTAAGACGAAGAAAAGGAAAAAGAGGTGATGGCAACATAAAGCTCCTTAATACACCGATATCGTAGATACTATTCGTGTTGGATTTCGCGGCGGTAAGTAGTATCCTTCACTGTAAAAGTCGCTTTTGTTGTCCTCTTCGTCTTCTTGTCTTGAATCCAGGTACTTGGTCGTCACTGTGCTCTCCTTCTGCTTCTCTGAGAATGTAGGTATTGATGCTGCTGGCGGCGACGGAGGCATTGCCTCGTCTTCTGATGAGTCCGAGTCATGCTCGAGCTCGGGCGGTGATGTTATAGAGTGAGATGGTGATCGAGTAAGGGATAGAGCGTCGTAGTCTTCGTCGTCCTCAAAGTCGTCCTCGTCCTCATCCATTAGATGTAATTGGGGAGATGGCGGTGCTGTTACTGTGTGGGAAGCTATCCGTCGTAGCGGTAATGCGTCTGCCATCTCTACATCCTCGTCCTCGTCCTCGTCACTGTCGCTGTCCGAGTCGGACGAGTCTGCCTCCCAGTCTTCCTCAACTGCATTGTCGGCCCATTGTACGTGTCTCTCTCCCGTCTTAGGTGTGGCTCCTCGGACGGATTGGTTGAACCAACTCTCTTGTTCCCGCTCGGCTTCGGCAAGGTCGAGCATCAAGGAGTCTAGTAGGTTGGCGTGACCGACCAAGAGCCGGAGGTTGTGGTCGGGACGGGCAGCCTCGTTAGATAGCTTAGCCCGTGCCTTGTGGGCAAGGAAGTATGTCTGTGTGATGGACATGGTCTTCTTCCTCGGCAGCGGTGAAAATGTGGTGGTGGTGGTTTGTGGGTGTGAAGGGTGAGTAGGAGAGTGGAAAGGTGACGATGAGGTTGCTGAAACCATTTTGTATTATCTTATGTTGATATATATGTCTGTGCTTGTCTCTTCCGTAGATATGGTGCAATATGTAGCAATAATATTTTTTTTTGTTGTGTTGTGTGAGTCAGGCACCGATTTCCGGTCAAGGGTAAGAGCAATGACCAAACAGCGAGTCCTTGTCTTATATGTTCAGTGGTGATGGTTTTGAACTTTTTTTTTCGACAGGGGTGTGGGGCGTAATTGTTGTCCGCGTTGGGTGGATGGAGTTGCCGGGGGTGTGGTACCTTACCATATACAAAGATACAATGGTACCAAGGTACGTGTACCCTACCGACCGCTGTTGTGGAATTTCGAGGCTTGCGGTGTGGAGTTGCGAGTGTTGCGTTGGAAGGGCGCCGTGCCTGTTGTAATATCTGCGTAATATCCAGGCAAAGCAAGTTCAACCACTGTGCTGCAGACAGGTAATATTGAATCTGGGCCGTGCCACGATCTCAAGATCTCGAGCTATTGGAACACTTCCTTGATACGTCCTTGATACGTCTTTGATAGATTGATACCTTAGTTATGGATATAGTGCTCGTCTGTGCGTTGCTTTGCTTTCCTTTGCTTTGCTTTGATCTCTGCTCGTTTGCTTTTCTGGAGTGTTGTCGAGTCCAATATATACCTAACCTAAGAACTTAAAAGCTGGGTTGAACGGGACGAGGACGGGATGGGGGAACAAGACCTTCTTTTGTAATGTCCCGCTGACTAGATCGTATGAGGGTTCGTTTACCCAAACCATAGGTGTACAAACGTATCGAGTTGTAATAAATGCCCATTCCGCGATAGGGTTCCGGATGGACTTTTTGAGCGCTCGGGCTTAAACGGATTGGCGGGGATTCGGATCATTCGTAATGGGCGCGCGTGGGCAGTACAAGGCCCTGGTTACGTCTAAGTACCTTAGGTACCTAAACTGGCCTTATGGTTGTAGCTATGTAGCTACGTACTAATACGTACCAAGGTACGGTACTTGGCAGCAATACCTAAATGAAATGATAACCTTAGATACCTAGGTACATACAAGCCAGCCCCAGGCAGCGCCAATCTACCCCTGTCGCTCTTACGCAAATGCGAGAAGTGCGCGATGCAAGTAAGTTGCTCCTTCACCGCAACAAAGTACCCGTACCGCTCCCACCAACGTGCCTACACTTATGTGTACGAGTCGGGCCAAGAGCCTAGGCTGCTTGCACAAGATATCGATTCGCAGTTACCTAACTTCGCCGACCGCTCCTAAATCTTGCTTAAGTCATAAGCCCGCTTCCATATCCCACATAACAAGCATTAGAAACATTAGTGGCATAAACTTTTTTTTTTCTCTTTGGCCGTTTCTTTTACATCCCTAGTAGGTATATCCTACCTCCTACCTCCGTCTACCTAATCATCCGTTAGGTTATCGGTCATCGGAGACAAGATGTTAGGTATAGTAGTCATTTGCGAACAAGCGGACAAACGGACAGGGATGGGATGAATGCAATCGTAACTACGTATACTAAGGTCTTATATTGAAAGCTTCCTGTCCACCTGGAAAGTCGGGATTGACTGCTGACCGGATTGTGGCTCTGCCGTGATACCGCACGTATTACAAGCATCTACCTCATTATCTCATTCTGCTACCTAGCTCTACTATAGGTAGCTACATGTATGTATGTATTGTACCGCATACTGATAAAACAAGTTCGCTTTCGCTTTCCAATCCATCCCGCTTACAAAAGAAATCTAAGATCGATAGTCTTGAGCAACCCGGTTCATAATTATGACATAAAACCGGACCGGCATTATAATGCCATTGCACGACTCGACATTATCGTTGCAACATATTGCAACATACAGCAAGAGTAAGAGTGATTTAGCACACTAATTCTCAATTGATCACTATATCGTTCTACGTGTTACCAATGAGTACTACGGAATAGGTACGTTGCTTACGAATCGGATCTGTGTCGGGATTGCTGAGCAATACACTGCACACATTAACACATAACCCGGCGATCTACCGGTAAGGGTCGAATAATCGGGTCTGGGGAAAAAAACAAAATTCGCTTAACGATTAATAATAACGGCGGATTTGAACTACTAGTAGCAATAATAATAATCAGTACGATTCATCATCAGCATGGCATTAGGTAAGATCATTCCGGTACTAAATGAGAATTTCATCATGATTTCTATCGCATTTGCAGCGGTAAGATGCAATTTTCTTTCATTGATAATCACATCACTACTACCAGGCTCTGACTCTTCCCCGTCGTCGCGTCCCTTCTCTAGTAGTCGTAGTCTTCCTAGTACCTTATGTAGTACCTAATTCTAATTCCCCAAAGTCCGCATATCTCCGTGTATAGGTACTATCCCAAGGTGAATCCGATCGATCAATTAAACGCACATGCATAAAATAACGAACCTACAGTTGAGTAGGTACCTAAAGTTAATAGGTTAAAATGTCGGCCCAATATCAATGACGACATGATATTAGCAAAGCCGCCTTGCATAAAATGACAAATCCACGAAACAACAAGCCAAGAATAAAGTACCTATCGGTATGCTGTCGCAATCTAATCAATCCTCGTCACAAGGATGTTTTTGTCACAGGACTTCCTAAGGAATATATCGGGTTTGGGAGACAATTTCTTATCTACCAACCCCGAAGTCATCCGTTTTACTATGTACAGACTTTCGGCCCCGTCATAAACCCGTTGGACCCGTGGCATCCGCAAAGGAAAAAGGATCAATTAGTTTGGTTTAGTTTAGTTTCAATTCAAGTTACTCAACTAGGTCAAGCATCGCTATGTAGGTTAGGTACTTTCCAAAGCCGTTTAGGCCGCCGTTAGTTACAAAGTCAACATGTCATCATGTACGTAAGGCACCCGTACAACTCATCAGTTTGTATGTTAACCATAGCACAATACAGTCACACCGTAGCAGGTAAAGTGGTATTTATTATTTTATTTTATTTCCGCCAGTCCTCGGTAAGGTCTCGCGACCGAGACTTATACACGCGGTCTCTCCCCCAGTTTATCAGTTATCCATATGGCATCGCTCGTCGTCCACATGGCGCAGTTTGCGAGGACGCATGCGACGTAGCTAAACCCTGATCGCACCCTGAGCGCAACCTGGGCGTCATGTCACGAGGGATTCAGGGACACCCGTTTTTCGCACTTGCGTCGTAACCTTTATCGAGCTTGTGGATTATAATTACAAACGCGGTAAGGCTACATTATTCATTTCAATCGTCGCTTTATTAGATGTTGCATTCCCAAGGGTGACCCCTTCTTCAGTGCCCCTTTGTTTATGAATCGCATACTCAAGTTGATTGGGTATCCGGGTTCTTTTGTTCGAGACATGCTTGCATAATGCTAATACAAGCTGCATTGTACTTTGATGCAACATTGGGCATTCATAATAAATAAATTGCTTCCAGAAGATTTCCAATTCCGTTGATGCGACGCTTACAATTCTTGGCGGCTTAGCCTTCTCCTGTCGATTGATTCCACTGCGAACTTCGAAACAAACGATGTGGAGAGCATCATAGAAAAAGTACAGTACCTACAACTAACAAGATTTATCAAGTGACAAAATGTAGTGTACCTTATGTACCTACCTACGTGATATGATTCAAAAATGCCTTTAGACTGGCCCCTGTCAGCTTACATACGCCAGTTCAGCCCCGGTAAAGTAGAGAGGTACTTTAAAGCACGAAGTACGGACGTAGGTATTTGTAAAAGCACCTGAAGGTACCTAATGCAGGGGTACAATTGTAGGGCTGAACCTTAATTACCTACATTATTACGTATCCAAGTCAGGATAAGTCAGGTACATGTATACATATTTACGTTGGGCATCCAAAAAAAGAAAAAAAGGTCGTTCAATGATTTTTGGTTTAGTTTAGGTTAGGTACCTGTTACCGTATTACCGGAAAGTTTATAAGAGATTTGTCTTTCTTTTTCCCCAGGATCTCCGTTCGGCTAGGTACAACCAATACCAATTCTTCCTCATGACTACGTATTTGCCAATGCCGTCTTTCGCTTCGCCCAACCTTATAAGGATAAGTCGGGGATTCATAGTGAGACCGCTATTGGTTAGTTGATTGGTGTCGATGGCAACGTAGCAATGTTATCGTTAGCCAAGCTCTTTTGGCATTGGCATTCTGTGGCTTTGCAATTTCGATTGTCTTTACTTCTCGTACAAGTCGCTCATCTGAACCAATACAATTCCTGCACAGACGTCAAACCCCGGATGGCTTACTTCGTACTGCTAGTATTACCTACTAACTACGATAATCATAGATGGGATGGCTCGATGCTGCTAAACCAAGATCCAAGTCCCTAGGAAGAGACGGGACCGGGTCGGAATTGGTCCAATATGCCTATTCTACGGTGACTTGGCGAATCACTCGGAGACAATGTACATCATAGCTTACCATTCGCCCGGGGGGTTAAAATCCTTACAAAAGAAAATCATCCTAACAGATGCATTGGTTACGGGCATGTTGACAATTTAGGATACATTGTCTAAATTAATCAGTATTGCAGTATCAAAACGAAATCTTAGCATGAGAATGCAATGTCTCGGGAGGGTTGCAGAGAAGACTATTCCCTCGTACTTCAACCTTTCTACGAAACCTTCCAGAAGGCTTCTCTCGCGTGTATACACGTGGTGGAATCTGCAGCAGACTTGCTTGGGCTTACGTTAAAAACGCTGCTCGAAGCTGGAGACAAATCAGCCACTCAAATTGCAGCGTTCGCTCTTAGATGCACAGATCTGATACAGCGGCTAGCTCGCGAATGTCACCCAATACCCAGTTTACTTTATGAAAAGGGTTCACAGCCTTTTTGCGTCCATGCGGATAAGCTAGACAAGCAGACCGGCATGAAATCCTTTTACTCGCATCTAACCTTTACGAGTTCTTGAAGGGTACCCAATATAGATGCCTACCTAGGTATCCAATTCCCCTTTCTAGTGCAGGCGCAAACCTTCTCCAGCATGGCTACAACGGTAGCAATACTAAAAACGAGAGAGCACCTCTAATCGAATCCTTCGTCTCTTCGTGTACCAACTAATTTTGCAAGCACCAAAGCCATATATGCCCCAATTGGTTAATGAGGGCGTGAAGGATTCATATGTGCAACCCTCCTTCTCGCACAGAAAAACGTGGCATCCACGGTCCCTGCGTTGTAACCCCAATCGCAAGACTCGGCAGTCCAATTTCCCCTCTGACATCAGCCCGCCACACGCACTCATCAACAATTCCAATTTGGTTTGTGGGGATACTATGTGAAGAGCTAACAGGAACTATCTATGGAGTCGGCCACAACAAATATGGAAGCTAGTGGGGAGGACGAGGTCAATGCTAATGCGCGAGATTGTCCCATCTACAACATCGATGTTAGGTGCATGAGCTCCTTCTGACGCAACCGCAATAATAGCAGCCTCGCCGGCTTCTCACACAGCCGAGAGCCTACTCCGCGATCGACGGTACGCAGACAAGACATGCGCACGCGCTCGTAGCTTTACAGCCCACTCGCGTGACAATTTGCCAAACGCGAGTAGGCAGTTTCACTAGACATCTGCCTCTTAACATATGTACATACATGCGCATATCTTGCTTTCCCCAACACCGAACTAACACAGGTTTAGAGGCAATAAAGCTTACAGCCGTATGAGGATCGCGGTCCGAACCTAAGCGTCCTTGGACCTGGCGCATAGGAAGTGGATAGAACTAGCATGCTGCGGCTCTAGGCTTGAGTACCTCGTATGTTCTCATATCTTTACGTACGTACAGTCCCTAATGTATTGTATTGAGGCAGAAAACGGGCTAAACGGCATTGGGGATCAAGCCACGCCCCTCAGTCTCTTCGCACGTGGCTAGACGAGTTGAGACAGGAGACAGGGGGCTACACACCATACAAGGCCTGCTATTCCCGCGTGAGATGTACATAATATAGGTACCTACCTAAGCATGCCGGACTAGGCAGGTATACTGCGTTTTCATCATTTTGGCCCAGGTAGGACAATATCAGTTACGCTAGCGAAGAGTTGTAAGCGCTTCTTCGATATGTAATCATTACGATTACATATCTGGCAGCTGTAAATAAATTGCGAGTATTGACCAATCCGCTCGTGGTAACAGATCAACATACGATTTTATGTGCCTACCGTATGCAGACTGTCATAAATGAGAAGCAGGTAATCATTAATTTTAATATCGTTCTTTAATATATTCTAGAAGGACTTTGGAGATTGGCATTATTCGTACATATAAGTTATACATGCATAGATTCATTTTACGGCTGAGTTGGATGTCGTATAGCGGGAGGTTTTCTGATGTTTTACCTACATAGTAGGTAGGTAGTTGACTATACTTCAGGAAATAATACTTCCATAAGGTATAATGTACTCAGGTCGTATATGACCAAACAAGGTATTCGTTCTTTAAGATAAAGCCGTGGCGTCCACTATCTAACCTCGCCCATAGCTTTGGGTCGCCAGCTCCGGCCCTACAAGTGGATAGATGTCCCCAGAACAGGCTCGCATCTCGTAGCCTCATTCATGTCGTACTTGCAATCAATAATCAACATATTGTGGGGGAGCTCAAGCTTGCTTGGTATTCACTACTATGTAGTAGCTAGTTGATTTTCTCCTTATCGCTTTCCTATGCGTTTCCTCATCCGGAACGTTCCACCGGTTCGTTCGTCTTTCTTATGTCAGAGTAGCGGGAATTGAATACCTGTATTGTGCAGATATATGTACCTGATGCATCTGAGACGTGTAATACGTACCCTCTTTTGGAAATCCTAAATGCGTATTTGTATCTAGATGCATGTACCTCTGTCGTACATACCTAACGTACGTGACGGCGCTGATCACTATGTATCGTATTGTACAGTATAGATTAGCCTAGTGTAGGTAGATATTCCAGCCGTCTGAATAGGCTAGGAGATTACTTTCTCGTAGCACGGGATTGCCGTACCCAAGGGAGAGGAAAGGTAGCCACAGTGGTCGGCCGGCACTGGTTAAGCTTACGATAGACAGGGGTTCAAGGGAGTTCAAGGGAGCTATGATGCTCAAGGTCCCTGAACACTGACACATCATTATTGTTGCTGTTCCGAATTCTTTTGTTCCCTGGTTAATGAAGCAAGTAGGTCCCTACCTAATGATCCATCCCTAGGACTATCTGATAATCTTATTCTCTAGCGTAGGACATCTTCCTAAAGTCTGTTCTTATCTCTTAGGTAGACACATGGGCCTCCCATTATCGTCATCATCAGCCCAAACCCGTAGCAGAACTAATAAAAATACGATGATACAAATCCTCCCTAATGCTCGGCCAACGAAGCTACCCCCGAAGAAGAAAAAGAAAGGGTGGCCAGACAGTTAGGGCTTTTTCCCCCAGTGACAAGTGCACTCGGGGGCGTAAGCCACGCAATGCATTCCCTTGTCCGCAGCCATCCAATGAGAACGTCCGTCCACGCTGCTGGTAGTAGTTATGCCTGAATGCAGTATGTAAGAAACCCAGGTCTTGCGGCCAGGAAAAAGAGATGGGCAAGAGTCTGCGAGATCAGCCCCAGGGTCGATTAATCATACCGATAGGTGTCACATCACATCACATACCTGCCCTTTGCTTTGGGGCCGGTCCCAAGTCCAAGTTCTCGGGTTCGAGGGATCCATATCTATGGTCAGCAAAATTCCTTCTAGAAGGAGTGTCTTCCATTCCATGCATATGCCTAGAAAAGAAAGAAACGATGAATTGCTCACACTACCTACCTACCTATCATCGATCCCGTATGTAAGCCCCTCCATTCATTAGCTTTCCCCGGAAACACTTAAGGGGCAATGTGTCAGTGTCAGACCACTGATGAGACAAAATGTGTCATCATCCAAGCGTCAGTTTCGATATTGGGAATTTCCTCCAGCCACGACCTTCCTGAAGCCCGAACGCTAAGATTACCTATCTACCTGACCCCCCAGGAGATACCTCAACATTTTCGCTCGTGTGCATACCTAGATGGAAAGAGAGGTTAACCGTAGTAGGTATTAAGTCCAGACGGATCGATCCCAAGGAATCCGCTTAAGACATGGAAAACGAGGCGGGAAAGCAAGCTTTTAGCGCCATAAAGTGCAAATTTCCGCCCGCGCCCAAGCTCTTGGGCTAGAACTTTCAAGTCTCATATGGTCCAAACTAAGAGGAGAGAGAAAGAGGTCCTTCAGCACGGACAACGATGCGGTACCTATCACGTTAGTGTAATATATACCGGACCATATGCCGTGTCTGTGTCCGCGACAGAGCCGGCGGTGATAGGTAGTTGAAGTACCATGTAAATAAGGAGAGGAAGGGATAGATAGATAGAAAAGTAATATCCGCCATTTTCGTATGAATCTGTCGCGCACGGACACGATCAAGGGTTTCACCGACAAGCCCACCCCATACTTGATATTCCCGGAGCCACGGTACGCGGTAAGCTGCCGCGGAATCACCGCATTTGACAGATGCAGGCCCCGGCCCACGAAAAAACCTGTCGTGACTACATACATAGTAGTACGTACTTGCTCCCAGACCCAAGTTCTCGGGTTCCAGATGCAGGAGCTAATTGGATGAAGCCCCATTCCCGTAGTCGCCGACTCCAGAGTTTCATCGCCTATAGTACGGGGACGGTATTGTACAGATATGAGGTATCTTAGGTTAGGTTAGGTATGTATTTGTACCTGAAGTAGGTATCATCATGGTTATGGCCATCGTTCGATTGTGAAGTTTGAGCTTTGAAACACTGTCTTGTACCTTGCAGCTGTATCATGGATGGTGTGAGCGAAAACGGGCGTTTATGCTCAAGTACCTAACCTACCTACAGGTAGGCAATTAAGTTAAACCCGGTGTCGGGATAGCCTCATATATCCCTGGCCCAGCCTTATGTTCTTTTTACCGTCCGTGCTCGCCAAGGATACCTCCCAACCCATATCTGTCGCTAGGTACGAGCTAAACACACACATACGCTTTCCTGCCTGAGGCCTCATCCCCTGTAGCAGCATGACGCGATATAGGAGAGACACGACCATAAACCGGCTAGGAAGCATTCGCGCAGACGCAACAAAACAAAACAAAACACAACATCGAAAACTAAAGCCGCAAGTTCCGTGCCCTACCTACTCGAAAACCCCAAGCTTTTACTTTACCTATTGGGCCCAAGACCCCCTTTTGTGCTTTGACCGCTCCACGCCCACCCAAACCACCACCCCTCCCTCCCTCCATTGCTGCCCCGCCCCCTACCCCCTCTCCCCCCTTCCGTGCCGAGGCCGGTTCCCGTGTCAACGGTCAACGGGGCTATATCCGTCCGCGGATCTGATAGCCTATTACCTACCTACCCCCTTTCCCCGTCGTCGACGCAACAACACGTTTTTCTTCTTCTTTTTTTTTTCGTGGCCAATGCAGCTTCGGTGCCGAAAACGGGGGTTACCTCCCTGAACAGGGACTCTCGGAGATGGGGTTGTTGAATATATAGGTACCTACCTCCTAATGTATGTGCATACGATTCGCAGATAAACGAATCCGTATTATTTGATGAATAGGTTAGGTAGGTGCCTACCCCCTTTCTGGGAAAGGGGAGAGAAAGAGGGAGGCGGAGAGACCCTTCTTATGAGGTAGTCAGGTCCCGGAGATATGGACGTACATACATACCTTGTAACCCCCTATATTTACCCCCTGAATTATCCACAAAAGGGGCAAAGATGGGGACGGTTGTATGGACCGAATTGAACTTCCATTGAAGTACTTGGCAGATGCCTATGACATGTCCTGTTATGGTAGACCTGTTTTCGTTGAAGTAAACTCCGAATTAGGTACCTAGTTATCCTAAGATTCAAGTTGGGTTTGCGAGAGGATGAAGTATTTCTACGGGTACGGACAGTCGACGATAGCTTTCTCCTAACTTTATGGGTTAGTACTTCGTAATTACAGGGAAATGTCTCTATAACTACCTGTAAATATTAGTAAACGGATGCTAGGTTGGTATAGCTTATGCTTCACCTCAAGCAATAGACTATTCTTCACACGTGTTGTTGTAGTATCACGGCGGTGTATATTGAGTTGAAATGTCGAATCATTTGCCCGTTCCGCTATCTAGCTTCCTATAATTAATTGGCTAACTCTTCCCTCTTTTAATAATCCAAGCGTGACAGCTACCTATTCCAGCCGTAACTTCTTGCGCTTTCTCTTTCCGCCTACTTCCCTATGCTCTTCGATATTGAGTAGAGCCTCGCGTTTCTTCTCTCCTACTTCCTTCATATAATCGCGGATAAATCTGCTCTCCAAGTTGACGCCTTCTTCCTCCCATTTTTCTAGTTCTCGACCAACACGGGTCTCTATGGCATGGACGCGCTCCACGTCTCTCTGCCCGATAAAAGTGACGGCGTCACCTTTCCTCCCTGCTCGGGCGGTACGTCCAACACGATGAATATAGTCGTCGGGGTTTTGAGGGACGTCGTAATTCACTACGAGGCTGACCTCCGGAATATCCAGACCTCTCGAGGCTACATCTGTGGCAACAAGAATCCGCGCCGCCGAAGCTCGGAATCGTCCCAAATTATCCACACGTTGGCGTTGCTGTAATCTAGAGTGAAGAGACGTGACACGGTGGTCTAATAGTCGTAATAGATGGTGTAGATATTCCGCCGTCGAGGTGCGGTTGCAGAAGATGATAAGTGACTTCTCGATGTTGGCTTCCGTCAGGAGAAAAGCATGAAGATAGTACTCCTTGTGCGTAACGTTTACCTGGATGTACATTTGATGTAGAGTGGTTGGGACGGCAAGTTTCTGTGTGTCAACTTCACATACAAAAGCTGGCTCTTTTCCAGGTTTTGGTGGCATATCTTTCAATGCTCGCACCTCTGGGGTGATGGTAGCGGTAAACAGAAGCGTCTGCCTCTCACTTGAGGGCGGGAGGACTCCCAGACATTCTTCAATATCAGGTAACATGCTCCCCGGACCACCCGCTGCGAGCAATCGATCCGCCTCATCAAGCACCACGAATTTGACCCTCCGTAAGCCGGCTATAGTATCTTCACCAGAAGAGTTAATGTGATCAGCTAATCGACCGGGGGTGGCGATTACCACATGAGGTCTCTGGGCGAGAGCAATTGCTTGTGGCCGCATATCAGATCCTCCGGTGATTAGTATTATCTTGAGAGACTGCGGCGAGGATATCGCCTTGAATTGCTCGTATATCTGTAGAGCTAACTCACGAGTAGCCGTTAACACTACTGCGTAGATAGAGCTTGGATCCTCAGACCACTTCTGCAAGATTGGTGCAGCAAAGGCCACTGTCTTTCCTGAACCTGTCCTACTCGTTCCGATACAATCTCTACCCTTGAGGATTTCAGGAATGCAAGCCTTCTGAATACCTGTAGGTCGTTTGATTGCCATGTTGGCAAGGGACCGAACAAGCCATGGCTTTAGATTTAGCGATTCGAAAGTTGTGTGACGGTCCACTGGAGCGGAAATGGAGGTGTTGATAGGAACAGCTGTTAACACTGGGTTTTCTGATGATGGTTTGGCCTGCCCAGTACCGGCGCTCTTCCGCTTGATCCTTGAAGGCACATTTATGGATGATGTACCTAGTTCAGCGGTAGCAGGAGTTAACTCGGCGGATATCCTGCGTCTCTTACGAGAAGCCGCACTGTCGAGTGAGTCTGATTCTGCTTCCGATCCCGACACATCCCCATCGGACAAGGTCTGGAGTCGTGGCGACGACGAATTTGATATTTGATCGTCTGATTCAGACGCAGATGCAGCGGCTATATCCGCTACGGATGTCGGCATCTTAATATTTAATGCGTACGCAACCCTTCTGTGACCTCAAATGTATTTGATATCTTTTTTTTTCTTCTAGGAAGACGCATTAATCGACATCCAAGCTAAGCGCTTTGAAAAAAAAAAAAAGTTGAAGTTGATACCAAGTAAAAAAAACAGGGGTCTAAATGTGGGGAAGGTTATCGCAACTTGACCAATCAATTGTCACGCCCTAAAGTTACGTTTTAGCTAGGCTGCTACGCTAGGTGTAGACGCGCGGCTGTTGGTGTAATGGATTGCTCCATTCGCCAGATTACCTTTTTTTCGATGGGTCCATATGTACACTACGTGATCGCAGGGAATGCGGGAAAGTGGTACTAAGGTACGATATAATGCATTTACCTAAGGTACCTAAAGGTTAGGTTAGGTACGGTAGGTACCTAAGGTACTGGAATTCATGCTGCCCAGGCTGCCCAGGGCAGGTCCGGGTACAGGCGGTGCAGGTGCAGGTGCAGGTGCAGGTGCAAGTGGTGGTGTCCTATGTTCCCTTAATCAAACTCTCAACTCTGTTTTTCTTGATCTTCATGTTTCAAATTACAGTCTGGAATCATCGGAAACCAGGAATTAATATTGACTACCTCTGATAAAATTATGCAGCCTTTAGCGAATCGGGATCTCCCAGCCCTACGTTGTGATGATCTCAAAGCCGGACATATACCGAATCGCCCCAAATGATTTCGGCTAAGATATAGCCAATCTCTCGCCTTGGGCGCTTGGCAAGGTTGAGCAGGGTGTAGACGGGAAAGCATCTGTATCATCCCTGTATGCATGCATGCGTCTACTACTACATGGCAGTTGGCCTGCTGGTTCACCGAAGCCTTGCTGCAACAAAGAGAGCTCGATTTCACGAGCCCAAGTGTGAACTTTGAGGCTGCATAGGGGTAGATGGAAGTGGACATTGGGATAAGAAAAACATGTGAGAAGAACTTACGAATACATCCCCCATCCCATCCCTCGCATAGTCGAACCACCTCCATTCAACCCCGTTGTTGGACACGAGAAAGCATCACGATCGGGCACCGGTCATCCTTTGGAGCTTTAGAAGGCTTTGGACCCCAACGTGCAATATTCCAAATGGACTTCCGGGGGCCAATCTCCTGTAGCTTCGTCTCGCCATCGAGAGTTGGGGTCTATGCTGTTTAACCCCAAACTTGGACCCCAACAGGCTTTGCAAGCTTGGAGGGTACCTTAGGTAGGTAGGTATGTATGGCAAATTGGGGTATTCGGTGTAGGGCTACATACATCTATCTGTCCATGCGTGATGGCGAGCTGCTCCCCTAAGTCGGGGGGGTTTCATACAGTATCTAGATGGGCACAGTCTCACCTCACCGTTGCGCTGTACCTATAACGGTACAATACAATCCAATATGGATACATTAGGAGGTAGGTACTTAACAGATGTGTACATACATTGTAGAATACCTACCTAACCTACCTAAGGTAGTAAGTTGCGGACTACTACGCTTGGTAACGCTCGCTAATCCTTCCTTGGCTTGCCGATTTCCGACTACCTACACTTGAGATAATCTCGCCTACTCCGAGAAGTATCCAGATTCCAAGAAGCTTGCGCACTAGTGGTTGACCTAATACAGTCTGACACAACAACGGACGTGTCAGCAACGACAGGACCTGCTCCAGCTTCGAGTTTCGTCGAAACATTCTTCGCCAGAGTGAGATATTCCACGTTTGTGAGTGGTGGAGGGCGGGGGCCGGAGTGGATCATTTGATGCGTAGACAGGGTCGAGCTGATCAGGGGTCTACTATGTAAGTAGGAGGTTACGATTGTTTTACGATTTAATTCCTTGGGACCCGTAGTTCATGATCGGTAGACTATCGAATTCGACCATTGAGATTATAGTAAGATGATAGTGAGATGGTACTGTACGACTTTAAGTTTAACCCCTTGCGCGCAAGAGATGCTTTCTCAGACGAATACAGACGGATGCGTGATGATCATTTTAGAGCCGAGCGCCATCACATCTCAGGATATGCTGAAGGGAGGGTTAAGCACGCGCTTCATTCACATCCATCTATGATCTATAATATTATTTTATTAGTATATTAGCATATTATTTGTTATATTATGCTTGAAGCCTATGGTAATATAATATATCTCTATTTTAGGTACCTAAGGTACCTACCTATATAATATCCATCATACAAATCTTTCTTCCCTTTTCACGTTCTTAATTTGAGGCAGATAATAAGAAAACATACCACAGGCTTTCTTCCTTAATATATTTTTCTTGCTATCTCTTTTCGTTATGTATTGTTAAACGCCAGATAACCCGTCTCGTATTTTAGATCCGAAACTACTTACATGACCCCAACGCACACCTGACAGCTTTTTTTCTCTCATATTTTTAATAGCTATTTTACGGGGGTAGCTTCCACTACACCTTAGGTACCTACCTACCTATATCTTAGGCTCGGCCCGGTATTGATGCCTTGGCTACCTCCTAAAAATTACCTTATGTAATGGCGTTTGGAGACTTGTATCCATCCAGTATATTGAACTTGACTGCTGTCCATTTTATACAATGCATCATACATCATAATCTACTCCATACAAATACTTTTTTTTTTCTTAACTGCCCACCATATCTTTCACTTCGTTCCCCACGCATTCGTTCGGCGCATAGGCGCATATTATTGGCCCTATTTAAATTATCAACTCGAAATTCGTAACTGGCAACTTGCAACTTGCAACTTCACCAGTCTTATTTGTTGGTCTACGATCTCCAATCGCATTAACCCCAACCCGTCCATTTCCATTGCTCGGTTGTCGTTTATCGCCCAATCTACAGAATTTTGGCGCTGGAGACCTGGCACTAGCATGGTATTAACATGGTATTGGCATGAGAGCCCGCATCAACATCCCTGTTAATCCAGTCTTGTTTCTGGTTCATCCGCCCCCGTCTCTTCACCAGTGCAAGAAAAGCCACCACCACTCAAAACCACATCGAACCCCCCCAGGTCTTAGCGGGACAAGGGCCAAGAGCCAAGAGCCAAGAGCCAAGGTTCACCAACGACAATTCGAGATCCAGGTCTAATTTGCCTACCTCAAGGTACCTAAGGTACAATACTTTTAGCTCCTAGTTGTTCCCGAGCATCGTCCAGCCAAGTCCTTTTCTCCGCTTCCCTGACAGGAAACTAGACGAGCGAGAACAGCTATCCTACCTTACCACCTTAGGTATTCTACAGATCCGCAGTATTACTTCGTACAATACACATAATTACCTACCTAGGTATATTACTACCTAACCTAACTACGAATTCACTACGAATTACATATCCATATCTCCTACCTTACATCGACTGGGCTGCTGGGCATCCAACATTTTGTGCAGGGGTTAATTTCGACTACGCGCGGCACAAAAGCAAACTAGCTATCATCTCCTCCACACCCCTCGATTATTTACCCCCCACGACCATTCAACCATCTTGACATTTTCAACCTTTTTTTGTGGTTTTGTCTAGTCCAACTTAGTTGCTCCAATTTGCTCGATACTGTCACGAATAGAACGATAATTCCTTCTCTCTTTTTTTTATTAAAAAGAAAATCACAATACTACCAACGGATTTTGACAATACGTCACTCAAATATATTAACCTGCGGCGCTGTGTGACCTCGTTGGGGCATTCCTGGTTATACCTGGACGAGTTGTGTCGGCAGACTGTTACATACACCCATCTTCGGCCCTTTTATTTCCTCTTTGTACTCGATAAACCCGACCGTTTCCTCAGTAGACTACACCACGAACACGCACTCTCACCCACAGGCTTGCTGCGCAATCTGTGGTTTGAAAACCGACATACCACAAAATGCCCGATCACGAGAATCTACAGGCTTCTGAGCCCGTCATCCAGAATGTAATTTAGCTCCCCTTCTAGTTGAGCTGCACTGCCCTAGCCTTACCTTCTTTGTCTCCATACACCGGTCCCTCTATTTCCAACTCCATTCGCGAAAGCTTTCCCACTCGCGTGCCTGAGATGCTAACGTATTTCTACCATGAAGACCTCAACCACAGCAGCTCTCGAAGCTGCCGTCAGCACCCCTCCACCACTCTCGACACCTATACCCATCATGTCGTCCTCTCCAGCTCCTCTTCGACCCGCACTCGCAGGCGGCAGACCGAGCGGTGGACGAACACCGAGACTAGGCCTAGCTATCCCACCATCTCCTAATGTTAAGCCCGTAGGCACCCCTGGCGTTCCGTCGCGGCCTCAGCTCACTGTCCACGTCGCTACTCCGATGGGTAGCACGGTCGCACCATATGAGCAACATCGACCTACAATTCAGCCGGGACAATCCGCAAGCGGTGGTAGCGAAAGCAGCGCAGCGCACTCGCGATCCGGCAGTTTCGGTCCTCTCGACGGAAGAGCTAGCAACCCTACATCCGCAGGCTCCCAATTCTCTGCACTATCGTTTGCGTCACAATATGGCATTGGATCAAGACCTCAAGGCACGCCAGACCCTATATCCGCTGTTGGTTCTATCTACTCTGAGAGAAGCGAGGGGGGTATTGGCATGGAGCGAGATAGCAGCATGCAGGGCCTCGAGGATAGCTTCGATAAGATGACCTTGGAGAAAGCAAGAACTGCGGATGTAGATGAGCTCGATGACAATGGCTGGAGAATTGCAAGCGCAGAAAACAGGATTGTTGAGTTAGGCAGTCTAGGCGAAGGTGCCGGCGGCGCCGTCACGCGGTGCAAGTTGAAGGGTGGAAAGACAGTATTTGCATTGAAGGTACACCGTCTAACCTTTCAGTCTAGCTGTAGAATATGTGCTGATATACTCCTCAGGTCATTACCACAAATCCAGACCCGGATGTCAAGAAGCAGATCTTCCGTGAAATAAACTTCAATAAGGAATGCGCATCGGAGCATATTTGCCGATATTATGGAGTTTTCGGCGATCCTGCCACTGCCACTATTTCTATCGCTATGGAGTTTTGCGAGGGCGGATCCCTCGATAGCATCTACAAAGAAGTCAAGCGACTTGGCGGCCGAACAGGCGAGAAGGTTTTGGGAAAGATTGCCGAGGGCGTCCTCCGAGGATTAACCTATCTCCATAGCAAGAAGATTATTCACCGAGATATCAAGCCATCGAATATTTTGCTGTGTCGTAACGGCGAAGTCAAACTGTGCGACTTTGGCGTGTCAGGCGACTTTGGAACCAAGGGCGAAGCTAATACCTTCATTGGCACGAGTTATTACATGGCACCGGAGCGTATTACAGGTCAAAGTTACACTATCACGTCAGATGTTTGGTCAACTGGAGTCACACTTCTTGAGGTGGCCCAGCACCGATTCCCCTTCCCGGCTGACGGGACCGAGATGCAACCTAAGGCGGGTTTGATCGATCTACTAACCTACATCGTCCGACAACCGATACCGAAGCTCAAGGACGAGCCGGATGCTAACATATTCTGGAGTGATAGCTTCAAGTATTTCATCGAGTGCTGGTAAGTTGTCCAATCTCATCACAATTAAGAAAAATAAAAATCTAATGTCTGCGTAGTCTCGAGAAGGAACCAGCCCGTCGAGCAAGTCCGTGGAGAATGCTCGAGCACCCATGGATGATGGAGATGCGGACGAAGCGGGTAAATATGGAAAGATATCTATCTCAGGTTTGGGGATGGGACGATGTGACGAAATCCTAAGCTACAAGGAATAGCTTGAAATAAGCGACCCCTAATCCTCTCGCCCAGGACAAAACGGCTACCAGGCGTCCAAGCCTGCTATGATACCCACCCGCATAACCTCATCTTGACCTATTTAAAGGCAAACAGCCAGCTAACACTATCGCACGTCGCTTGCGCACCACCGCCAGCAAGCCATAATTACACAGCATTTAGATTACCAGTATCGGAGGGTGCGTCACTGCTTATTGCGCCAAGGAACACACATGACTGGGATACTTGAAAGGGGGGCGAAGCAGCTGGAGGAGGCGAACGTATATCAACTCGTATATATTACTCACACATATTTAGGGAGTTTGGGGATGGGGACCGTAAGATTCAAGGGGCCGATTAGGTTAACATGGAATAAAAAATGATTACATGTGCTAGCAAGGCATAACGTTAGGTACATAGGCATTCATCTACGTACCTTGATTGAATCTTTATTTCATGGTTTCCTTGGTGATGTGATGTATATCATGTCAGCGGCGGAGTCTTGTACGCATTTCGGCCAGGCTATTTCCAAGTAAAGATAATATAAAGATAAGATATATAACATATACCCCTTCGTAAATTCAAGGTGTACTAGGTACATGTGCTTCCTGACTACTATGTACCTATTAGGTTAGGTTAGTAATTATATAATTGCGCAGTAAATACAAGTACGTATGAGATGAGATGTTTGCGCGCTGCTCTTGGAAATGGAAGGTATTGCATGATATAGTGCTATTAGGTAATCGGATACCCAACTGTAGATGGGTCCTCGGATAATCATCGGCTATCCAACCTCGATAAAGTCTTAAATATCACTTGAGACTTTCTTTGCAGCGGCGTCGGGTTTTACTAAGTACCTCTAACACCAACAAACCGCGGACCGCCTCGAAACCAGCATTTGTTCCTATACCCGCGAACTTGCAGCCTGGCCACCATTGTTTACTTTGGCCTTTAGCGGCCAACCTATAAAACTCTAATTGAGGCTATACTATCCAATTTTAAACTGAATAATTTCTTTTTTTGTTTGGCTTCTAAGCTCTTCCGCAATGGCTGACGAAGCCGAGAAGCCAGCCGAGAGCGCGGTCAAGGTTCGCGAGTCCATCGAAGCTAAAGCAATTACCGATACCAATACCGACAATGCCCCTCAAGATTCGGACTCAAATAAGGTCGCCACTAACTCTGGCGATGCTGGCGATGCTGCTGGCAAAAACGGAGAGGATTCTCGGGGAGGCTCGAGTATCAACGCTGCTGCAGACGCGAGCGCAGACGCAGACGCGGATGCGGATGCGGATGGCGACGCGGATGCTGACGGCGAGCCTGAAGAGGGTCGCACACCGAGTCGTCTCGATCACGACATGCTAATAGTCATTGAAAATACGGCAAACTATCTCTCTACTTATAGAGATGCCGAGTAAGTCCTACTAGCCCAGTCAATAGTCGTAGTTGTATCTAATAGCAAACCTCGAAAGCGGTTACCATGTTGCCTCACACTTCCAGCGCATTCCGAACCGACGACTCATCCCAGAATACTACGAAGTTATAAAAGAGCCAATCGCTTTCAGTACAATCCGAGTGAGTTACTAACCTAGTCCGACCTCTTATAATCACGTCGTCCTGACCTTGATACCTCCCACTGTAGACCAAAAAGCTTAAAAAGCAATACACCGCCTTCTCCGAATTCGTCAGGGATGTCGCTCTCATCTCCCATAATGCTATGGTTTATAACCGACCTTCCTCGGAATTCTTTCAGGACGCTGCTCGTTTACGGGAGATCTTTAAGGAAGAACTCCAAAAGCTAGTCAACGAGGGAACCATAAAGCCTGAGGATGCGGTACTCCCCGACTTAGGAGAGATTCCCGAGGCAGAAGACTCCCCTCCTCCGGATGCAGAAGACGAAGAGGCAGAAGAGGAGGATGAAGAAGACGAAGAAGATGACGATGACGACGATTCGGACGATGAGGGTGGACGGCGGCGAGGGCGGCGAGGTCGTCACTCAACTTCAGGACGAAAAACTGATACGAGAGATGATGATTCCCACAAGAAGCGAGGCCGTCCTCCCAAGGTTTTCACCCCACTGGAAGCCCGCATCCATGCGCTGCTGAAAGGCCTCCGAAAGCCGAAACATCCTGATGGCGATCTGCTAATCATCCCGTTCGAAAGGCTTCCAGATAAGCAGGCGACTCCCGATTACTTCGCTGCCATAAAGAATCCTATAGCAATGGATCTAATCAAACGTAAGGCCAAGAGGAAGAAGTATCAGAACGTGGACCAAGTACTAAAGGACCTCGATTTGATGTTCGAAAACGCGAAACTATACAATGAAGAGGGCAGTCAGATTTATAAAGATGCGGTCGAGTTGCAGCGACAAGCCCATATACTTGCTGAGCAGGAGAAGGCCAAGCCCGACAGCGAATTCGAGGGTGAGGACGGTAGACGACCCCTACCGGAAATTGTCCATAAAGGGGAGGTTTGGAAAGTTGGTAAGTCTTATGAGTTGTCGTGTCATATAGCTTAGGTGAAGTCGAGAGTGTTAACTGGACTTAGGCGACTGGGTTCATATCACCAACCCGAACGATCTGACAAAGCCTATCGTGGCGCAGATCTACCGAACCTGGGAAGACAAGTCGGGACAGAAGTGGGTAAATGCTTGCTGGTACTACCGCCCTGAGCAGACAGTCCATCGGTTCGAGAAGCATTTTCTCGAAAATGAAGTGGTCAAGACAGGCCAGTATCGTGACCATCGCATCGACGAAGTTGTGGATCGGTGCTTTGTTATGTTCGTAACTCGCTACAACAGAGGTAGACCTCGAGGATTCCCTAAGAACAAAGATGTTTATGTATGCGAAGCGCGATATAACGAGGAGAAGCATAAGCTCAACAAGATCAAGACTTGGGCAAGCTGTTTGCCTGACGAAGTCCGGGACAAGGACTACGAGATGGATCTGTTCGAGGCGCCCCGCAAGCTGAAGAAGGTTATCAGTCCCATTAAACATCTTCTTCAAGACGATGCGAAACCTACAGATCCCTTACCCAAGCCGACTTGGGGAGCACCCAATGCGCCTCCTTTGATAGGGGCCGTGCATTGTCGTGCGAGAGAGCCCAATGTAAGTTTCCTAATTTTCTTCCTTTTATATGTACCTATATTTTATAGGCATTACCCCACGAACCTAAGCGTCGCTATCGCAATATCGCAATCGCACATCCCAACCTTTATGTCTCATATGAGCAGAGCAGCAAACATGCAAAAAAGGGGCAATGGGAACAAAAGGGTACAACAGAAGAAAAAAAAGGGTGAATGGGTTTAATGTGCCGCCCCCTCTACCTGCTATCCTATCCCATTCCATCCTATCCCCCTATCTTATTCTTGCCGTCTTATCGATTGCGTTGAAACCTTTTTTTTTTCCCTAATGTCTCACTGAAGCGCGTCAACTAACATTAATCTAATTTCTTCTTACCTTACTTACTCACACACATTTTTTCTTTTACAGGAATCTCCACCCCCAGAACCAACGCCATCCCCGCCTCCGCCGCTCCCCATCATGGATTCAGTCCGTCGTCCTTCAATGATGGCAGCCCGCCCAATTGACGGTCAGGGTGATATTGTTATGGGTAATACTCATACTCCTCATTTTTCCACCATTCCAACTCCTTCCACACCGACGCCTGGACATGTCGGTGCCTATGTGCCACCTAACCCGTTCGCGCCGCGTCCTAGTCCAACTCCGGTTCCTGTACCACAATATGGCAATCATGCTGGCCCCCCCCATCCCGGCTTTCCGGTTCAGGGTATTCAAGGTCCTCCCCACGGCGCTCACGGTCACACCACACCACAGATGACTCCGCAGATGACTCCGGTACCACATTTCCAACCGCACCAACCTCCTCACCCACCTACTCCTTACAACGGATATGCGCCTCAATATAGCGCTTCTCCGGTCCCTGTACCCCATCAGCCTCACCACCCGCCTCCTCACCCAATAAATCCTCCAATGCCTCCCTATGACCCGTCGCATCGTATTGCGCCTACCCCTTCGAGAGCTTCTATGGCCCCGGTGCCTAGTCCTGGCCCACACGGGCAAGCTAATGTCTACAATCCTCCCCGTCCGGTCGAAGTTTACCGATTAGACGACGCATTAAATGACAAGATTCCCGAAGAGGTTCGACAACAATTTCAACGCGATGAAGCTGGTCACGTGTTATTCTTCACCCAACCGCCTCTGGACCGCCCGCACCGCGGTGTTTCCAGCGAGAGCGCTGGTCTTGGCCATAGCGTCCGCTATCTTGCCGACCGCTCTCGCGAAATCCAGGATCGGCGCACGAAGCGAAAGGCGAGAAATGAATTACGCCAGGCGGAAGAGAAGAAGCGGCAAGAGACTGCGAGACTCGACACCGAAAAGGAAACGAAGGAGATAATCGACCAGGCCTGCGGTGCCTTGGCCGACTGGGTCGGCTCTATGAGTAAAGAAACCGAGAAACTAATGCAAGTCTACGACGGTTGGAGCTGTCGCGATGAAGATATCGATAAGGTTGCCGGAACCATATCAGGATAGAATTCCGCCACGGATTTCGGGCAAGGTAATGAGCAGGGCGATCGATGAATTTGCCCGATAAGATGTAATTTCATAAGGGTTAGGTACCTACCACCTACCTTACCTATGGTAACCTATGTTTCTTCGGGCTTGTTTAGTATACCTATTTCTACGGCGTTTAGGTATTGAGGAGAGGGGATAAAGGGTTACACTTTCAAGGAGTCAAAAGATACCACCAACTTCTCTGGTTATAAGGGCACTGGTAAAGTGATTTATTATTTCAAGGAAGATAATAAATAAATATGGTTAGATTAGTGTCAGTATTGGTAGGCCCTGAGGCAGTTAATATACATGATTTATGATAAATAACATTAGGCTACAGTGCTTGTTGTAGACAGAATTAGCATTTGTACGTCCTGCGTAGGTTGAATGTTTACATTTTGGTTGTGTGAACATATAACATACGAATGGCCCTTGTATCTATTTACGTACAATACAATACGTAAGTCATAAGATACCTGTCAAGAGTCTTAAGTGTTCCCGGCAAAAATATGCGTCTGCACTTACATTCGCACTCCTTTCCCCTAGGTCTGTTTAGTATTATCACTGGAACTAGTTGGATAGCAAGCTATAACGTAACATGGCGTTAAATATACGTGCTCGGATATGGTAAGAGCGAATATTCAAACCGGCCTTCCCTTGTTCTGTACCTTCATGATAATGATAAATAATAACAGCTATATAAACGTGACGAGGACGCCACTCTAACATGGACTCTCCTTAGCCCCTTGTCAGAATTGTTTCAACGTAGGTACCTATCACTACCTAGGCAAATACCTAGACCCCTAGTACGATGTCGCTCTTTGGTATGCCAAATCAAAACAGCTTCTATAGTCACCTAGGTACCTTACCTACCTAGAGGTAGGTAGAATATCATGTTGGCAAGTCGTACCAGCCAAACTATGGATTAATTGAGTACGTCACTTAATCGATAGACCCTTAAAACTCCCTCTACACTGTTGGGTGATCTTTCTTGCTTCTTCTATATTGCTGGGGTACCGACTTTCGATACATTAGGTACATATCTTCTCCTATATTCGTGCCCATTTTTCACCTGGGAGAATCGTATTTTCTCCATCTTGATCACTCGCACACCGCGACATCAGCTGCCGCGTTAGGGCATGGTAGCTCTACACCTAAAACTATTTCGCTCTCCTAAATCATCCACCCCGACGAGGAGCGATGGGGGAATTGGGTTACTCCCATGATTAGATGTAGGTGAGCGGATTCGATCGGCGACAATAAGTAGTGTTACGGTTGAGGCTTAGTATTCTCTCAGTCTTTATGCTGCTACCCTATTGCAGCCTATTCCTATGAGGAACCCTGCGCGAACCGGATATCGGGCAGTCTTCAGCAAAGTTAACATAACAGCCTAATAGTGTGTCGTTTTGTCACAACTAGGAGAAGTGACGCCTAATAATCTGCTGTCCTTCGGGTGAAAAGTGCTGCTGTAAGAGTGGTGTTGGGTCAACGTTTGCCGACTGTAGTAGCATTTGAATTGCTCTGGCAACACGTGCGCCCAGCTGTCCGTGAAGCATCTCAGCCTCGAGGGCCTGTCCTACATAGACAAACACCTTATCAACTTGGGTGGTGACCGCAGGGTTTTGTCTGCACGAGAAGTTAGTATACAAATCCTTTCACTGCCACTAGAACCGTATAAAAACGGGCTCGCGTCTATTATTAGCAACTTAGACTTACTGTTCGATTAACTCCACGAGATAGCCGTAGGCATATGGCGCTGCCTCTTCATCATTGGTAACTGGTAAGGTATTGACCCTATGTGGTAATATGGTTAGCGGCCGGTATTAGTTGAGGTCGTGCTAAATGCATACCATTGTACTGCGATAGCTTGCGGATCTTGTAGACCCTGCTTGTTAAAGTGAAGAATCTTTGCGATAGCCGCGCAGGCGTTTTCTATATATGCATTAGCGAAATCTGAAATATGCACGTAATTCAACAAGAATACGAACCAGTGGCGTAAACGGCTTCTTCACCGCGCGCATCCGGTATCTGGGTCGCTTGGAACAAATAGGGGATCGATGTTGCCAGGAATTGCGCCCAGGGAGCTCCGCCACGATGAGCAGCTACACCGATGCCATACCTAAAAATGCGTTAGCGGTGATCGGACGGAATTACAAGATATCTGTGGCGATTCGTGTGATATAAAACCGATCTGCCATTGAATGTGAGACGCAGAATATAACTTACGCAGCAGCTTGTCGAATAGCAGCCGAGGGATCTTTGCAGCCTTCTAATAGAGCAGTACTAATAGCCCGCGCATAACGAACACTTTCCGGCCCGCAATATTCCAGAACGTCATCCATGATGCATAAACCCCACTGACGCTGAGTAGGATCCGGTGACGTAAGGAAGCTCTCGTAAGTGACCATGAGACGTTCCCATGGTTGGAGGAAAGCGGAGCCGTGGTTCTTGAAGATGGAGTGAAATGCCTTGTTCATATCGGACAGTAGGGTCTGATCATCCTCGATCGCGATCAAAAGTTCTTCCGCTTCGTCTTCGGCATCCTCAGCAGCAGCTCCAGCTTTATCTTCTTCACGTTTAGCAACACGGTCCCTGTAATCTTCGATAGCCGAGTGGACGCCATCGATAAATTTCCCCATATGTTGTTGGCTGAGGCAGTCCTTGCCGACCACTTCCACGGACTCGTAAAAGCATTGGTACATCTCAGCCAGAGCATCGATGGCTGGCTCAGCAGTAAGCACCTCGAGTAGCTTGTCTACCGTTCCAGCCCACAAACCTCGAAGTTCGTTCGACTCGGGGCCATAAGCCTTCTTATACGAGCTGAGAAGCTGAGGAACAAGCTTCGCTGAAATGAATCGAACAGGATCATGGAAAAAGAATGCCAGACCCGGAAGCGCAATCTTCTCCATAGTATCAGCAACGTACGGAGCAAAATGACCCTCAAGGGTCTGCGCGTACACCACGAGCAGCTCAATAGCCATATGCTTATCATCCATCGTACTAGTCCTGATTCCAATCATTTTCCCCTTGAGCGGTACTAACTCCCATCCGTCTTCTTGCTGGATCTGCTCGATCTCATCATCCGTATCCAATAGCTGAATATCAGCCTTGGCACTGGCCAGTTCAACTAACGGAGGCATGACGTTAGGCAAGAAGCGCAAGAAATCGGCCCCCATCACTCTACACATGCGTCCCCAGCAGTGCATAAGATATTGCGACTGCGGGTCGTCAGGATCGGTGATGTGCTCTTGAATATTAGCAAGGAGCTCAACCAAGACCATCGCATCATTTCCGAGACGTTCCTTTCCAACGGCCAATGCTATCAAAGTAGCACATTCCATGGCCTTGGCACGAAGCAGTCGGTACTCCTTTTCGGTTTCCTGTCGTAGGACGTTGACGAGTAGAGGCATCAGCGTGTCATAGTACTTGGAAAAGGCAGCTTCGGCGGCATCAGCAATGGTTGCAATTGTCGAAAGCGCTTGCTCCTGAACATAGCGCTTCTCATTTTGGAGGAGTTGGAAGAGTGAGGATAATAATTGGTCCAGATAGGGTTCAAGGATGCTCTTTTCTGCCTCTTCGCAAAAGTTCACCAATGCGGCAGCAGCGTGCGCCTTAACACGACCCTCCGGCGACTCAAGGACAGGGATGATGGCTTTTAAGACGGTATCATAATACTCTTTCTGCATCGTAGGCGCGAAATCTGTACTCATCTGACCAAGGGCTTGACATCCTGCCCAACGAACTCGAGGATGAGGGTCCTTCAGCGCAGGCACAACTAGCTCGAGAACATGGCTGAGCTCTTTAACCATAAGGTCACGGCAACCTTCCGATATGGCTGAGATGGCCATGAGAGCTGCGTGGCGGTCCTTCCAGGCCATAGAAGTCATCATCCTAGGAAGCCAGTGGAACGTTGGGGCTAGAATAGTCTCGCCTCCGAGTTTGTTAGCTAGTCGGTCCATGCACTGCTCTCCTGCAACATGATTTAAGTCGCTCTCCTCCTGATCAAAGTCGTCTGAAGCCAACCATTCAGCAGCATCGTCATCATCTTCGCCGAGATCCGTCATCAGACTTAAGCATTGGGTGATCATATCGGTCGTATAGGACGGATCTTTGCGACACATTGACGGAGCGTAATCGGCAAAGGTTGCCATGAGTTCGAGCGCATTCTGCCGGCTAAGATCGTTTAACTCCTTGTCCTGTATGACGCCAACGCTGAACATGACGAGGTTGTGAAACAACGGTCTGAACATTTTGGGAGACGTCTCGGCCAGTTCGATCAAGGCAACGAGCGCTTTACTAAGGTCTTCAGAGTCATGCGAATCCTTGATAGGGGGTAAAATGTTGAGTACATCGGGTAGCAAAGGGAATACTTTGCTCTGATCCTTCTTTGGGAGATTTCTGAAGAAGGACGCAAAGGCGTCCATAGCAGCCAAGCGGACTGCAACAGAATCATCCTTGAATCCCCTGTTGAAGGCATCAAGTACCGCACTGTCGTGCTGTTTTTCAATAATACCGGGCGTCGTCGCAAAGACACGGAAAGCGGTTTCACGTTGTCCCGCGTCGGCGGCAACGCTCAGGTTGAAAAGGACGGCTAGGATTTCGGGCCATTGCTGGGCTAGAATACGCAAGTTAGTAGTCGTTCTAGCGATAGGGCGCTTAGCAACTCTTCCGCCTCGAACTGCAGGCGATGCCGTAGGAACAATAGGAAGTGGCCGAGAGCGCATGGTAAAGGCAAGAAAAAGGAGAAGGCAGCAGTAGCAGTAATGTACTAACTTGACTCTGAATATTGTCTTGCAACATCGGCAACGGCGTCACTTATTTTATTTCGTACCAAGCGGTCCCTTTCGTTAGCCAAGGCTTCAAGCAGCTTTTGGCGGATAACAGAAGCCTGCTCGAAAGGTAAGGATATAAAGACTTCGGACGTGTCGCCTTTGTCGTTCTTGCGTGTTTTGGATGCTATCCGACGGAATATAACAGCGGCAAAGGAGCGCAACTAGATAGATGATTTGGCATGTCAGTCTTTCAGACGCAAGACAAGAGGGGTTCATCAAAGAAATGTATAACGTTATACTATACGTTATACTATACTAGATTATACTTACGGATGTTTCAGTTGAGGCTGCTATCTGCTCAGCCAGACCCATCAACAAAATGTCAGGACGGGCACTGGTCCAGCTATTCTGCAAATGTCCCTCGGCCTGAGATCTTATAGTGTTATCCGGGGATTGCAGGGCTTGCAAGAGCTGAGTTAGCTCTGCATGAGTTTCTGCCGGAAGGACTGACATGTTGTTGTGCGATAATCGAGGCAGAGTAGTTCTACCTGAGAGGAAAGGGCGTAGTGTTTTAGCAAGTCGATCAGGTCGAGAGGTCGAAATCAAAGTCTGTCAAAGTCTGTCAAAGTCTGTTCAAGTTGTGTCGCTTCGTGATGTTGTGCCCCGCAGGGCTAAGGCGCGGTGGTGGCCTGGCCTACAGCGGGTTCTAAGAGTGTAGAAGATTAGGTGAATAATGTCGAGTTACAGTAATGAAGTTCATAGAACAAGTTCCTGTATTAAGTTACTCGGGATAATTTGAGGTTTAAATTTGTATAAAGGATCCCTTGAGATTATAACAGAGGGAACTTGGTAGTGAAAAAAAGATCTCGCCTGTACTATGGATATTGCTGTTGCTGTTGTTGTTGTCGTGTTTTTTTATTTGGCATCTATGGTAACGAGGGGTCGCGAAAGAGGGGAGGTTTTGTTATCGATTTTTTTTTTCCTTTCTTCAATGCACGTTGATAGAACTCCTTGAAAATAAAATAAATTCTTAGACCAGCGGGAGTACATTAAATGGTCCGTGCATAAAATGCTTTCGTCTAGCTATGCTAACTTCAAAGAGCAAACGTTCGCTGCTTTTGATTGCTTGACTTGGGCGATATGTAGCCGAATAAGGCTTAGGCCAGGCCTAACTACCTACTATCGATAAAATCATTGGGTACCGATAAGATCACTTGAAATCACTCGTTTAATTTTTGGCCGTGACAGCCTCAGCGTTAGAATCTTTAGGACCTAATGCAACTAAAAGATCTCGATTCAGCACATACCTAATTACCTTAGATAATATTAGGTACGGATTCCATTTAGTTCGGTTTTGCAATAATGAGTTGCTGGAATGTTTGTTTGTCTGGTATGCTGTGGCCCATGTATGGCATAGTACAGCCTATCCTCAGTCGATTGGTTCCAGCCTATATCCCGACAATGCGCTACCTATTTGCGCTGCCACGTATTACATCCTCTCATTCACTCCGATGCCTTATTAGCTGGCACAGGAGAGTACGTATGTCTAGAACATTTGCAAGCTTATTTGCAAGCTTATGGTTCCCCTCATGAAACTATAGATCAGGTACCTTAGGTACTGATAAATAGGGCAGAAGGTTGAATAATATGAGGCACGTTAAGGCCTAGGTAGATTAGAGGTAAGCATGTGTAAGAAAAGAGAAGATATCACGTTTACAAGTTATTCTATATGGGCCCACTTCTAGTCTGCTGGTTACCTAATATATAGGTAGGTACATTAGGAAGGCCCTGTTAAGGTTAACAATATCAGCTGCAGATTGACCCGAATGACAGACGAGTGACGGTGTAGAAAGGTGAAGGAGGGGTTTGCCGTATAACGTACCTAGGTACGGGGTAGTTATGCTATCCATAATTGGAATAATATTGTACAATATTAGCTTGTAGGCACTGTGCGTTAGTATCTCCAAGCTACAAGTATAGGAGAATAGGTAGAATGGACATATGCACTTTCCTTCTCTTCAATGCACCGCAAGCACCACTTGCCTTCAGATGGGAAGTACCCGTATATATAATATATACCTCTTATCTAAAGTTACCTAACCTAATATATATCAATATATCATAAACGCTATGGACGCATTTACATCCATATCCGCATCCACATCCACATCCACGTCCACATCCACACCCACATCCACATTTACATACCTCACGCGCACACGCACACGCACATACACATACACTTCAATACTCATATGAGATCAGTAAAAGCAATGGTAGGTAGCTACCTTTAATCTAGACTAGGTATATGTACCTATTGTATTGTACCTAGTTAGCTATCGGCACAAGCTTCGAAGCTACCTACCTAACAGGACATCCACCAATTCCCCTCGTCAACTTCACATCAAAGGTGAATAACCGCCCCGTATTTATATGGTTATAGGTACCTATATTTCACCTCAGTCAATCGCCTCTAATATAGTATTTTCTTCGCCATGGATCCTAATGCCTTCTCTTTCCGAGGACGCAAAGATTCTAAGGAAACGAGCATCTCACCGCCACCCCCTCAACGGACAGCTTCTTCCTCGAGTGTTCACAAATCTAGCCATGTCCTAGGTCACAGCCATCGCTCAAGCCTCGCGGAGAACTTGAGGGGTCTGCCGCCGTCCCCGCGAAATCAGCGACATCCGTCTTTCACCCAGGCCGCCCTTCAAGAATTGCTCAATCACCCGCCGGCTCCGAAACAGCAGAACCCTCGCTTCGCCGGGAGGGACTGGCGCGATGTCGCAATCGGGGAGCTCGTGTCCAAAGATGACGTTTCCTGGGTGGAAATGGATACCAGCGTGCAGGATGCCACAATGGTACTACGAATCCCGATCCACCAACATCCATCTTATGCAGCTTATCTTTCTAACCATGCCTTCAGGCCCTTCTCAAGAATACATCGAGCAACGTCGTCATTATCCGGGAGAACGCCACCAGTACCGTTCCAATCTCCACATTCGATTATAACGACTTAAACGCCTACATCCTGGTCGTGGTCGGTTTAGCGCATCCGACTGACGATCTGGTGGAATTGTACGATTCGATAGCGAAAAGAGCACAGGCCCGGGATAACATCCCGCTCCGCGACATCCAGCCAATCTGTCGGAAAGAATCCCTGATCACATTGCAGGGAGATGAAGACCTGGCAAAGGCGATTGAGGTCTTCGGCAGCGGTGTACACCGGGTCCTTGTCCGCAATCACAATGCCGAGCTGATCGGCATTCTAAGCCAGCTGGAGCTTTTGGAATTCTTCTGGAACGAAGGCATTAACTTCCGCGTCATCGACGATCTTTATCCCAAGCTTCTACGCGAAGTCAGCATCGGCTCCCAACAGATACTAGCTGTCAAGTACGTACAATATCATACCTAACCCTGAATTACCCGTCTCTAACAACCGCATAGTGCAGACAGTCCATTGACGGAAGCTCTCAATCTAATGAATCAGGAGGGTCTATCAAGTGTGGCTGTAGTTGATAACGCTTTGAACGTCGTCGGCAATATTTCCACGGCCGATGTTAAACTTCTTACCAACTCAACTAGCCTCCCGTTACTACAAAGTTCGTGCATGCACTTCATATCAGTTATCTTGACCGAGGATGGGGTAGAGAAAGGCAAGGATTCGTTCCCTGTCTTCTACGTTAACCCTTACTCGACGCTCGCACACACGGTGGCCAAACTAGTTGCTACTCGTTCGCACAGGATGTGGATCGTGGAATCTGCGTCTCCATCTCCTTCGGCCCCGGGAACTCCTTCGTTAGGTCCCACCGTGTTCGTCCCGACGCCGTCTTCTTCGCAGACTTCTCTTACCGGTACTCATTTCCCTTCGGTCCCTCCAGCATCCACCCTACCCGGATCTCACTTGTCTGGGCGTTTGATCGGTGTTGTTACCTTAACGGATATTCTCAACCTCTTTGCAAAGTCAACGGGACTGAATCCCACAGATCCGAGCGAGCAGCGAGCACGTAGACGTAGGAGCTCGAGCAGTTCTGTGCGCCCGTCCATCGAGTCTGCCCGTGCTAGTCTTGATATTCGGCGATAGGGGAACATCCAGCTATGGTAGTGCGCGTTGTGAGGTTTAAAAGCTCAGGGGCTCGGGTTTATTATGACAACGATCTTACATATTACGCTGTTCGGCTATGGTTGTTGCTCTTATCATATTGCAATGATATTCGATATTTGAGTTTTCTCACCCGTCTTCATATTAGCAGTAGAGTGGGTGGTTTGTTGCTGATACTTCAACTGCGCGACGTTTTTTATTTATTCACGGCGCAGGCAATGACACTAATGAGACAATTTCCTTTGGGGGAGCTGGTAGAGTGGACTTGCTCTCCGCTCCCGTCCTCACGAAACCATGGTCGGAGTTCTTTGGATACATTCGAATATTCTTAGCTCATGCTTACTTTACTTTACGTCCCCCATTACTATTAGTTACTACGCAACGATAATTACCAGTTAGGGATTAAAAAAATTGGCTCCGAATGAATATATGTAGGGGCACTTGTTTGATGACTTTGATCTTGGAAGTGACTTTCACGTATATCAAGTCCCACCATAGTAGTAGTGTAGTGTCTTGCTAGTTTCGCCCATGCACAGGGTATGGATTAGTCAAAACAGCACCAATGGCATAATATCTGTCATTTGTATGCGTTAATCCGAATAAGTCAGTCGTTCTTCATAAAGCGAAGAAGGGGGGTAGGAATAATTGCTCCTATTGTCCTGAGACTCACCTATAAATGGTTGGTTGGTTGGTGGAGTAGGTACATAACTTAATGAGAGAAATGAGAGAACCTTGGAAATGAGATATCATTACCGTCTTGATTGGTTAAAACGAAACTAACGTAGTGCGGACTACATATAGCGCTATAGCAGGCACTTGGACCAACAACAAGCGAACAAGGCACGATGCCGGAGTGGTCTAACGGGTGAGACTTGAATCATAACATGATCCAGTCTATCTCATGTCTTAGGACGCGCAGGTTCGAATCCTGCTCGTGTCGATTCTTTCCTTTTTCGAATTATCAACTTTCGAGCTTAATTTTTTTTGGCTCTTTTTTGCACTTTCTTTACTTTTCTTATCTCTCTATCCTGTCTATCCTAGGTATCAAATTAGGTATGCTGGATGGATTAGTTCTATGAAATGGAAATAGACGTCTTGCATCTTTCCCTTAAGACTTCAACAACCATTGAATTGCATTTCCTTAACTAGTAGGAGGTATTCCATGGCCGCAGTATTAGGTTTCGGTCCCTTGACAAACGGCCTCAATAAACATATTATAAATTCCCACTCCTTGACCCTTTTAGCAAGGAGGCCGTTGATGAACAAGTAATCGAAGTTAAGTTTTTTTTTCTTCTATTTAGTTCAATACTTCCCACTCATTCCACCCGCTCTTCATTTATCCTCATCCTTAGATTTCCGCGCCTTTAGTATCCTCTCCTGGTCGGCAGGCGAGAATAGCGAGGTGCCTTGCTGCAGGGACTTGACGAGCATGGCTACCGCATCGCCTTTGAAGTCGTCGGCGTTACGGATTTTGTCCAGGTCCTCCGCGAACTCCTTGGTGCTTTGTTGCAAGTAATAGGATGTGAAGTCCGGGGACGTGTTGCTTTTGTCCGACATGATTATTATTATTATTTTCTGGTTTCCCTTTGATTTACCGGTATTCCGATGGGAGCTTGAATTGTGGCCCCGAAGTTTATTTTTGTTAATTGTCGGATGTGGTTAATTGTTAGCTGTGAGCCAGTGACGAATATGAAACAGAGCGTTTTGGTGGTGGAAAACTTTGTGATTTTACTGTCACTGGCTCATGTCCCCTCTTAAATTAGTAGGTGCATAACTTTAGTGAAACTATCTAGGTACATTACCTAGTGGATTAGTGGACTAATACGTACCGTTGTAGGAGGTACCTAAGCTATTCCACAAGCCAATCCTCAATTCTCGTGATGAATGTGATGTTACAATTGACAAATAACAAACCGGGTGCATAGCTAGCTGGTTAAAATAGTGAAGCTGTAGTAGTGTCACCACAGACAAAGATAGGCTATTTCAGCTCCCCCGCCTTATTCTGTTTCACAGTATGCAGAACTCCATTGTCGGCTTCATTACATCAATAAATATGTACCTATTTATCTGATGTAACCCCTATATCTTTGATTGCTGTTCATCCACTCGTCGTTCTTCCGACTACTTCAACCAAAAAAAATAAATAAACATAAACTTAGCTAACCAGTACATATCTACCTACCCTACCCAATACAATTATAGCATCAAAATGGCACCTCACGAAGGTTTGGTACATATGAAAGAGTACGATTGGAGGGATAGTAACGTTGAGAATATCGGATCGGAGCTTGACCATAAAGTCAAATACAACTCGGCTGCCAGTGAGCCGGCATGGCAAGAAGTCGGACAAGCCCCCGGCCTTTACGTTTGGCGAATTGAGGATTTCCAGGTAGTCCCATGGCCAAAGGAACGGCACGGCGACTTTCACGAAGGAGATAGCTACATTGTCCTGCACTCGTTCAAGGTGGGAAGTAAAGATGGAGAGGAAAAGCTGGCCCACGATATCTTCTTCTGGCTCGGAAGCAAGACAACGCAAGACGAGGCGGGCACCGCCGCTTACAAGACGGTCGAACTCGACGAGTTCTTACACGGCGTCGCCATACAGCATCGCGAGCTACAAAAAGAACCTTCCGAAGATTTTATGGCATTATTTTCTCGTGTCCGGATTCTGTCCGGCGGTGTCCGCTCAGGTTTCACGCATGTCGAGACTGAGGAGGAACCGAAAGAGACGGTTACCTTGCTCAGGATCTTTAAGCACCCGACTGCTAAGCGGGCCGACTCGATCCTGGTTTACGAAGTTGAACCTACCTGGCAGAGTCTTGACGAGAATGACGTCTTTGTACTGGAGCGCAACGACAAGATCTGGGTTTGGCAGGGTAAGAATTGCAGCCCAACGGAGAAGGCCAAGGCTGCCCAGGTCGTTCACGAGATGACCATCGCAAAACACCTAGACGTCGAGGTAGTATCGCAAACCGAGTCGAGATCGCGAACTATTGTTGCTATGCTGGGAGGAGAGGATACCGAAGGACCGTTCCGGACACCGCGACCCATTGTCCCGTCCAACAGCCAAGATGCTGGTCGTCGACCTCGCCGGTTGTTCCGTCTATCGGATGCCTCCGGTCAACTGAGGTTCGATATCGTGAAAGAAGGCGCTGCGATCAATAGTTCCGATCTGGATAGCAACGATGTTTTCCTCTTGGATACAGGGTCTACTGTTTGGGTCTGGCAGGGCTCAGGAGCAAGCAGAGCAGAGAAGGCCATGTGGATCAGAGTGGCGGAATCGTACATCCGACAACTTGGAGAGGAATCCAACGGAGGCGACACAGCATATTTGACACCGATTTCTAAAATAGTTGAGGGCAACGAAAGCGCAGGATTTTTCAGAGCTCTTGAAGCATAGGGAAAGAAAAAATACAAGGAACGGATAGGCATCGCCTCATTGACCTAGGTAACTACTATGCTTGAATATGCAATTAAGAAGGAAATGGGGGAAAAGGGGATTAATAAATTTCAGCTTCGATGAAGTACCTAATACCTAAAGAAACAGGGGGAAGCTTCCAACTAGGCCACTAAACGCGTCGCTAATATGTTTACATAACGGTCTTAGTGCCGGAAGCGCGGAAACTTGTATAAAAAAGAATAATTGGGATGCAGCATTAAGCATTCAGCATTCAGTATTAAGCAACTTTGTCTGGACCCTTTTTTTTTCCAGTTTGGGATCGCTACCGACCTTTTTCCCTTATGATAATATTACTACCTATCCCCGTCTCACACGCTTCCAATTCTTAAAACACTTCACCTACAAATTCAACCCCCAGATTGTTGTTGTAAACCGTATGTTGTTAAACTTTCAAATGTCGTTCCTTCAATAAATTTGTCGCAAAATCACCCCGTATTACCTCATTGTTCAAAATGGACTTGCACGAGGCGCAGGTCTATTTGCAGACCTCGCTTCAAGAAATATCCGACGCATTCCAAAAGGTCCCCGGAAGTGCCGTTTTAGTTCGATATATCCAGTCAAGCTACCAGAATGATCCCGTCCGGTCTGCTATAGAACTTGTGCTCGTGATATTCTTCGTTCGATACCTTCTGTCGCCTTCCTATCCTACCCACGATCCCAACTACGTGAAGCTCAGCGATGACGAGATTGATGAGCTCGTTAGGGACTGGGAGCCCGAACCTCTCGTCGCTGACCGGACTCCGTTGGAGGAAGCTGAAGCTGAGAGACAGCCCATCATTGTCGGGTAAGCATTAGTCTTATACTCTTCTTCTTCTTCTTCTTCTTCTCTTTACGTGTCAAAAAAAAAAAAAAAAAGCATCGCTAACTGCATCGGTAATAAATAGACCGACGGGCCCGAAGGTGAAGCTGTCCACCGGAAAGACTGTCGTGAACTTGGCCTCTTACAACTTTTACAATTTCAACGCAAGCGAATCGATCAAGGAAAAGGCGATCCAGACATTGCGCACCTACGGAGTTGGCCCTTGCGGTCCCCCGCAGTTTTACGGCAACCAGGATGTCCACATGCAAACTGAACTCGATATCGCCATGTTTCTCGGCACTCAGAGCTGCATCATCTACGCCCAGGCTTTTTCTACAATCTCTAGTGTTATTCCGACTTTCTGCAAGCGAGGTGACGTTATCGTAGCTGATAAGATGGTCAACTACTCGATTCGCAAAGGACTGGAGGCCTCCCGAAGCCTCATTAGATGGTATGAGCATAACGACATGGAAGACTTGGAAGAGGTTATGAAGAAAGTGGTTCAGGAACAAGTAAAGAAGAAGGTCCTGACTAGGCGATTCATTGTTACCGAGGGACTCTTCGAAATGGTTGGCGACTGTTCAAACCTTCCCAAGCTCGTAAGTCAACACTTGCCAGTATAAAATTGAGTCGACCTTTACAGTATACTAACTAACGACTTGCCAAATTTTTAGATCGAATTGAAGGAGAAGTACAAATTCCGTATCGCTCTGGACGAGACCTGGTCATTTGGTGTGCTCGGTCGTAATGGACGAGGACTTACAGAGGCGCAGAATGTCGACGCGGAGGCTGTTGATATGATCATCGGCTCTATGGCTGGACCTCTCTGTGCCGCTGGTGGGTTCTGTGCTGGTTCAAAGGACGTGATACGACATCAGCGTATCAATGCCGCATCGTACACTTACTCGGCTGCTTTACCGGCTATGGCTGCTGTTACGGCTAGCGAGACGTTGAATGTCCTACAATGCAACCCCGATATCCTACAGGCATGCCGAGATAACATCCAGGCCATGAGAGCACAACTCGATCCCCGCAGCGAATGGGTCCGATGCACAAGTGACCCTGAGAATCCTGTCATGCTCCTTGTATTCAAGCCCGAGGTGGTTTCGGCCAGACGGCTAACTAACGAAGACCAAGAACGACTATTCCTCGAGATTACGGATGAGGTAAGTTTTGTAAGAACTTTATAAGCAAAGCTCCACATACTTACGAAGATATATAGGCACTTGCCAATGGTGTGCTGATTACGCGGCTGAAGAGTTTCCCGCTAATTGGCAGCATCGGTACTGATGATATTGATATTAAACCCGCCCTGAAGGTTTGTATCACGTCGGGCTTGACCAAGAAGGAAATTGAGAAGGCCGGCACGACGATTCGGCACGCCATTACCAAGATTATGACCCGGAAGCCCAACCGGCAGTCGTCGACACTAGCTGCTTAGGAGACATTCAGTTTTTCGTGATCTTGTTTACTACTACTTCACACGACGCTTCACGACATGACACAGGATGAGGCAGTTGTATATGTGTAATGGGTTTTATTATACTACGACTTGAGCATGACCCTGGGTTAAGATGGATACATAGGCACTCAATCCAGCATTGATTGATGATCGAGAAGTCCAGGAATATTATATATATACCTGTACCTAGGTATATATATATATATATTCGAGATGAGAAGACTAACGGTCCAGGATCAAACTACACGATAGAATCAAATACTAATTGCTAATTCCCTCATACGAGTGTTTTGAGTGTTCCCACTGTGACAACGTGACAAAGTGACAACATGACAACGGGCTGGCTCTTATATTTTATCAGTCTTGTCTGAAGAAAGAATAAAAAAAAAAAAAAAGAGGCTGTTTTGTTTAGGGCTTCGATAGTGAAAGAGAGAGAGGGCATTGTCCTTTTATAACTGGCCGACATACAATACATGCATACATACGACTTATCCCTTAGGTACAATGTATCAACATGCGATGTCCACCTGCAATGGCCAATGATTGTCCTCCGGTACCTGGTTCCTGGCGCTTTCCAGATGAACTATTAGATGAAACCTGAAACATTGACGACTACCTGGACTGGTACCTGGTGACCATGCGGTTCTCGACCGAAGGGAAGCGTGGGTCTCATTTCTCTAGCGTTCCTGCCGCGCGTTCTGATGACGTTCTAGATATAATAAAAATAAATAAAAAATATCGACCCACGATCTCGTATTTCGTTGCCTTCACCACCACCAGTTCAAGTCAAATCTCATATAATTCGTGAGGTAACACCTATATATGACCGACCCCATCATTCCTTACGATACCTGTCTAAAACTATAAAACCTAAGGTCAGCAGCAAGTAGTTACTAACTACTATATTTACCTAGTTATAGTTACTTACCACTACTATTAAACACACTCTTTTTTAACAGCCACATTCCACATCCCACATTCCTTTGAGGTTTATCTACAGTTAGATCGAGAGGAATAAACACGAACTAACTGGTCAACCGTGTGAATTACTTTTACGTATTCATTCCATTGACCTAACCTATATCGCATTCGTCATATTTTCGGAAATAAGGCAAGTGTTGATAATGACCTGTGTCTAAACTCGGGAATAAACGGTTGTAAGGAAATCCTCCTTTTCAGCTCTCCCTTCTTCATACCATACAACAGCAGTTTCTACATAGTACAACGTTCCTGGCTCAGTTTACCCCTGGATGACTCTCTCTGAGTTTGGAATTCAAGACCGATCTCACCCACCCTCCTCCCCCCTTTTTTTACAACGCCATCATTCCTTCACCACAAACTCCCCTTTGAGAAAAGTACATTCAAGGAACGCGCAACCCTCCGCGTGTCTTGTTTACCGCCCCTTTCTTTTTCTTTTCTCGATACCCGGGCAACTTCCGCCACGTTATGGTATCAATTATGTTAATACTATTTGCTTGGATGGGATTATCCCGTTCCTCGAGTCTAGAACCTCTTGCATATTCCCTAAGTCCCTTCACACAATCCTCTTTTACCTCCTAGCACAAACTCTCGCTTCACTCCTTTGTCTGCTTTTTGTTTCCCGAGCAGTTCTTGTAACTGATGGACACCAACTGAGTGTCGTTTGCCGCATTCATGTCCCCTTTTGTCTCTATTCTCGTCGCTCCTTCAAGTAAATCGTTGCCTCGCTAACAACACAGGCCACTCCTTATTTTCATTTTATTTTTCTGAAGTTTCGCGATTCGCTCATTCTAGAAATACCCAGCATCGTGTTAACATATCGACATCATGAGACCTACACTACTTTCTCTAAGTTTTCTTTCCCTCCTCGGCCTGTCGGCTGGGCAGCCGAGTAAGTCTTACTGCTCCGATATATCATCACTCCACGAGAACACAAACTCATATATTTTCAGGACATCAACATCTTCACCGGCATAGGGCAAACAGAGCCCCTGTCGAGAAGAGGGATAAAATTACTGTTACTGATGCCAAGTACAGTACAACGACTGAACTTCCCGAAGTCGTGGTCTATGTAGACCAAAACAACAACCCGATCCGCACCACCACTGAAACGGTTGTTTACGTCCCCCTGTCGGCAGAGACGGATCAGACATCGACTCCTACGGCCGAGAGTGTTCCACTGCCGACTAAGGGCGCGCAGGTAGATAAGTCTACACCGTCTTCGTCGTATCAGCAGGCTTCTCCCACTGCCGAACAGAACTCATCCTCCGAAGTCACCTCAGCCGCCGACTCATACCCGACCAGCTCAGCATCGGCGTCCTCTTCAGCAGCTTCTCCATCTGCAAGCAGCGGCGCTCTTCATGGCGTCGCTTACTCTCCTTACAAAGGTAACGGAGAATGCAAGACCGCAGACGAGGTTGATGCGGACTTTGCGCTCATAGCCAAGGACTACGGCGTCATTCGCTTGTATGGCGTTGATTGCGACCAGGTTGCGACAGCGTATGCGGCTGCTAAGAAGTATGGAAATAAGCTATTCTTAGGTATCTTCGACATTAATGCGGTCGAGGATGGCGTATCTACCATGGCGTCCGGTGTTCAGAACGACTGGGATATTGTCGACACCGTCTCGGTAGGTAACGAACTAGTCAACGACGGTGGTGCAACTGTGGACCAGGTGCTCAGCGCATTGAGCCAGACGCGCTCTCTATTGAGAACCGCAGGATATGAAGGACCTGTCGTCATTGTGGATACGTTCGTCGCCGTTCTCGCCCATCCCGAGCTCTGCGACCAGTCTGACTACTGCGCTGTTAACGTCCACCCCTTTTTCGACCCCAACACTGGTGCCGACGGAGCAGGCTCGTTTGTTACTTCCACCGTCAGTAACATCCGCAGCAAGCTATCCGATTCGAGCAAGCGTATTGTCGTGACGGAGACGGGTTGGCCCTGGCAAGGCGAAGCGAACGGCGCTGCCGTTCCGGGAATGGACCAGCAGACGACCGCGCTCTCATCCATCAAGTCGGCCTACGCTTCTAACGCGAGCAACGTGATCCTCTTCACGGCTTTCAACGACATGTGGAAGAAGGCCGAGGCTTCCACTTTTATGGCGGAGCAGTTCTGGGGTATGGGAGGGCGATATTCGCCGTGCGACGAGTAGGACGGTCTCGTGGTGTAGAGCGACGGGTAGATCAATCAATCACGAATTAACGAATTAGGTCAGGCATACAAGGTACGCATGGATAGATGGATGGGTGGGAAGAGGTTTGGCTAAGTTCGGTAGGATCCGAGTTAGCCATAAAATAGGGGAAGGGGGCAAAGGAAGTAGGTGTGTACGATTTGCGCAACATTCTATTCTTTGTAGATCATTTCTACGTCGTATTTTTTTTTCTTTTTCCTTCTTCATCTATTCGAAATCTTGATGATTTATTGAGTACCTAGTGAATTTCTTGAGGGACTTGATGATATACAGATATGCTACGGTGCTATATAAACGGCTCTGCTTTAGGTACCTAGGTATTTATCCTAATTTCTGAGGGTATTGTATCGTTCATGCCAAACTCGCTTCCACCTCGCTATAACAAAATAACCACTAAACCTACCGACAGCCCAATTCCCGCCTTCCACAAAACCCCTCCTACATCTTCTACCCGCCCACTAACACCATCTGATTTCTTCGGACGACCTTTGCCTCCTCCGCTTCCTCCGGATCCACCGCCTGCCGCGCGGGTACTCGTGCTCGCGGCACCAGCACCAACAGCCGTACTTGCAGTAGTCGTCGAAGTCGTGGCAGCGGTAGCGGTAGCGGTAGTGGTGCTGTAATAAGTATACGTCCTCCCGCCGCGGGTCCCCGTGAGCGGGGCGTCGCCGAGCGTCAGCACGCCCCACGAGGCCTGCGGGGCGGCGACGGCGTACGGCGCCACGACGACGCTGGTGTTGGGCATCAGCGGGCCCAGGGACGCGGTCAGCGCGTCGGCGTCGGCTACCCAGGTGCGCCCGCTGCAGGTCGCGGCCGTCGTGGAGGTTAGGTCGCAGGCTTGGGTTACGGTGCTGTGGTTGGTTAGATTTGGGATAGGGGAGGGGAGGAAAGGTAGCGTAAATGAGGGTAAAGGAAAGTAGGTACCTAGGGATGGAGAAAGGGGGGGGAGAGGAGGGAAAGGGGGAAGAGGAAAAAGGAAAAGGAAAAAGGGAAGAGGAGAAGAGATGGAAATAATAAGAGCCTCTTACATCACCCCAGATATCGTGTCTACTACGTTCAGCGTCCGCGGCCCCTCCGTGAACCGGGACGGCACGACGTCGTCGTCGGCGATCGAGCACCCGATGCGATCCGGCGCGCAGAATACCGAGTATACGGTTTCGACGTCGTTCTACGTGTGCGGTTGTTAGCTACGCCTGCTGCTATTTCTTTTTTTTTTATTCCTCTCTCCCTTCTCTGTCTCCCTCTCTCTTTTTTTCTCCTCCCCCTCCCATTCCTTCCCTTCCGCAAAATGAATAAAATAAACGATTATCCAAGCAACACAGAGTACGTGTCAACAAAACAAAAAACACAGGGAACACTAGAAGAAAGAAGAAAGAAAAAAGAAAAAACACATACGCTAGAAATAATACTCCCCCGCCACTCGGACCACCGCGTCCCGGGCACGTCCGGCAGAAATATCGGGACGGCCGTCGGGCCACCCGGCGCGGGCGTGACAGTACCTGTTTTCTTAGCCCGGGCCAGGTCCGCGAATAGCGACAGACCCAGAAGAAGTAGCGGTAACCATGGGCCACCACTACCGCCACTACCACCACTACCACCACTACCACCACCTGCTGCCGAGGCCATCGTGGTCCTTGTTGAGAATTTCGTCATAGAGGGATGGATAGATGCTATATGATATCAAGGTAGGTAGGTTAGGTTCCTAGGTAAGGTAGAAGAAAAAAAAAGAAGGCAACAATCAGCAGCTACCTAGAGGGCATGAGGCTCAAAACAAGCTTTATTTATTTATGAACCGTCGCGTCGCATTTCCACCCCGAGAATCGAAAGCGAGGCTTTGTAAAAATAAGGCCTCCCATCATCTCTCGCTCTCGCTATCGTGGCTGTAGTAACCTATCATACCACATAAGTCCTACAGCAGGTCTATATAACCTAATGTATATAGGTAGGTAATCAAGTGACGATATATATATAGGTAGCTATGTAAGGCATTTTCATTTCCCCCCGCCTTCTCCCTTCAGCCCATAAGCCCATCGAATAATTGCTGAAGAGCCGATAGGGCAAGAAAACTAAGTGCCAAAGATGGCATAGCCGACAAATCAGCGCTGCGTTACATCGACTTTCACCAAACTGGCTACAATCCCCGAGATTTCTTACCTGTGACCATGTTATCCGAGTTCAGCTTATGGCCTACTAACAGAGTGAGATAGATCTAGAGCACCAGAAAAAGACAATCGAACTGATTAATTCTAATTCTAATTTTTTTTTGTTTGCAGTTCCAATTGGTATTCATAAGTTCTATAGAATGCCTGCCTGCCTGCCTATGAGGGGTACCTCAGCCCACCCGTCTTTCATCTTTGCCACATCTCTAACGCAGCTATGCTAGCTACCTAAGCAAACAACAGAGATCTAATATCTAAATAGATCTAAACTGATTCTAACCAGTGTGTCTATCCATACAACTTCAAGGTTCGGGTCATTTGCTCACATAGCTTTGACACCGAGGGTATATCTCGACGACCCCGTGGGAATATATAACGAAATGGTCAGAAAAACAACGAGAATACGACTGATATTCTCTCAAAAACAACCAAGGAAAACGAAAAAGAGAGTCCATCGTGAACTTCTTTAATCATATATGTACCGTGAATGGTGCTCCTATTGTCCCAGCATACAAAGCGCCACGCATCGCTTCGGCTTATGAACCGATCCGTCATAACTGTATCGAATGTTGCAAGTGTCGGGGCGTTGATACTCCCAACATCACATAACCATACATCATAACTGTCGTAACCTTGATCAAAGGTGAGCGTTGCTGAAATAGGAGAAAATCAGGTGATCGCGACCAGTTGCGCGATCATCTAATCGCGAAACCTCGCGCCACATTGCCGCATTAATCCGAAGAAGGCGGTGTCGACAAGGTGGCCTCGGGCTTCTCGTTCTCGTGCATGCTGACGGCAGCCTCCTCGTCGGACAAGCAGAACCCGTACTCGCGGGCCTTCTGTGCGACTTCCTCCTCCGTAAGACGGGGCAACTCTTGCGCAGCCTTAACATAGCTCATCTTTTCGGCGTGACCCTTGGCGAAGATGATATCAATCTCTTCAAGGGTACGTCCGGCTGTCTCAGGGTATAGGAAGTAAATGATAGGGAAGAAAATAGCGTTAAGTATCGCGAAGAATAGGTAAGTACCCCAACCGCTTCGTCCCGTATTGCTTAGCAGTACAGGCGTGACCATCACGATGAAGAAGTTCCATAGCCAGTTGGAGACCGTCGATGTCGCGTTGGCCTTGGCACGCGTCTTGAGCGGGTTGATCTCGGCAGGGTACAGCCACGGTAGCGGAAGCCATGTGGCACCGAAGAATGCAATGTAAGTCTAATTTCCAAAGGTTAGTTATCTATCGTCGAAAAAAGCTAGTGTGGTTAGATGTGTAAAAACTTACGAAAAGACCGACGGCTGCTCCCTTAGCCGCTTCCTCTGTTCCAGGAATCAAAGCACCGAAAGTCAGAACCATGGATAAGCACTGGCCGACAGTACCGATGAGGTAGAGCTTTCGGCGACCAATCCGCTCAACAGCAAACCACGAGGTGGTGGCAAAGATAGAGTAGACGACCATGTTGACACCTCCGAGAAGCAGGGCCAGGTTGTGCGAAGTTCCGATCGAAGTCTGGAAGAGAATGGGGAAGTAGTAAATGACGGCGTTGCAGCCGGACAGCTGCTGCATCATCTGCGAAGAGGCACCGAGCAGAAGACGGCGGAAGTGCTGAGTCGGGCCACCGGTAAAGAGGTCAGAGATGGGAGTGACACCACCACCATGGCCAGAAGCACGAATGGCATCAACGATAACAGCAACCTGTGTCTGGACAGCAGGGTTGTCCCGGCGTTCGCCATTGAGAGCCGCTAGAACTGTTGCTGCCTCTTCGTTTCGGTCTTTAGTTAATAGCCATCTAGGCGATTCCGGTAGTTGAAGCATGAGAATGATGACGACAATAGCGAAGACACACTGGAATGCAATGGGGAATCGCCAAACGAAGGCGTGAGGCCCATAGGTACAGCCGTAGTCGATCCAGTAGGCAATCAAAGTTCCGATCGCGACGTTTCCGCCCTCGATACAGATGAGTTTTCCACGGTTGTGAGAGTGACTGCATCTAAAAGTGAGGAAGAGATAAAAGTTAGCAAGACTATTTTTTTATGCATCCTAATGAGGATGAGAGGGAACTCAGGAGGATGACTTACTCGGCTTGGTAGGTTGGCACTGTCGAAGTATTGATACCGTTACCTATACCTGTAATACACCGTCCGATGATAAACTGTGCCGTCGCACCTCCTCCGGAACCGTTGGGAATAGCACAAATCTGAATGATAACGCCGATGATCATGACAGTAGCTCCGGTAAAGATAGACCTGCGGCGGCCAAGGTGGTCGCCGAAGGTGAGAATGAAACAGGCACCCAGAAAGCAGCCGACAGCATAGATAGATACGACGAAACCCTCGTATGTGCTGTCCCCCTTGACCTCCGGGAAGTCCGAGGTGAAGGCAGGGGCCGAGATGATACCGGACATAACGCCCTGATCATAACCGAACAGCAAGAAATCCGTGGTCGCTACGGCTGTGATTAATCTCTGTAACGTCTTGCCAGACGTGCCCCAATAGGTGGGAGCGCCGTTGGCGTCGTCCTTATGCCCCATTGTCGTAGACTAACGTTGGTGATGGTTATTCTACGTAGGACTCGCGCCAGGGGAGGAAATCTATACTACAAGATTCACTGAAACCTGGAGTGAGAAGGGGTAGGAATTTGGAGATGGGGGAGAAGCTGGAGGATAGGGAAATAGAACGAGTTCTAGGCTGTTGGGGGATAAGGAGAACATGGTCCACCGTGTTATCTTATATATGTTTATTGTCAAGCTACACTATCCGCTTACACAGCCGCTCGCCTCAAAGACGTAAATCCTAATATGTCTAGGTATATCCAGATAGTCACGAGAAAAAAGGGTCCTTACGCGCTCTATCACAGCATCCTGTTAGGATGTAGTGGAGGTTAAGTTCGTGTGTGGGGTGCGACCGAGCAAGGGCCGAGAGAATGTCATCATAACGCCTGAGCAGGACCCTTAGATTGGTGTCCACCCCATAAGAAAGTTTGCAACACCAAGAACGACTGGGACGACTGGGACGACTAACAGCAGCCAGGACGGGCGGGACGCCATGCCCGGGATGCATGGTATTACGTGCGAAAAGGCGTGAGAAGTGAAACGTGACGGTCTACGTTAGGCCGTGATCTGTAGCAGCGGACTAGCAGATGGCAAAACTTGTGCCTTTTATTATGGGGACTGACCTGAAGATCTTCATCCGCATTTCGTCATTGATACCCACAGGGCCGGCCCACATCTCGAGTCATTCTGACATTGTGGGATATTGTGGAATATTGGGGATATTGGGGGGATATTGGGGACATTTGGGACATCCCCCTTTATCGTTATCGTGAGCCGTCCCTGAGCCGTCCCTGAGCCGTGAGAGCACGGGCTGAACGGGGGCGCGGTGGTAGTTTAGCGTACGCCTACCAAAAACGTAGGCGAGGGGGCCATGGCGGCGGCGGCAAAGCGGGTTGAAGTCGGGCGGCGGGAAAAAGGCAGCCGCATTTGCAAACCGCCGGGCCAAGCGACTTAATTAATAGGCCCCCGAAAACCTCCCTAGCCTTTTCTTGGCCTTAGCTCGGCATGAATCGGTCAGCCTCTATCTCGCCAATTCGATGCTTAAGCGGTGTGTGTATGTGTGATTTTGCCGATCTTAGATGGAGAGCCAAGGAACTAATCCAAATCCTAATGAGAATCCTTGATAACCGATGAGTGGGGGTAGGGCACTATTCCTACCTATTCCTACTTATGCTTGGTTAACATGGGAAAATCAGATCATTCCGAGGTGTCCCGAGCATCTCCAAGGTTGTGGGGAACTGGGGGAATGGGGTGGGAAAATAGCGTAAACATAATTTTTTTTTCTTATTATTTCTTGTATGAAGGTGGAAAGGCAAATGATGAGATGAGAAAAAAAATATGAACAGGGATGGACAAGGAATTTGTGATACACAAATCATTAGTGGCAAACTGCAACTTCTTTTTTACTTTTAAGGTTGAGACATTAACTTCAACAACATTACGATGTAAGCACCTGCTGCACTTAGGGTATTATCACAGTCACCAAGTATGAGTATCAGCCGTACATATACTACGTATGTGCATTATACGTGCATATGCTTGCATACCTCTACCAACGTACACCCATGCCTACTAAGTACCTATTCGGATACCTACCTAATCTTACGTAGGTTATGCAGATTTTTTTTAACATTTTCATACATCCTGCACATCTTCTCCATACTAGGTACCTGGTATCCCTATTATGGTATCCCGTGTACTACGTAACGCATAGATTGAATTGCACTGAACTATTCATGGTACCACAATGATGCTACTTTATCTCGGATACGGGCACGGGTATGTAACATGCAATTGTCTTGAAAATCTATGTCTAAACTCTAAAACAGCCTTAATCGACGGACAAGTTGGTAAGGCTCAATTAATAAGCTTATTCCTTCGCCTATTCTGGAATCTCGTGTATAGGCATCTTCAACTGCAGAAAAGATCAAATCTGACAGAAGACAAGTAAAGTAAAAGTCCAACGAGGAGTCTTGTTCAAGACTTTCACAACAATCAAATATATGAGGGTACCTCCCCTATTTACCATTTATTATACGCGCTCGTTCCATGCCTAGGTACCTAGTAATGATAACGATAATTACTCGGCTAATCGAGCTGCATGGTCTAATAAATCCTATTTTTCTACAATGTTACATCGACATCATCACTGTCACTAACAATACTAACACACTTCACGCATAAAAACGTCATCATAGTAATAAATGTTGTTAATCAGAACCTTTTATCATTATGTATAAAACACCACCCCATCTCATTTCCATCCCAGAGACAGAAAAAAACGGGAGAAAAAACCTGTAAATATCGATGCCATGACTCTAGGAAGAATGAAATACCATGTGCCATGCTGCCTTTAGTCAATGCATAGCACTCAAGTAACTTGATAAGAATACCACTATCGCCCCCCTTAACTTAATTTCATACTGGTCAAGGGACTAAGACCATCTTAATTCTCGTTACGGTACCAAACGTCCGTCTTAGCGTCCCTTAGCGTCCCTTAGGTAGACAAATCGGAACTTCCGAGTATCTTAGTCCGAGTTGTCTGTTTGCTTTGAACTGGCCGCCGTCGCTGTCTTTGTCATCGATGCTAGACCAGGCCCTGAGTATCCTGGGCTACCTGTACCCGTCTCGGTACGGTTCCGGGTGTCGTCGTGATCCTGGCCGGCTGGCTGCAGAATTGGGATTGGAAGATTCTTTAGACTGCTGTTCAACGTATTTCCAATCTGCTTGCCTCCTACAGCTGGTCCAATCATCAAGGCTAGGAAGACAATAAGCAGAGTAAAGTACAGCATAGCGTAGCGAATAACACGTCTCCTCCTGAGCTTGGACTGCTTCATTGAGTAGATGGGCGGGCGGATTTGACGACTAAATTTCAGTTAGTTAGATTGGCACGAGAAAACATAGGTAAGGATAACACGTACCTCGGCCGCAGCCAGAAGAGCATCATTGAGTGCAACATATCGACCTTCGGAATCAAGATGACAGGGAACATCATGAATAGAATGAAATGGCCCAAGACGAAGTCGGCGGCAAACATGCTTAACTCCGTAATCTTGCAAAGGAATTCACGTGCCGGCTGGGAAACCGAGTGCCAGCCCATAGAGTACCATTTGCCCGTCCAGAACGCAATATTGGACTGGTCCGTCTTGAATTCACGTGTGAGTGCCAGTGAAATAATAAGTTTCAGGACAAATCGCTGAATCGCGGCGACGGCAATCATTCCCAGGAGCGTTTTCGTGAAATCGAAGCCTTCGAGGAAGAACATGACTTCGAAGAACACGAGGAGGAAAATGGCGGCTAACGCATGAGCTATGGCAGCTAGCACGCTACCAAACCTCTTGCAGCACATGCTCAAAAGCGGTCCCATACAGCAGGCCATAGCGAACATGACACCAAGTACACCAGCGTTGATACCGATAGGAGCAAGAGCCACGAGAGCAAGACGAAGTAGAGATGCAGTTGGGTCAACCTTGGCCTGATGGGCGTGGACCCCAGTCTGCGCGTTGATGAAAAGATACGGGATTCCGGTTAGTCCTACAAGAACAAGAGGAGCAAAAATCTCTCCGAAGAACACATTAGTGATTGCAGCACGAGGTACGTCCGCTGACAGTTTGCCAGATGGTTTGCCTAGAACCTTGCGCTTATAACCGACAACTCTTGTACGGGAGAGACGGCAGAAAGATATCCACGAGGACGCGTGACTCAAGGAGTTACCACGAGACAGCCAGCGGAGATAGTCACGATAATCGATAAAGAAGTCGTTCCATGAAAATTGGTGAGGGTTGTAGAGGAAGGGCGAGATGACAAGAGCCACCAGGGAGATCCAGAAATATACCAGCGCAGCCTGCCAAACAGTCAAAGTTGCAAATAGCAACATCATGAGCAAACGGGCACCGAAGTAAATTGAGGGAGCAGCAAAACGAGAGTAGAGAACACCGAAGGGGATGCGCGCTGTGGCGAAACCACGGCCAGTTCCGATATAACGAGCACCGCCGAAAGACATGTCCTGTGTGACGGCATTGGCGTAAATCTGGCAGACAAACACTTCGAAGAAGGGGGAGAGAGAGCAGAATTGCTTGCCTAGACGAGTCGCAGCACGCAGGATACCACGTTCCGTAAACTCTTGTACTATCAAAGGTATGAAGTTCAAGAAGAACACAACGAAGATAGAGATAACGCAACGGTAGATCCAGTCCATCAAGGCATCCGTGTTTTGACATCCGGTAGGATACATTGGATCCGTAATCGGGACATTCACATTGTATTCACACGGTATTGTCTCGTGTCTGAGAGCGCCAATGTTGATCAGGACAATCATGAAAAATTCGACTGATAACATGATGAAAATGTTGTTCAAGTGGAAACCAGCGTGGGCGTAGTAAAAGGACAGGAAGCGGTCCAGAGGAAGCTGTGTACCAAGATAGTAGTATTCTCGAGAGAGAAGTTGTTCACCCATACCAGTACCGATCTTCGTAGTGAAGTTAAGAATGGAACCGAAACCCAAATCACGACCCTTGCCACATTGGTAGTACTCGCAGTGCTTGATACGTCCACCGCGGAGCATAGCATTCATACCGGCGTAGATATCCTCGTTTAGATGCAGACCCTTCTGAGCTTTAGAGACACCACCACGCGTGCACATGAAGATACCGTTGAGGAAATCAGGATGCCCGTAATGAAGCTTGCCACCAATCTGGGATAAGGTTCTGGCAAAGAGGGTACCGAATGTTTGTTCCTTACCAGCGGCAATATCACCAAGAATACCAATATTCTCAGAGAAAATGTACTCTCGGGCACCGAGAATGGCGACGGGGGCTGCGGATTCAGTCTTAACACCAGGGGTATAAGGCGAGACATTGTCAGATTTCATTTCCTCGAACTCAGCCAGAACCGATCGAATCTTGAGACATTCCTCCAGGTAGTTATCTTGATTAGCATCGATAAGCTGTATATATTCGCCGCGGTAGAAGATAATCGAGTGGTTCTGGTTGTCGGATTTGCCGTCACCTAGCACAGGATTGCCAGAGAGCTGAATACGGAACTTAGGCCGTCGCATGCCATTCTCCATGATTTCAGAGTGACCGTCGACCAGGGCAGAATAGATTCGCGGTTCTTCACCTTCGACTAGGGGAGGTTCCTCATCAAGATAGGCAATTTGCAAGTCAGGGTAGGCTCTGAGCAAGAACTCGGCATTCTCCATTTCCTCCTTCTTGAATTTGGCGTAACGCTGCATGGAAACACAGATTTTGAATTTGCGGCGAGCCATTCGTTCCAGCTCACGCTCCAGCTTTTCAGAGTTGCCACCAAACATTTGAACGACTTCTGGATTCTCGACACGATATAGCAACTTAATAGCGCGGCTGTAGTTCATAAAACCCGAAATTGTACGGTAAAGAGTTTGCGAACGAAGAGATGCCCATATTCGCGTCCGCAACGTGTACTCGGGAGCGGAAGACTTGAAACCGATGCAGTAGAATGGCAGGTCATCAATCTTGCTCTTGGCCGTATCTTTCTCTCCCTTTTCGTCATCGCCGTTGAATTGAGAAGTTTCGTCGGCGAGGATCTTGGTATCCTTGACGAAACAATCCCATTCGTGAGGGTGAAGTTGCTTAAGGTACTCAAGCTGAGTAACACGGGAGTAAGGCTCATCTTCACGAATGATTTCTCGGAGAGTCAGGAGGATCTTTTCACCATAGTGAGGAATCAAAACGGTGAACGTAGGCATATTGTCCACAGGCACAGGCTCTGGAATGGGCATAGACAACGACTGGGCGAAGAAGGAAATACGACGCTCAGCTTCGCTATAAGTAGGGAAAAATTCAGTCTTGAATGAATGATCCTCTTGTGAAACGAAGAATGTTGGTGCACGTAAAGTACGCTTGCCTTCCTGCTCCGAGGGAACCTGGTGGTACAGCAGCTTTTGGACATGGTCGATGGCTAGCAAATGCTCGCGATACATGGAGATAACGATGGCGTTCCAAATTTGAGAGATGAGAACCTTGGGCTTGTACTTGATCTCCATATCAGTAGTAGCTAAGACCTTGGAATAGATACGCTTGGGAAGACGCGAGAAAACGTTTCTCCAAGGAGTTAAGATTGAAGACCCAAGGTAGAAAGATCTTGCGATAGAGAACACTGCGTTTAGCAAGACATACCACATGTATGTGTCGAGAAAGAAGAGAACCAGATCGGTGAGGGTCATCAACACCATCACTACTATTGGCTGGTATTTGCAAAGCTCTCGTCCAAGCGTGAAGTCACCTACACAGCTCGAAACATCCATGATCTGAAGATAGCGAATCGGGTCACGGAGAGAAAGAATCAAGTAGATGTACGATTCTCCGAACTTGGCACCGAAAACAACTAGCCATAGAAAGTACGACAGAGCCCTGTCATTGCCCTTGAGATGCGGCCAACTAGCGGTAAACGTCTGGCTTGCGACGTAGCGACGAGAGTTCTTCGTAAGATAGCTACCGAAAAGACCACCGAGAGGCATGACGGAGAAGAATATGAAGGTGGCTACCGCAATAAAGAACTGGACTATGCCTAGAACTCTAGCGGGTTCCGTCTCCTGCTGATCAGGGAAACCAAAAATGTATACGCTAGGACCAAGATTGATCGCGAAAACAACGAGCAGGAATATGAGCTTCTTAGTAAGATGTTGTGCACCAGCCCAACGTCGTGGGACGTACGCCCATTCGGCACAAGTGGCGAAGATTTGGATCAAAGAAGCAAGAGCACCTCCAGCACCCACAATAGACCATTGTACCGAGGAAGGAGGTTGTTGGTTAACTTGCTGTTCGTAGCCTTTCACAAGAAGAGTTGGAACATTGTTGGCCGTGTAAAACCAGAACATTGTCAAGTGCATTACCCAAATACGATTGAAGTTAACAATCACATGGAACCAAGAACGCGTCTCTCTGTAAGTCTTGAAGAAGCACTTCTTCCAGTTGACATCCTTCAGCTTCATGTAACGTTCTGCTGGGGGGACATCGACTAGTTTGCTCTTATCTTCGAGAACTATACGTTCAATGCCCTCAGGGTACCAAAAAAGCTGGTTGCAATCGTCGTAGCCAATAATCTGTTCGTGATCACGCTCCCGACGGACGTAGACACCATCCGAGATCTCGTACCCTTGATCTCTGCAGTACCGGTACAGCGGCGTAATCACGTTGTTCAAATATGTACCCTCCTCGACAGGTTCGACAAGATTCTGGCAGGCGGGTGAATTAAGGTAGTCATCGGCGCACTTGAAGATGAAGCAGAGACACTCGGGCATAAAACGCACTTGGTTTGCTTCACCCCAGCAAAGTAGGTATAAGGCAATCTGGCGGACTCGGTCATGTTGAGACATGCGGTTCATACGGGTTTTCCACCTATATTCGGCTGCCTCCAAGCTGTCATCACCTTCCAAGTCCTCGAGCGCTTGTTCTTCGTTTTGGTCATTGTTTTTGCCCTTAGACTTCTTCTTGTTCTTCTTGCCACTCATGTTCGCAAAGCCAACAGCGTCATCCAGATCTAAGTGGGCAGCGAAGTACCACTTCCGGTAGTTGGCATTGTCGCCGCCAATATAGTCAGCGTGGAGAGACAATAAGGCTTGGTTAGGTGTCATTCGAGATGCCCTCGAGTCGAGTAGAACCATAAGATGATCGTACATATTTCGCATGCTATCACGCTGGAATCCAAATTTGTTGGCAAGATCCAAGAAAATGTCCTCAACTTCCTCCTTAGATAAGGGAATTTGCGCATCGGAGGTCCAAGCGGGATAGGGCTCTCGGGATCTTTGACTGCCAGGCATATTGCCATAGTCCATTCCGTAGTTGGGTGTAGAAGCGCCGGATGAACGGTTACCACCGTATGAGACCTGAGAAGAAGGCGGCCTATATCCTCTACCTTGTTCGTAGCCACTGTACCTCTCGTCGCCGCGGCCATAGTAGTCCATCTCCGCGGCACGAGCCATATCCGATCTCATGGTGAAGTCGCTAAAGGTCTCGGAATCTTCTTCGGACTCGCCTCGACGTCCACCATTACCACCTTGGCCATAGTTGTCGTAGTATCCACCATGGCCATCGTCATAATATTCCCCTTGGTAGTTATCATGGTTATCGTAATAGCCGCCTTCTGCGGCATAGGGGTTGTTCGGGTCGGCATTGTAGTAACCACTATAAACTGTTAACAATCATCCTACTGCAAATGGTATTCGGTGTGTAAACTCACGATTCGTCATAGTAACCATCGTTCCCGTTCGCATGCTGTTGCTGCTGTCCACCGTGGGCGTCATAGCCATTGTCATGATAATTGCCATTCTGGTTATCTTGGTAGTAAGAATCATGATTCTGACCGTATCCATCGTTGTAGTCGTGATGGCCTCCGCCACCACCTCCTTGGTAGCCCGACATCTTGCAAATTCGGGACTATGCGAAAGGTGCGGTCTTATGGAAAAGGCTGTCAGTACAGGGTGAAAGACGCGATGAGATGCTACAAATATGCAGCCGAAGCATCCATAAAACATTGACTTACAGATCAAAGACTCATCAGGGATGTTCTAAAGGTAATTGTAGAGACTTGGGGATAAGGCCAAGCCAATTGTAGATTGTCGAGATTAGAATTACAAATTTGCTAAGTGAAGTCAATGTGGCCGGCCACAAGCAAAGGTTGTCTTTATGACGAATTTGGTCGTTGAGTAGTGACTGCGACGGTTTGTTGACTCGCGAGGAAGGACGTGAGTATTTACTGGTGAGCCCCTGACGCGGGATGGTGCAGGTGTCAAAAACTTGGAAGTGCAAAGTGAATGTTGACTTCTAAGGTTCCTGACTACGCGGTAGGTCGGCACTAACTGTAGCACAAGCTTAGCGCAATAATTAGCGCGATAAGCCCCTGATGAATGCGTTAAGGTAAACCGAGGCGTGACCGAGGGCGCGTTTGATTAGCGAATCCAATAAAATTCCACCTTACAATTATCTCCCTTTCGTTGTTGCGCAGCACGGGTAGGTGGTTTCCGAATCACAGGCACCTCTCTTGTGGGCTGTGTTGGCCGTTTTGCGTTATGATAAACGATTGACAGTTGATGACGAGGGTAAAAATATACTCTTGGTACCCCTTTGCGGTTTCCGTATTTTTCGCGGGCCGTTAAACGAACGTGCGTTGAACCAACAGGTTGAATTCAACAAGCGGCGGGAGCGAAAGATAAAAAAAAAAGGAACGATCAAGTAGTACCTGAAAGTAACGAAAGGATGTTGCTCCCTCTAGATTAGATGCGTAAAAGCGGAATTATCTCTGTGCTCTTTCTTTTTTTTTCCTTGCGAATCCTCGCGCTGCCCCCTGACGTTTTTCTACGCAGAGTTGTAGCAGTAGCGGCAAGATATTACAAAAAGATTGGAAGGACGAAAAAAAAAAGGAGAGTATGAGAAGACAAGAATTTAGAAGTTGAAGGATGAAAGCGAGTGTAAAACAAATCTTGTCAAGGGTTAAAGGGGGGGAAAGGGATTTTCTGGGACATGGAACTTGGGATCGAGAATCAAGAAAAATGTCAGAAAGGAGAAAAAGAGACAGGGGGGTCGGGCAAAGCTTAGCCCAGCCCACACGCGGTACCCGTGCTTAGTACCTACATCGCCCCTTAGCCAGGGTATGCGACAAGAGTACCTAACAATATAAGAGATAGGTACTTGCGACCTCGAATTGGCGGGTGTGCTGGGTGTGGTTAGGTACCGAGCTACATGGTACAATACAATACACAGTGTTAATGGGTTAGGGCTGCTAGGCAGCAACTTAGCCCGCTAGAACAGGTAGCTCTCGTTCATCCACCGGTGCATCCGGCTGCCAGCTTTGCCAGCTTGCTTCGCCAAAAAGTCCTTAGTTAAATATTTCCATTACTGTGCATATTCTAGGCCAGATCGAGATTGAAACGGGGCATTTTTCTACCCGCACAGAATGGCGTCAAAAAACAAAAGTGCTTATCCCACTACGAAGCAAGTCGTTTTGTTATCCGCATAACTCTACCAGATTATTTTATATATAATTGAGATAAGTACGAGAATAATTCTTAAGTTTAATTCCATACTATTTTTTTTTTCGACCTGAAATATCTTCATGTTTGGCGGAAAGAATTGGTGGAGGTTGGGATTGAACGTGGCTGTGTACATGGTACAGCAGTGTTCAAGCGACCGGGCTGGCCTGGGAGGATGGGACTAATGCACCTGCATGGACTCGAGTTTTCTTCTAAAGCCAGGTATCGTGCTATTGATTTGTATTAGCAAGTTAAGCTGCAACCTGTTAGAAAAGAACAAGGGAGGGCAAAAAAATGTCCTTGATTCATCAGTACCAGAAATTAGCCCCTTATTGGTGGATGGTACCAAGTTAAGACAAGGGGTTACCAGGGAATGGACTGATTGCAACTTGTACCCGATGCTAAAGAGGTAAAGAAGCAGTACCTACCTTACCTACCTAGGTAGGTACATAAGAAGGTATCGCATTAAGATCAAAGTTTCAGTTGTCATCAGATGTCCTCTTCTTATAAGGATGTCATGTTAGAATTTACGATCTGACATTGCATCTTTCATGAGGTCTTCCAATTGAGTGCTGCTTGTTCTGGGCTAGTGTAGGTAGCGTACCGAGCCGGCCGTTAGTTTTCTTCTTCTTTTTTTCTTGCTCGCTAAAATAACTTCAGCTTACAAAGCCTAGGTACACAGTGTTTCCAACACGATGAAAGTCAATGCCGTACCCACCATCATTAGGTACCTAGGTATAGGTAGCGTCCCGCCTATCCCTTTAAGATGTACCCTACGCATAGGTACAGGTATGTACTAGCGTATTGCCAACACGCATACCCCATCTCCAAGATAAGTTGATAATGACTATATCGTACGTTGCATGAACAATTCTGCGCATCTCCTAGATATCGTCCTTCCAAGCATAGTATGCCTATGTAGGTGTGTTAGAAGTAGTATAGCAAAGTGCCGTATATTATATGAATAGGAGTGCAATACCTGTTCCCTAACACTTCACCAGTTGTTACCGTACCGTTAACACGAACAGAAAGGAATCGTATAAAATACCTACATCGTATTTTGGTTCTCTTCGTATTATCTACCGACGGTGTAACACACCAACTTTTTTGCCACTGGCTCTCTTGTTTAATTACCTACCTAGCATATGTACCTGTCACATATTCCCGAGGTCCTCCCAACACTCTCGAATAACAACCCGAGTTGTTAAAAGAATTTTGCAAACGCTGCTAGGCGCGACTACACACGTAGCCAGTGACGGCGCAGTTATTATCACATACTAAGATAGTATAGTATACCTAGTATGTAGGATACGTGCTAACACCAACTTGAGTGATGATGATACTCTTCGGCAGCACTCAGTTATTATAGCATAAAAGCCTGACGCGACACTGACGCTCTAACTATTTGGCCACCACCTAATTTGGTTATCTAAATGCGCATCGACGAAAATCCGAGCTAGGGAGAATCAGGTATTGAGAATGAGAAATGAGAAGGGGGGAAGCCTTTTTGCTACTTCGAATGCCATCAAGCGAACCGGCTTCGTGTAGGCTACTATGTACAAAAAGAGGCAACGGTGGCGTCCAATGAAGAGTCCAAAGGAGCACCACCGTCCAAAAGGCTTACAAATGACGAACCCGCGCTATATGCAGGTACCGGCCGTTATTCCCTCTTACGGCTGTCGATGACGGAATGCTTCACGTTGCATACGTGTGCGTACTGTGTTATACACGTAGTGATAATCAGGTAATTAATTATTTCTGCAAAAAGAAATGCATGACGAGGAACTATCCACGCGTCTAGTTGGCAATGGCTACAATAACTGATTCTTACTGGACGAGGTGAAGCTGATAGGCGCACAGCACAAAGCCCTAGATACACATACACATACACATACCGAAAGACTTGACGACTATCGTTTTTTCGCTTCGCTGCTTGCGAGACTAGAAAGTTGGTCGCAAGAGGAAAATCGGTAGATCAGCATAAAATAGGTACTTACCTAACATAACATGCGCTGCATGTGCTAGACGCTATAGGTACCTCCTAGCAGCATAATATTGGATCATGCGCCAACAAAAGGACCGGAACACTTGTAAACAGTGTATTATGAACGGTGTGGAAGTTGTGGAAGAGTAAAACCGGAAGAGTAAAACCAACCGAAGCGTCCTAGCTTGAAGATTTTCAATCAGCCGAGCGAATTGTAGCATGTCCTGTTGGACTCGAAGTTCATGGAACCCCCCCTGAGAAACCCCGAGAAGAATAGACCTAACCTCAGGTACAATACAATACGATAACACACAGTCCAATCCAGCTGTCCAGCAGTGCAGACGGTCTGATAATAGCAGATTGCACTAATCCGTAGTTGCATGATTAAACTTAATCCGCGCGCTTCTCGAACGTCCAGCCAACTCCAGTCTATTCTAAGCTACTTTGTTGGACCTGTTAGACCTGTTAGACGTGGGTCAATCTCGAGATCGGGCGGTGGCCGAGGTGGATGGTAGGATTCCTTCTCAAATTTCAGGGGCAGAGGACGCCAACTCTGACACGCTGATTGGCTGAGCGTCTCGAAATTTGAAGCCACCAAAATTGGTTATTTTTAGAGGACCTGGATCCGCGTACACGAGCCGGAGCCAACGAGTGTGTCCGGTGTGTGCAAGGGAAGATAAATAGGCAGCTCGACCAACTTGGGAGTAGATCCATCCGTCTGCAAGGCAGCAAGTGTGCACTACATTACTTTACCAAAGTCAATTGAGACTTCTTTAAAGCAGGGGAGGTAAGGGTGGTGAGTGTGGTGTGGTGTAAGCTTACAAAGTTACAAATTTAGCAATGCTTGTTGAATAAGAAAGTCGGATAAAAAAATAAAATGGACATTTCTAGTGTGCATTGATTGAATGCTCGTCACGTGCCAAGGTAAAATACACTGGAGTATGAAGTACGTACTTCGTACTCGTTAAGTATTGTGCAATACTTGTGACTGCGTGGACCTATCAGCGGAAACCCACTGACCTCAATTCACCAGTCAGAATCAGCACCCCGCGTTGCCTGGCAACCACGACCTATCATACCTTGTCAAACTAGGTTTAACACTAAACGCTTATTGATTCTTCTACGTAGAAACTTCAGCTTCTCCTTTTGTGAAAACTCCTTTTATGAAATAGGAATATCAATCAACATAAGCCTAAACCAAATATATATAATTAATTGGTGATGCCGCCGCATGATATTATTAAAGCAGACCGCATTGCAGATATGTTAGGCGGGTTCGCGGATAGCAGCGAGGATGAATTCCCCGAGATAGATCTGGTCGTCAGCCGCTATCATAAAGTATCAGAGAAGTCGAAAGGTAAACGTGATGAAGCACATCGTGAAGCCGAACGAAAGGCGGCAAAGTCGATTCCACAGACGGAATGCGACGTGCCTTCTAAGTCAAATCCAGCAGTTAAGGCAACACCTCTTCGACGACGAAAGCTAGGCCAGGGCCAAATCGTGGACGGATCTCTTTTAAAGCCATGGGATGACACCGCAATTATTAGGGGGAAGGGTAGCCACACATCAAAGCCAACGACAACTCGTGCTCCTGTTCAAAAAACAAGCACTAAGCCAAAAGCATCCTCTTTCGATGCACCAAATTCAGATATATTACCAACCACAGCTCGTCAAGCGGGTTCCCTTACTATTTCATCCAGCACCAAGCCGGTTCTACTACCAAAGGCAAGGGAGACCTACAATGAAAAAAGTAGACAGAAGGATGAAAACAAAGAAACTAGACGGATTTCTCGGAAGCCAGCTAAGAAATCAATACAGTCGGATGAGTCTGAAGAAGAACTAGAAGATGTAGAGACGAGCGAAGAAGAAGTATCCGAGTTTGTCTCAATATCCGAATCCGAATCAGATACGTGGAATTCGGATTCGGAGCATTCCGAGCATTCTTCAACACCACCTCCACGACGCTCAAAAAGTCCCATAGCTCAATGGGGAAGACCCCAGAGAAAGTTGTTTGGAGACCCAGGTAAAAAGGCGGCACCCAGCAACAAGCAACCTCAAGCGACCATTGCCAACCCAAGCAAGCGCGGATCCAAACAACGCGATCAGGGGGAGAGTATTCTTGACTACTTCAAGCCTTCTCGGTCAGGAAACCTAGAAGACGCATTTCAAAAACTTCACATGTAAGCCGCGCCTAAGGTAGTTAATAGTATCGCTGCCATGACACAAACAAGGTTAAGTAGTGCTGATCGTGCCGCTAGCTTCAACGAGGACTCGGATTCAGATGAACCATCAAGTAAGAGAGCCAAGAATCCAGTGCTGGAGCCTACGACTCCAAAAAGGGCGCAGAAGACGCTACCCGCATCTCCCCTCAAGACGCCTAGGATCCCGGCATCGCCCTGGAAGCCCGAGCATAAGGAGTTCTGGGATCCAGAGGTGAACTTCGCCTGGATCGACGAGCACTCGCCGGAGAAGCCCAAGACCGAGGTGCCGGAGAAGGCGACTAAGGCGAAGAAGCAGCCGGGAGAAACCAAACGGAAGCCCGGCGCGAGCCCGGCGAAACAGCTCCGGGACGCCCGGCGCGCGTTCGACGCCAGCAAGGAGGACTTGGCGCGGACCTTCCTCTGCGAGTTAGACGAGCGCGTGACGAAGGGCCAGCTAGGGAAGCTCACGCGGGAAACGGGCGGGCTGCAGATCAAGTGGTCCAACACGCTGCTCACGACGGCGGGGCGCGCACATTGGAAATGCCGGACCGAGTCGACGACGACGCGGCACGCCGACGGGACCAGCAGCCAGGGGGCCACGACGCGGAAGCACCACGCGTCCATCGAGCTGGCGTCCAAGGTGCTCGGCAACGAGGCGGACCTCCTCAACACCGTCGCGCACGAGTTCTGCCACCTGGCCGTGTTCATGCTCGGCGGGCCCAACGCCGAGCCGCGCGGCATGGGCGAGAGAGCCAAGAAGCCGGCGGCCCACGGCCCCGAGTTCAAGGCCTGGGGCGCGCGGTGCGGCGCCCTGTTCGGCGGCCGCGGCATCCAGGTCACCACCAAGCACAACTATGAGATCGAGTTCAAGTACATATGGCGCTGCGGGGACTGCGCCATCGAGGTTAAGAGGCATTCGAAGAGCGTGGACCCCGAGCGCCAGCGGTGCGGTGGGTGTCATGGGAAACTCGTCCAGATTAAGCCTGTGCCGCGGGGTGCTGGTGCTGGTGCCGGTGCTGCTACCAAAGCCGATGCTGGTGCTACAGGGGGTAACAGCACCGAGGCAGGCGGAAACGGAAACGGGAGCGGAAGCGGCAACAAGAAACACGGTGGCGCGGCAGCCATGCCGAAAAAGAGGAGCGCGTGGCAGGAGTTCATGACCAAGGAAACGCGCGTCTTGAGCCAGACGAATCCCGGACTGTCGTTCAAGGAGCGGATGGCGCTCATATCGGCGCGGTGGCAGGAGCAGCAGAAGAAGCAGAACAAGACGAATAATAACACCGCCACTACCACCAACAACAACAACAATAAGGGGAAACAGGCTGTGAAGGAGTTGCAAAGCGCGGTTGAGATCCTGACGATCGACGACGATGAAGACGACGACGATGAGGGGGGCAAGCAGGACGAGGAAGAAGAAGGCGAAGGCGAACAAAAGGAAGTGGAAGAACAAGATACGGACGGCAAGCCCTATGACATCTTTGCGTAGCCGTTTCGCCCCGGGGTGTGCTACGTTGCAGGCTGTGGTGCCCGGGATGGGTGCGAGACAGGCGGGTATACGCTTGCTGCGTCGTACGCGGACGGGTGCTGGCATGGGAGAGTGTGATGAATGAATGTACATAATCTATCGATCGATCGCTTGTACCTATCGTACCTATCCATCTAGTTGGATAGGTCCACGTTTGCCTTACCTCGTACTCGTGGTGAGGTAAGGATAAGGGCTGGTAAGACTGGCAGGTACCTAGCGAGTGGTTGTATTGGCTGTCTGTTTGCCTGGATGGCTCGATAAGAATAGGAATTTGGGAAGACCTTGTCTATAGACATCATGAAGAACTTAATCAAGTAAGGGAATTATAGGTACCCAGTGATAATCACGACCAAGACAAGAACAAGACGGTAAGTTTACAAAGCCGTCTTCTTACAGTAGGTTCATCATATCTACCTAATCTAACCCTACCTGTCGTAGGGTAATTAAGGGAACACTATCTACCTAGGCTACATAACTACCAGGTAGGCACCTAGGTTGCCTAACTTCCAAACGCGAGACATCCATACCTAGATCCCCCCCATATCCCTCTTCGTAGCTTTCCTGCCGCCGAATATGCATGCCAGTTCCCATACCCATAAACAAATACTCTCTTTTCGTGATTCGTATCAAAGCCGAGGCCCCTCTCAAGTAGGCTTCGGGACATAGACGAACAAAGGAAATACTGTCCACCGAAAGTTTAACTTCCAAAGTCGCGTTATGCTTCATCCCTTATTTCCATTCCTGCTCCTTTTTTTTTCTTTTGGCTGAAATCTGGCCAGTTCTCTTATACCAACCAGCATTATCTATTGATATGCTTTCCGGCCTCTTTTCTCTCTTGCACGGACAGTGAGTGTATCATATGATATCATATCCAACCATACTGTAGTTTACCCCATTATTTCCCCCCTCTTTTATTTTATTTTTCTTTTCTTTTGCCTTCTTTCCTTTTCTTCGTCTTCGGCCGGCTTAGCTTAGACCTCATTAAAGAGACCCCAGTCCTTAACCTTGAAGGTCTCCCAGATCTTGGCGGCGTAGTCGACGGCGTCGCCGATGAGCTTGCCCTGTTTGCCGAGCTGGAGGTCGACGTCGTCCTCGTCGTACTCGCCGCGGATGTGCGGCACGTTGATGGTGATGAGCAAGTCCGTCTTCTCGCGCTCCAGCCGCACCAGCGTCAGAATGATCGCCGTGAAGTCCGTCTTGCTAGCCGGTCGCTGCTGTGACTTGTCGTCCGCGGTGGAAGAGGAGGCGTCGTCGGGCTTTTGCGTCGTGTGTGTCGCGATCAGCGTGTAGGCGGGGATATCTTCGCTGTTCGGAGTGCGATCGCGCATGTTAGTCTTCGAAGGGGATCGTTTGGGAGAAGAGGCTAGGTATAGTATAATACGTACTCTAGGCGAGAGAACACGGTAGGTGTAGTATTCCAGACCTTGACGTTGTCGAGGTCTTCCCCTACTATGTCCTCGAGGTGTGTGGTCAAGGCGCGACCGTCTATCTCGGGGCTGCTTCCCGGGCCGCCGACGCGCTCGTTGATGTCGAAGATGATGCTGGTGAAGCCATCTTTGTCGATGTATGCTTCTTGGTGGTCGGGAACTTGTCTTATGAGGCTATTATGCGGATAATCCAAAGGCTGCTGTTAGTCGCATTGTTTGTATTCGGTCTGGACCGTATATGAAACATAGAAATATATTTGATAGGTGATGTAAAAGGGTATTCGCGCAAACGTACCTCACGTCGGCAAAGCTAGCTGGGAGGTCGCAGATGAGAGCTCCTCCATATAGCGGGGTACTCTTGTAAGCCGTCATTTTTTATTATTTTTTTTTCTTCTCGGAAGCGTGGGTTTATTGCGAAAGTAATAGGAAAATAAGATTTATTCAAATGGAGATAATAAAGATGGGGAGATTAAGGTATGTTACTCGGACTTTTGGTGGGACGTTAGCAATAGTTTAAATATTTGTCAAATGCGTCCCTTCCTATGTGCGATATTCAAATTGATCAACACAGCAAAGCAAGTTAAGAGCCCATGCCTTGTTGGTCTGGTCTGCGACTGCCTGCGTACATAGCCTGCGTAACATGGCTGCATAGTACATGTGCTATGGTGGGGCAGCAGATGATGTAACTTGCATCTTTGCGACACATGCTTTAACCATTTTACTGGCCCAACTGAGCCTAAATTTGGCAATGGCGAATGAAGGCGAGTACCTAATAGAGAGAGAAAGTACCTCATCTTATCTCTCTTTCCTTACCAACACATCTTTACACCGAGTGTCGTCCTTGTTTTTTTCGTTTTTTTATTGTGTGACTCATCGAGAGTTCTTTACTCCTTCATCATACGTACCTAAGCCTTGGAGTCATTTTGCTGGATGCCAAGCGCAAATGCCTTAATGCCTGCATCTTCTTTTTCATATAGAGTGTACGTGACTCAGAGAAAGTCGTGGTTGTCGTTTCGTATATACGGCACAGAACATATAAACATCAGCATTTATAAGCTCTTATAGGCCCAACCAAGTTTCTAATTGAACTTGAATCCATCATCCTCCGAGGTGCTATCCAACAGCTGAAGCATATAATAGCTCTCAATGCGAATTTCAAGAAGTAAATGACACAAAATAGAACCATGAGTCAGAAGTAGTTCAGTGGGATTGCGGATATACCTGTTATGACCCGATAAGATGCTTGACTTCTTCAATAACTGAGAAGTCTCTTGGCTGGGCTTGCGACGTAGCTGGAATAAAAGCCTTGAAGTTGGGTCGTAACAAAAGACTATTACTTCCAAAGATAACACTTATTACATGATATACCCGCACACTGTTTACGGTACTAGTCAGTAATGAAGGGAATACTAGCATATAAGGTATCATAGGTAGGTATGTAATTAAGAGATCATAAATGATATTAATCACCGACCAGGGAGTGTGAGAGGTCCTTGTTATGAATATCTGTTGGACGCGATAGTATAACTTCCAAAGCTCTATATTAGATCTGCAATTATTACTAAGAGCAGTATGGTTTACTTTACTCTTTGTGCAGTATCATATCAGATAGTACATCTTACGCGATATAGCTATAATATATAGCTATAATAGTCCAGATAATCAGGGACTTCCATATGACATGGGTAGTCTTGCCATATACCTTAGGAAGGAAATCACTAGACAAGATCACACACATTAGGTACACACTCATACTTCATAAGTTCAACCTCATTATCAATCCAGCCATGAAGTACCTGCATGGCATAATCTAACCATTCATCCCGTCCCACCACCCTACCGGTTGCCCTCCCACCATCTGCAACCCAGATTCGTTCGTTTTAGGGATGCCAATTCTTCCCAAATACCTATGCTGATCCAACCGCCACATCCCTCCGTCCAAAGCCGTAGTCATACTCTTGTCTTTCCCTAGGGGTATCATTGGTAGTAATGAAAGTCTAGAATGCAAATGAGAATAAAAAAAAAGGAGCATATTGGGTATACCGCGATCGACCAACCCACCCCCAATGCGCCGTAAATCGAGAATTGGATTGTAACATCAGGCTGCCCCGGGTAGCTGCCCGGGACTGACCAGGCCGTTTCCTTTTCCATGTTTATAATCTGCTTTGAATTTCTCCGAAGGTGTTTGACCGGACCGCTTAAACGCGAGAGGCCAAGTCCCAGGATTTCAGGGTTCGGCTGGATTCCTTTCGGACGGCCCAGCCCTTGAGGGCTAGGAGAATAACTTCCCAGGCCATAACCAGACCGACTAATCCCATGGTAACGGTGTAGAAGAACATGGCATCCAAGTCGTAGTGGATCATTCCCTCAACAGTATCGTTGGCCTATTACTACTGTTAGTCACCGGATTTTGATACCGCAATCAAGACACAACTTACGCTCGCCATGAAGATAGTACCCCCAGCGATTAGTCCAAATGCAGTGATCAGCTCAGTCGGAGGGCGAGAAGGTAGAATCGAGCGAGGTGGCTTGAGATAAACGAGCACGTATGTAAATCCTCGAGCGAAAGAAGCGCCGGTTAAGAGGTTACCCCACTGCTTGTGAACCATGCTGGAAACCATATTATGCTGCGTGTGCGAGCTCATCATGATACCAAGAAGGAAGATGACAAGTGCCGGGATCGGGTTGACGGAAAATTCATATTCTTTAGGCGGTTGCAGGGCTTCACGTTCCTCGTCACTGTACGCATGGCTAGGATGAGAGACAGCCGCATCGTACACTGTAGTATTCAGAAGCTCGCGGATCCGTGTTGACTCAATAAGCATCGCAAGCTGTATGGCCCTATTAGTTTCTCGTCATGAATATTGGCTGACACAATAGCGACTTACGAGGCCACCGCCGATGAAGAGGACGGTGATGGAGATGTGTTCAAGGTCCTGAGGGCTGAACTCCTTGCCGGCGTTGCCAAGATGCTCGAGGAAGATGTTAGTCGAACCGTAAGTGAAGATGAGCGCACCCTCAACGAATTCCGCGGTAGGTCTCCATTTCTGCGAGCTTTGTTTCGGACGAACGTTCCATGCCTGCGGAGCTTTTTGTAAGCAATCATGTCGATCGGTCAATTGGGGGGGCCGTATTCATTCTAACTCACCCAACCAAGCTCACCGAAACTTCCCGACCACCTTCCGAGAGTCAATAAACCGTACCAGAAAAAGATGCCACCCTTAATCCAGTGGGCTAAGCCGCTGAAAATACTATGACCCTCCTAAATTTACCAGTCAGTCTACGATATTATACTCGTAAACGAATATGCTTGAGTTGACTTACAAAGAACCGTCCGAAAGTGATTACACCAGTGCATAAGGCGATGTAACCTAGAATGAGAATGGTCCTGTCGACGAAGTTGTAGGCAAACATCAAAACCTTCCATGCTCTAGAGGAGATCTTGCTGGCAAATTTAGCGATAAATGAGTTGGCCTTGTTTGAGTCTAGCACTTCCGCGGACTGGAAATGAATGTCATCGAGATCGTCGTAGTGGATTCGTCGGTCGCTCGTCTCAATAGGTGATTCTTGGCCCAGCGCAGTCGATACCGAGTTGCTCCTCAAAGATTCGGTACCCGGTTCAGTACCTTGCCCACTATCGTTAGAGTGGCGATATGGATGAGGGTACATCCTGTCATTAATGCGCTGGTGTTCAGCCATAGCCTCTGTCGAAACCGGAATGAATGCCTGCTCTTCCTCCTTGCTAACTCCTTCTGTTCCCTTGCTGCCCAAGACACCCGCGACGCGGCCGACGAGACTGATAAATACTTGCGCGCTAACTACCCAAGTGACTATCCAGCCAAGCTTGTGGTGCGCGTTGTTTGGATATAGATCGGGTGTGTTCGCATTGTAGGTAATACCTAGTACGACGCCGAGCGCATTCGTAACGAGGAACAGAAACTGGAGCGGGAGCGTATACCGGGATCGCGCAATCGAGAACATGACAGCTAAAAAAAGAGCGATTAGATTTACTATGAACTTGTCTCGAAAACACTGGGATAATCCCCATACCTGTTGGCAGCATGACTACCCAACTGATCACCATTAGAGCTATATGCGCATAGATTTCGACTACGTGTTCCGAGTGCGAAAAGTACGTGGGCGGATACGATTCTGGGTCTGGCTTGGGTTCCTCTTTGCTCATATCCATAGTCGCGTCCATATCCATTGCGCCTTCATCGTCGTGACCGTGGGCAAGAATCGTAGGAATAGCTCCCGCTATAGCGACAAGCGCGAGCGCCTTGAGCGCAGACTGAGTAGTCGACCTCATATCGACTCAAACTTTTTTTTAGGATACGTTGAATGGGTAAGTAAAGTTTGGTGTGTCAACCAGAAGAAATATATTTTACATGCCCCCACGGGCTAAGCTTTTTTGTTCTCGGGAAGATTAATCCTTGAACGAACTGTCTCCCCTGTACCCCTGGGAATGGTTAGAAAATTGCGCTTCACCGACGTAGTTCGCTCCTCTGTAGACGCACTTCTCTGAAAGCTACGGCTACGGCGACCTGTAAGTATGTAAGGCTAACCTCGGTGACTTACCCGTTTTATGACGGCGGTGACCTGGAATTTATGTAGGAAAGCTAGATCAAGGGTACGCAGCCATTAAAGACCGGGATCAGCGTGATGGTTGGTAGTATCTGACGGAAGCACTACTACCACATGTATGAGGGGATGAACGAGTCATACGGAAGGGGGGAGGGAAAGGGCTTTCATAAACTGCATCTCGGTAGGAAGAAGTTATAAGTCAATGTATTCCCCAGGATACACTATTTGTTTTATACCAAGACGGGAAACGGTGTCGGCGTCCTTTGTTGCCCTCGAGGTTTGAATTGTACGGTAGCCCCGGGCAGGTGGGTTAGGTACCTACCTCTATACAGGGAATATACTATGTACAAGGGCGAGTGCTACCCACGTACATACACTAGCTAAAGTTAAATCCGTCTTGTATCGGATATACTTTCGTCTAGCTTGTATGTACAACAATATAGAGGTACATCTAAAGTCGTCTAAAGGTCATCAAGGCCATTTTGCTCGTTGACAAAGAAAAAGAGAAAAAAAGGCCGGGCCCACCCGAGCGCATTCTCTTGTCATCCGTTCGCGCCATCTATCTCTGATGAGCCATCGAGCGATAGCGCGTGGAAAAATAGCACGATGGTCTATCCGAGGTATCCGAAAGGAAACCACCAACGGGCGGTATGGCAGTATGGGTATTAGATTGAGGCCGTCAAGGACTTGAAGAAACTCGCAGAATCGGACTGTGGATATATTGGAGACAAGAATGGGTCTGCTTTGAGCTACCATCCATGTCTATTCCATGTCTTATCCCATGTCTAATGTACTTAAGTCTATGCATAATATGTACAACTGCATACTCTTTGCCAGAAGGAGTACCTACATGAAAACGTAGTACCTACCTAACCTAACATAAGAATGACAGCATCAACCGTCGAGGTACCCACTTCCCGTTATGTACCTCATAACTTTGACAGGGTTAGGTTAGGAGGTATATTTCCTCTTCAACATCGAAGCTTCCCGACCAACGGTGAGTAATCATGTTTTGGCCTATGGTCTGACCGGAATTATGAAAGGATCTATTTCTCTCTCTTCTGGAGAATGAAAAAAGCGATCATCCGACAACCCCGCCATCCGCAATCGGACATACGAAGGTAATATGGTAAATACCACAAATTCCCATCCCATATGTATTCCTGTCGATGTAGTGTATTCCTTCGTGTTACATAGGTACCTAAGGTACTTATATGTTTAAGTTTACGCGCCTAGCAACCCACATGTATATTGCGTAAAGTGAACCGCTTTCAATACTTCTTAAAACTCGAATCCCTTCGAATACCAGGTATTATTATAATAGTAAGTGCTCTTATGTTATCCAAAATTCATAAGGTTGGTAATAACCCATCAGAAATATTTGTGCCATAAATTGTACCTCATATGAATGCAAGACATGCATACCTTACATAGAGATATGCATCTGAAAGCTCAGAAATACTTTTAAACCTGATCATGTGTGGACTCTGCTTACCTTTTCAGGCTGGCCGCACAGGCTCGTGGATGACTTCTCAGCCTTTCGGGTTCTTGATGAGCCGCGCTAGCAGGGATCTTAATTTGTTGCTAGTGGAGTCTCACAGTACTTAAGTGCAGGGATTTTTTTTGGTTTTTTTTAGCATAGTAAAAAAAAAGCCGTTGTTAATGTACGACACTGTCGCAACACTTTACCATCTTCATAGGTACTTCCAATACATAGGTACGCCTACAGAATCTACCTAATGGATCTTCGAGTATTTCAAGTGTTGTAGCTATGACTGTACATTAAGGCTTTTCGATAATCGTCATCGACCACAAGGCTGAGTTCGTTACGACAGTAATACACAACCTTAGCATACCTAAGCTTTGCGTTCAGCCACTTTCCGTGCGCAAATTCATACACTACTTAGGTGTAAGCTAAACAAATCCCTGAGAGCCTAGTCCGAATGACGATGCGATCTTGACCCGTCTCACTCCGAGAGAAAATTGTTTCGCCGTCCCACAATATCCCTAGCACCTGGGCAACGTCGGCCCTCGCTTTAGATGAGGACCGACCAGCCTGCCCAGTGCCCAGCTTACCCGAACATCGTCATGCACGAGAGCTGTCACACACCAATTGCCGGCCGTTTAAACTAGGTACAAACAAATCCTTAAATCTACCTATGTACTAACTATGTACCATGTAAACGTGAGGACCACATATGACAGGTAACATGCACTAATGCGAGGAGTCTGGTACCCCTCGGATGATATCTGCGACAGATATAGTCTGGGGTAGCTACCAACCTAGGTAGATAAGGAGGAATCGGTGGTAAGATGTCGGATGTCGATCTAAAGTGAAATGGGAATCTCCATTAGCTAAGCCTCCGAGGGAAGATGCGATGGGGGGGAAGATGGAGGGTAGCATTGGTGATGGTACCGTCGCAAAGGTATTTGGGAAAACTAATTACGATGAGGGTTTTTGTCGTTGAAGCTATCTCTACAGTAATGTACCAAGACCGATACCGAGTACGAACTACACTAGACAGGTATTCGACTGCCATACCTGCCAAGCGGTATACCTCGCATACCAAGTATACTTTCAACCTGCAGCAGTCCAGATGCCAACGACACTATCCACAACCAGGATCTGATACTTCTTGGTAGAACACGACATGACCTATGTAGGAAATTGATGTAGAAACCCGCCAATATCATTATTGATCACGGCACCAATGTCGATTACTTAGCCAATGGGTCTTGCCAGCACAGAGGTTCAATAATAAGATCGATCGACCATACCTTTTTGCCAAGGCCTTGGGTAATAGAAGCCCAGACATCCCAAGATGTTTTGGAACAAAGCAACCCGACGCCAAGGACATCGGTCGTCTAATTAGTATAGGTAGAACATTGGCGGTTCATGACTATTTGACCGTAGTTCGCTCTTTCGGACTGCAAAAGTATTAGTTGGATACCGAATTTTGCTCGTCCAAATACACTACATACAGTCCGAACGAGGGATGGATTCATCTTTTTGTCTAAGGCGGAAATGGGGCACATCACGGGTGATTACACAGAATGGGGAAGAGCCCGTCAAATCATCGAGATTTTCCATTACACGGTAAGGCTGGGCTCGCTGTTGGTATCCATACTTTTCTATTAGTACATCCGTAACTCCTTATGGATGGCTTACTTCTAACGCCACGTTTTTATTTACGGCGTAACCTTTACGGCGTATAGGAAGGGCGGTGGTTGTTGCTATATATTCCGCAGAGCTTCAATTTGGTAATACTACCTAACCATAAACTCCTTGGGTCTTATCCCTTACTACCTGAACGGATGAGGGTCGAGGGAATACTATGTAAGATGGAAATAGTGATCGGCCTACGGGATTAAGGAATGTCCATTTTTTTGTCCCTAACGGACTTCCAAGCCCAAGTCATTCGAAGCGAAGGAAGCGAGTTTCCTCAAAGGCTCAAACCTCTCTAAAAATTGCTCCAAGCCCCAATTAATTAACGCCGGCAAGATCTTGATATAGTACTGAGATCGATGCCATGTGAGCTTCTTGGCAGCCGGCGTTCCGGAACCCGCGGCGAGAACAACTACACTTACCCACACTACTGCTACTCGTGCCACACCCCACTTTTTTGGTTGGTCTGTTCAACCCACCAGCTAAAGCTGGTGCTCATTACTATTTTCCACACACCACAATTATTCCCAAACTTTTTCATTTAAATATAACTTTTTCAAAATAAGTCCATATATAATAAAAAAGGTACAAATAGATAGAGAAAAGTCTAAAGAATTTTTCATGTTTTTTTTATTTTTTTAATATAAATATTTAAAAAAAAAGTATTTAAATTTTCGAAAATTAATAGATGTGACGAACCTACACTCAGGTCCGTTAGAGTGTAGTAACAGGGGTCTTGATTTTAGGTAAACAGTAGCGATACGGGTCAAGTGTCAATAAACGTTGAAAGTGTTCGTCAGAAAGGCTTGGAGTCCTTCCCCTTATATAGGTTAGATATAAGACTTAGATTGATAGCTAAGGAAACGTAAATGAATGTCTAGATACATGATGGTTTTAAATATCCCATAGGCCTCCCTGTCTTCTGAGGTTATCGTGGTTTCTGGTGATCCTGTTGATTCTAGTGATCCTGCAAGATCACCAGGATCATCAGGATCACTTCCCTCCAATACGTTTTACCCGTAGTTTATCCGTTCTCGGGATCGTACGTTTCAAGATCCCCGCTTCCCTACAAGGTATGGTCTCCCGTGCTGTTGGTTCGTAACAATAGAAAATCAAATATTAATAATTTTTTAAAACGGCTCTGATATCGTAATAATTAATATTCTAAATAAAAATAAGAAAAATACTGCATATTTTTATATATTCTGTTGATATTTTATATTTGTTGGTAGGTACGTACGTATGATATAAAGCAATAAACAAGTAAATCAAATAATAATGGGGGCGAGACTGGTGTATTGATGATGTCTAAGGAGGGAGGAATCTATTTAAGACTAGCTAGCAGTGTGATGTCCTTTTATATAGTAATAGTGGGTACACTGTTCCTTCCTCCCATATCGGCACCAAGGCACCTTATCCCCGATAAGGTGCCTCGGTGTCGATGTCACGCAACCGCCAATATTATTAATTTTGTATTAAATTCTTTTAAATTTTACTTCCAATTATTTTTCACTATTTTTTCTTATATAATATAAAATTCAAGATATTCAAATATATTTTTTACAAATTAATATTATTAAAACCTGTAATATAATAAATTTTTATATAAATTTTGGGGATAAATGTGGTGTGTGGACAATACTAGTGAGCACCAGCTTAGGCTGGTGGGTTGAACAGACCAACCAGAAAAATGGGGCGTGGCACGAGTAAGTATTCATGCGAGTTAGGATCGGCTTTCCAAATTGCATTGTAGCTAAGGTAGTTAGTTTAATAAAGACCCACGACGACCTCCATTATAGTATAGTCTTACTTTTTTGGGGGGGTTTTTTTTCACGTTTTTACGTACTAACCATCGGGAAACACAACTTCTCGGCCTCTACGGGCATACCTAAATCCCACCTCCAAAATCCGAAGAATGACATCGTTTTTTAAGGTACAAATACTACCAAGGATCTTGTTAACGGTTCCCGGCACGTTGGTACAACCCCATAATATTAGTACCTAGCAGTGCTCGTGCTCGTGCCAAATCTGTGAACCAAGCGATGGGATGGGATGGGATACAAGATGATTCCAGGCGGACGCGAAAAGGCTCGGGCGGTTGATGTGGAACAAGAACAAAGCACTTTAAAATGCTGTGTACGCAACTATTATGTGCACGTATCACCCGAGGGCTATGCGGGCAGCTGAATACCTAGTAGGTAGTAAGCTTCATATAAAAGAATATTGAGCACGAATTGCTTGCTTCCTCTACCAAAATCGTACTTCATCCAACCCGTATCCCTTAAAACTTGAATCTACAGCTTACACTGATGTAAACATATCAGGATTCTTAGAATGTACCTATCTATATATGCTGTACGAGGCATGGGTCGATCAATCGACCGATAGTCGTCTTCTTTCATAAGCTCGACCGGTCCTTACTATTACTATTATTATTCTCACTACTACTAGTAGTATCATTAGTATTACTCAAGCGCCACGCATCCCCATCTTCCAACACGACCCTGCCCTCATCCCGGAGCTTCCGGAGGATCTGGACCACGCCGTTCGCGGCAGGCACGTGGAGAGCCTCCGGGACGTCGCGGTAGATGACTTTGACCAAGTCCATCGGCGTCCAGAGGCGGTGGCGATCCTGCGCGGACCCCAGCGTCTGCAGCACCTGCTGCTCCCGCTGCCGCCGGTGCGCTATGTACTCGGCGATCGTGGCGCGAGCCCGCGGCAGCACGGGCCCATGGGCTGGGTACCCGCGGCCGTCCACGAGCTTCTCCATCTTCGCCAGGCTCTGCAGGTAAGTCCCGAGGTCCTCGAAGACGGACGTGCCCTGCCCTAGGACGTTGTCGCCCGTGAACAGCGCGTCTTCCTCCTGTAAGATGAAAGCCATGTGGTCTACGGTATGCCCTGGGGTGTGGACGGCCGTCAGGGTGGCCCCTTCGACCTCGAATTTCTGGCCGTCTGCGATATCTAGCTGACCTTCCGCCGGCTGGTTTTTGAAGATGGCTGTCTGCGGCGAGTGTTCTAATAGTTGGCCGACCCCGCCTGTGTGGTCGTGGTGCCAATGAGTGAGGAGAGCAATTTGAATGCTGGCTTTCTCCTCCTCGAGAGTCTTCTTCAAGGCCGCAATCCACGAGGGTTTACCCTCGCCGGTATCAATCAATAACCTCTTCGGGCCGGTTCCGATGAGATATGTGTTAGTGCCTTGAAGCGCGAATTTGCTAGGGTTGCCGCCGAGAATTCGGATCACGGCGGGACTCAGCCGCTCGATCTCCGGTATGTGGACGAGTTGGGTAGCCATGGTAGTATAAGAAGCAGCTATTCGGAAAGCTCTCATACCAGTTTTAAGAGTTATAACCACGTGGAAGGACAAGTGCACAGAGTTGATGATAAGATATGAATTTTAGATATTGGTCTTGTGTTATCTGCATAGGAGAGTCGATCAAGTTCTCTACGTTGACAATATGTTGATTGTTCTGATAGTGATAGCGATAGATTACGATATCATCGATGAGGACAGAATAGAGCACAATTATGCCATTGAGGTATTGTACCTGTGATAAGGTACCTAGATGATGCATTAGAGATAGTTGAAAAGCCGAGGTCCCCAACGGAATAAGTATGAGATTACCTAAACTACCTTACCTATACCTAGCCGTTACGCAACTTCATTTACCTAATCTTTAGGTTGAAGGTGCAACATAGCGCTATGACCCCTGATCTTCCCGTTAGCGCACCCCGGATAAGCAAGATAAAGGTGTAAATCAGGTGCCGATAAGAATTTCTAGCGCGTTGGTTTCAACTATCCGTACCTATCTTTGCGCCTGCTGAATGACGCTGCACGGCGTTTAATAATTTATTTTTCTTGTAACCGATTTAGATTTGGTACCTATCGTTACAGCAGCTTTTGGCTGAACGAGTCGTCTAACAAGCTTGCTTTTGGTATCGTAGCTTCGACAAGCTGTTTGTAAGTTTTTCTAATTTTAAGGAACGCGTACCGTACCGTACCTCGTAATTATTATATTAACTACCTAGAACTAATGTTTGGGACGTCGAGGTGAAGAAGTGAAGAAGTCGAATGCGCATCGCCAGGAGCTGAGCTGCACATTTAATATCTGCAGAGGGCGACGCCGTCGTATTCGTTGATTCTATCCGCCTTACCAAAAAAACAAAAAGTCGAGCCTTACTCTAATCCTCTTCCATATACGAACCTCGTTATTACTGTACCTTATTCGCCCTTCTTAAAAAATCAAGGGCCACGGTCGCTAAATCGTTCGGTCGAGCCCTTTCGTGATCGCAATTTTGTCCATCTCGTTCCCGACGCCGCCCGCCTATTAATTTACACTTCAACCGAATCCTCCTACCTACATTACATCCCGCAAGCCATTGCGTATATTCGCCAATTCCTTACACAATTTATTTGGTATTAGGTACTTGTTATATAAGTCTATTACAATAACAGGAGGAAGCATGGCTGCGCGACCTACTACCCCGGCGTCGCCTAAAAATGTCAAGATTAACTCACCCACTCCCGGGATGCCTCTATTTGGCTGTGGTCAGTAGTCTGCTTCTAGGCTTTATAGGATATAATGTCTTGTGGGGATATATATACTGAAGCTTTTGCAGAGCATGTTCAACTACTCCTATCCAACAATCCAGATGTTATAAACAACTCGATCCAGTACTATAAGATGCTACTGAGGGTCATCTTCGACGGCAACCCCTTGGTGCCTCAGACTTCCAAGGGTCTCGATGGCGTGATAACAACATCTCTGACCCCAAACTACCTTTGTTTGCAGTGTTCTGCCATCGTGCCCGAGGAAGAACGAACGAAGCACGGAAATAAGAAGAGCCACCGGTTTTGTATGTCCCGGCGAATATATGACATTATGACGATATTAGATCTCGGCTGACTGGTAACAGATGTGGACTCGAGAAGTGGTTCATTATTTTGCCAAGTGTGTGAAGACTTCGTATGGGATCCAACCTTGGATGATCTAAGAATAAGAAAGATGGGCACTGGGTCATTCTCAAGTATGTCTAACTAACCTACACACCCCCTGAGATTGCTATAGAGAATCAGCCCGCACCAAGACGAATAAAATACTTATTCAAATAAACCCCCAAAGACTGACATCAACCTATACAGGTCGCAAGAGAAAACACGAAGAGATGTTCTCGGATGCCGTGAAAGATCCTTTAAAAGACGATCCCAGATACATATCATCAAACACGACCATTGCATCCTGTCGAGCAGACGGCCTTCGAGGAATCTACAACGCCGGCGCTACATGTTATCAAAACGTTGTCCTGCAGAGTTTTCTTCACAATCCCCTGCTGAGGAACTTCTACTTGAGCGATGGGCACCAGAGCAGCGACTGTCAAGTCCCCCACTGCTTAAGCTGCGCCATGGATGATATGTTCCAAGACTTCTATGCCCTCGAAAATACTAATGGTTATACGGCGGCTAACATATTATCCGGATTTTGGATATCCGAAAAGAAGGCGTTTGAGAATCTAGTCACAACCAAGGAGCAGGATGCACATGAATTCTTCCAGTTCCTAGCCGAGGAGTTGCACGAGAGGAATGGGGATGGCAAGAAGCCAGAGACGGGTAGTGAACATAGCTGCAATTGCATCATCCACCAGACCTTCTACGGCAAACTCCAAAGCCAGACGACTTGCCAGCATTGCGGCGGTGTTACCAATGCGATAGAATCCTTCCTCGACTTAAGTCTGGGATTGGAGAATCTGTCCCAAAAGAGGGGCAAGAAGGCATCTAAGAGCGCGGCGTCGCTAACGCTGCAAGAGTGTCTCGATGAAGAATACATCAAGTCTGATAAATGCGAGTATCGCTGTAGGAACTGCAATTCGTCACAACAGGCTCGGAGAGACCATAGCATCAAGCTTCTGCCGAACGTGCTCTCTATACAGCTCAAGGTTAGTATCAGCCCTCCCGAGTTTCCGTTAGGAAAATTGCTAACGTATATGATATGTCCAGAGATTTGAGTTCAAGCAGGGCAGTCGTGATCGGGTTGCATCAAAGATCAGCACGAAGGTACAATTCCCGCTGCAACTGAACATGCTTCCATATACGACGCGTGGTCGAACTGCAGACGCTCGCGAGAGTCAAGAACTCAGACGATCCTGTACATATGATCTATTGAGCGTTGTCGAGCACGTCGGAGAAATTGATACGGGTGAGTTGAATCCTAACTTCTCTACTGATTCCATCAAAGTCAAGGCTAACTTCGATAGGACACTACGTAACATATTCTCGAGTCGGAGATCAAGTAAGTCCCCTAAATAGTCGGTAACTACGGGCTTGGAATCCAGTACTAACATGCGTTTTAGTGGTTTTCGTTCAACGACCATAGAGTTGAACTAGCCAAGAAATCCGACGTCCTGGGTAGCCAGGCTTATCTACTATTCTACATCATCCGTTCACTGGCGTAAAGGAAGCGAAGGTGGTGGCATATTGCTATTATCGACGGCAATCAAATATATTGGAACGGAGTCGAACGGCGGTATTTTTGACGACGCATTTACACGGGTTCGGGGGGCGCGATGACTTTACGTTTCACTTTTCTTTTTTCTGCTTCTATTTTTGTTCCCTCCCGCATCATCTGTTTGAATAAGATAGAGAGAAGCAGCGCATAGAGAACACTACGGACACACCTCTATTTCTCGAGGGATGGCCCAAGTCTCTTTCTCGTCCTATTGACTAGCGGGTATTTTGCGGTGTGTTTTTATATCGATATAGACACTTAAAATAGCAACAGCGAAATGGAAACACCGCTAGTCGGCTCGAAGATCATTTCTAGTTATCGAAAGCATAACTAAAGTTAAAGCCAAGGTTAGGTACCTAGGTATCTATCTAGACTCCGTAGCTTTGATATCGAAGTGTTTGATCTGAGCTACACACTTCCACGTAGCAATGGGCGTACCTAATGTATACTAACTACCCTAACCTAGTAGTTACGCGGCAGATGGAAATAGGAAATACGATAAAGATCACACAGGATGGATGTTAACACATACAACAATTCGATCCGGTTCGCTAGACGTTCGGAGTGATATTACTACTTTTTTTTTTCTACTGCTATCGCCACCGGACCACCCTACCTTAGGTACCTATATACAAGGACTGCGGTGTGGTGTATGCCGGACGTTATTCTTTCGCAGCACAACGGGGCTCTCAGACTACCTACCTAACCTAACCTAACTCCTCCTCTTAATAGAGTTAAAGTAAATAGGTAGATGCTGTTAGTTTAACCGCTCATCCAGTCAGTCAGTCAGTCAGTCAGTCCTCTTCCTCTTCCTCATTCATCATCATTTTCATCCCCTTTCCCCGCCCCGGTACTTCCAAGCGTCGCACTCGAAATTCGCGTAGCAGTAGAACTCGTTGCTCAGCCCGCGCGCGTGCACGAGCTCGTACGTCGTCGCCCGCGCCCCGAGCGCCCGGTACAGCTTCGTGATGAGCGGCTCCATGCGCTCGCCCGTGCAGACGACGAGCCGGAGCCGGGGGCCGGGGCGGGACATCCAGCGCACGGTGAGGGCGACTATTTTTGCGCGTGTGTGTTAGATGGTGCTGTTCTTTTATTTTATTTTATTTTTTGTTTAAAGACGGAGGAGATGAAAAAAAAAGAAGAGGAGAAGAAAAAGAAAAGGGGGAAAGGGGGGAAAGGGAGGAGGGGGGAGGACGAGAATAAACAAACACATTAGGTAGGTACCTACTTTTTGTCTGGCAGTCCTCGCTGAGGAAAGGCGGGTCGTAGATGATGCGGTCGACGGCGCCTTTGAGCTCCGCGGGGAGCTTGAAGGGCTGCTGGAAGTCGTAGAACACGAACTCGGGGAACACGGAGAAGCGCTGGTCGTGCTCGAGGAGGAGGACTTTCTTGGGTTTGGGGGTGTTGGCGTCTGCTGCGTTCTGTGCGAGGCGGGGAATAGTTAATGGTAATGTTAGTATTTTGAATTGGGCTGGTTGTTCGTGGTGTGAGCTTGGGGAAGAGGGGGACGAAGAGGAAGACGAAGAGAGAAAAGGGATGGTGTGAAGAGATATGATGAGTGTGACTGGACTATAGCAGTTTCTTGTATGCTAGTATATATAAGAAGTATAGGAGGTTGTGATGTGCTATATCGAGACCTTGGGGAATCATAAAAGAAGGACGCAATGTTCAAGTCTTGCTCCTGGTTCTACTGTGATCGAGAGACAGACTCAACCTTCCTCGCTGCAAGCCTCGAGACCCTGGACATAAAAAACGATTGATATATCACTCACCAACAAATTCTTCAGCGCAACGAACACGCTCGGCGTCGACACCACAGCGATGACCTCGTCCTCGCGCACGCCATCTAGCAGCTGCTTCGCGAGCAGGGTAGCCGTCTCGTCCGAGTACTGCGACAGAAACATTAGTCCCCCCCTCTCTCTGTCTGTCTCTCTGTCTCTCCTCTCATAAGCACCCCCAACGCAGCAAGCAGACCAAGCAACACAATAATGAATAACAGCGGGGAGGGGGGGATTGGTAACGGACATACCCAAAACTGCGACGCGTTCCAATCCTCCGTAAACGCATCCATGGAAAGCGGCTGCGCGGCGGCGGCGGCGGCATCATGCTGGTCCTCGGTCGCCGCCTTCAGCTTCTCGAACTTGTCGGCGCGCGCGTCGCGCTCGCCATAGAACTCCTGCAGCGCCGCGAGAGCGTGGGACGAGAGGGTTCTGTAGCGGAGAGTTAGTATAGATTCTCTACTTGACTGAATAAAGGAGTGGATACAGAAAGCACACAATGCCTATGCCGCCGTACTCGGGTAACAACTTCACTTACATCGGTTCGTCGTCGCTATCGGCCATTTCTAACCCGGTGCTTATTTACTTATTTACTTAATTGGCTTTGATGGGAAGATTTATAAATTATATGTTGATTAATATGTATGACCTTATTGAATCTCCTCGTTGTGTTGTCAACTTTGGGAACAAGTTGAGTTTTTTCGGAGCGCAAAAATAATAATCTTTAGAAGCAAAATCTCAGTCTCGGTCGCAAACTCAACAAGGCTACAAACAACACAGCAAATCACGGTCGGCGCTAGAACATCATAACGCCCTACAATTAGGGAAGCTCTTACAACAAGTGCTATTCGTGACTTTTGAAATAAGGGCGAACTACTACTAGGTCTAGTATAAGGTAGGCATGTACAGCGCAATACGAGCGTCTTCTTTTTTTCCCTCCATATTTGCACAGAAGATGGCCTCGAGAAGTTATTTTATTGTTCGTCTAACACGTGCACGTACTTCCTGTCTTCCCGCTTCTCCTTCTCCGTCGCCGGCGGGAGGTCGTAGTATGCCGAGCTACGATATCCTTGCTGTTTATAATGGTTAATACTGTTATATTCATTTATCTGTATTGGCTGTCAAACTTACCAAGTAGTGGTATGTGAAGTCGCTGATGTCACCCGGCGTAATGCCTAGGTCGGCAAAAGTCTTGGCTGTAGGATCGATCTTCTGGTCGATGAACTCCTTGTCTACTTCCTCGGCGGAGAGGATCGGCCACCACAACGCCTTGTTAAGAAGGCCGGCCACGGGCTTTAGGATGGCCTTGGGCACGTTGATGTGTCTTCGCTTCTTGTAGATTTCCCGGTCGACCAACTCGGCGATTTCGGCTGTCGAGTAGTTCTTAGGTCCGTAGAGCTCGAAGGTCTGCCCCGCCGTGGTGTCATCGTATAGCATAGCTTCTAGAGCTTGGCCCACGTCAATGGACTATTAACATTAGCAATCCGGTTCGTAATTTAGCCGATCTATATCAGAACGGACATACGTGAACGGGCCAGTATCTCTCCTGCATGTTGTTCGCTGTGAATAGGTTGCCGGCGCTAGCCAATCGGTGGAGGAGGTTGTCCTCGAAGCCGAATAAGGGTGCCGGTCGGACGATAGTAGTCTCCGGGAAGATGCTTCGGGCGACTTGCTCGCCCCTCCCCTTGGTAGCGAAGAATTCGGCGGGCGAGTTAGGGTCGGCGTTATAGGATGAGACGTGGACGAATCGGTCGACGTCGTACTTGGCAACGGCTTCGGCGATGCGCTCGGTGCCCTCGACGTGGACGTCCTCTAGAGTATAGTTCTTTGTAGGATAGTTCCGGCCGACGAGGTTGTACACGATATCGGAGTGCCTCACGCTTGCCTCGATCGAGTCGGTGTTGTATAAGTCGTACTCGATAAAGACGACGCGGCCCAAATCACCCGTCACCTTGAGGTGGCGCTTGGCCATTTCTTCTCGGAACGGAACGATAACCTGGCATCCTTGGCGGGCTATAACATGATATTAGACACGGCTAGAACCGCCGGCTCTTCGTATTGTCCGTACCTAATCGGTTGACGATGTATCTTCCGAGCTGTCCCGTTGCGCCAAATACTGTGGCGACATGACCTGTAGAAACCGTCAGGATCGGAAGGGCTCTGCTATAAATCGTAACGGCTGCTGTTTACCTCCGAGAGATGACCTATAGACAGAAACATGTCAGGATGATAGCCATTGACGAACGACAAGCCGGGGGGCGACTAACCTGCCACCTTGTACGCGAATGATGGGCTTGCCGGTGCGGGTGATGGTTATATCGGAAACGCGTCGGACCTGGTTTAGATTGAAGGCCAGCTTTCGAGTGGACCGCACGGCGGCCGGAAAGGAAGCCATTCTTGCTCGTATAGCCCGGGTTGCAAGAATGACGCAGCCTTTCCAATTGGTAGAGAGAGCCGGTTATTGTTTGAAGCTTTTGGGAATGGGAATGGCAACTGACTTCCCACTAAAAGTGGGATTGAAGCTCTAATCGGTTCAAGGAGTCAAGCCACAGCTTTTTTTTTTTTAATACGTCGAGTTTTAGTCAGAGCTAATGCGCTTGGAGAGATTGGCTGGCAGCATTGAACATTAGCTTGAATGCTAAGCCACAGATTACAGAATACATCATACCTACATAGACCTAACCTATGTAACCTAAGGTAACATAAGGTAACTAAGCCAAGATCTGATATGGAATTGGATCTCGTAGGTACAAGATACATCATAGGTGGTACATGCATAAGTACAAGATTGACATTGTACAAAGGTACATCCTTGCTTCCCTGGACAGTGGACAGGCTGACAGGCTGCACTAGCTGCGTACTGATTGAATGAAGCTTCAGAAGCTTCGACCTTTCACTTACACCATTAACACCATAACCCCGAACAAAAAACCAACCAAACCCAAATCTCACTTATAAATACCTAACTCCCCCAGGACCTACATATAAACAACAACTCGGAAAAATATAATGAACGTCGACACAATCGCCGATTTCTTGGCCGACCAGCGGGACGAGACCCCGGACGAGCTTCAATATCTCATCATCCAGTTCGAGAACTTTTGGGAGCGCAAGTTATGGCACCAACTCACCGACGCCCTGCTCGAATTCTTCGCCAACCCCAAGAGCGAGCCGCAGCGCCTCAAGTTCTATAAGGTCTTCATATCGAAGTTCGCTGATAAGATCAACCAACTGAAGCTTGTCGACCTGGGCTTGAAGGCCGCTACCCAATGCCGAGGTCAGATCTACACACACATATATATATATACATATTTCTTGTAATGTTTGATAGACGTGGTGCTAACCCCTTACGACGTTGTTAGACGACCAGGAACGCCTCACCTTCCTCACAGACCTCGCTAAGAAGGTCGACAACGAAGCCTCCCAAGACGCCTTCGTCTACGCACTCGCCGCCGTCGCCCGAGTGGAGCTAAACCTGCGGGACCTCGAGGCCGCGCGCCGGGATCTGGACAAGGCCGAACGCATCCTAGACTCCTTCGACAGCGTCGAGACCAAGGTCCACGCCGCGTTTTACCAGGTCAACGCCGACTACTACCAAGCCAAGGCCGACTTCGCCGCCTACTACCGCAACGCCCTCCTCTACCTCGCCTGCATCGATCTCTCCTCCCTCTCCCCCGACGAGCGCCGCGCCCGCGCCTACGACCTCGGCATCGCCGCCCTGGTCTCCGACTCCATCTACAACTTCGGCGAGCTGCTGCAGCACCCGATCCTCGCCGCCCTGACCGGCGACGTCGCCTGGCTGCGGGAGCTGCTGATCGCCTTCAACCAGGGCGACCTGGCCGCGTACGACGTGCTGTCGGGCCACATCTCGTCCAACTCGCTCCTCCGCGACCACCTCGAGGACATCCGCCAGAAGATCTACCTCGCCGCCCTGACCGAGAGCGTCTTCCGCCGCCCCCCGCACCAGCGCGCCATGACCTTCGGCGCCATCTCCGCCGACACCAAGGTCCGCAAGGACGAGATCGAGCACCTCGTCATGAAGGCCCTCAGCCTCGGCCTCGTCCGCGGCACCATCGACGAGGTCGACGAGCTCGTCAACTTCACCTGGGTCCAGCCCCGCGTCCTCGACATGGCCCAGATCGCCAGCATGAGCCAGCGCCTCGGCGAGTGGGGCGAGAACGTCAACAAGCTAGGCAACTGGATCGAGGCGACCGGCCAGGATATCTGGGCCCCTTGATCCCTTTTGTTCCCCCTAGGTATTCGTATATCTACCTACCTAAGCTTACTACGGAGAAGGAGAAAAACTAAAGTGGGCAAGGGTTTCGAGAGAAGGGTTGGAATTGCGAATGTGGATGCGGATGTGGATGTGCAAAAGCTGGCCCTTCTCTTGCATACACGACGGCCGAGGAGCCCATGTATGTATGATAGATAAACTAATAGACGACGTGCGGTCCCGGTATGAGGACTAGACACGTATTGCTGCATAATGACCGAGTCTATGAAGTAAGAAGATATACATTACTAGGAGTGTTTGGTACCAGATGTAGTGGTACTTGATGCTCTATTATACTAATTACTCCTATTATACGTGACGTGACGTATTACGATGAAGGGCGGTATTTTACTCCCAAGTCTCCTTATTCTGCTTCGTCTTTGGACTGTCTATAGCGACTGAACGCAGTTATACGGGCGGTCTTGTAGGTAGATGGGAAGAAACAAACATCGGCAGCTCCCCTTCTACCATGTAAGCGTTATACGACGGAAAGAAGTTCCGTGTCTACTCATGTCACTGGATTGAATATCCAACAAGAAACAGTAGGGTTGAAATGTATTTCATATGATATCGCTGCCTACCTATTCTGTCTAGCAATGCCAGTCCTAAACCCCTTGGGTGTGTTTCAGGACATATTATTCGATTTTGCTTAAGTTGGGTCATAACCCTTCCCACCGGTCTTGTTATGAAGACCAAACTATATACCTACCTACCGGATGATTAGGTAACGACCAGGTAGGTAAGTTCAAGTAGATAGACATGGTAAGTCTAGACATAGCACGCCGGCGCAGCAGTCGCAGCAAAAGCACCACTTCCTTCCTTCCTCACAAGTAACAAGCCAAAAAAATCACGCATTTTTCTTCTTCTCGCCCACCACAGCCTCCTCCTTCTCCTCTCTCGGCTGCCCGAGCACCACTATCTGCCCGACCAGCCAGGCGGGCCACCAGACGCCCCAGACGAGCAGCGGCGTGTACACGCCCCAGACGTGCCAGCCGAACGCCGCCTCCTCGAGCACGTGCTGGATCCCGACGCCGGCGAGCGCGCTGCCCGCGAGCAGGACGGCGGGGGGCGCCAGGACGTGCAGGAGCGCCGAGTGCGTGTACCGGAGGACCGCTGCGTTTATACCCTTGCCCTTGTCGGAAGAAGAAGAAGAGGAAGGGGAAGAAGAGGGCCACGGGCGGGAAAATGATAACGGGCTAGATAGGACGCCGATGAGGAAGGCGAGCGAGAAGTTGAGCGTGGCGAGGGACGAGAGGAACATTCCTAATAGCAGCAATGAAAACGACCGGATGAGCAGGTACTGTTGGGCCGTAGGCGGTTTGCGGATGCCGTTTGTTAGGAAATACGAGGCGAGGTGTGGGAGACCGGCGTTGACGACGGCGAAGAGGATGAACATCGGAGTGATAAGCTATTTTTGCGTTAGTTATTAATACGAAAGGACAGTGTTGGGCATGAATAGGGATTATTCAGAATCAAGAGCAAGGGCAGAAAAGAAAACTTACGCTGGAAGGCGTCTGGTTAAAGGCAAACAGGGGAATGACGGCTAGGAATTGACATCCGGCTACAAGCGTAAGCGGAAGAAGAATTTCTCGCTCAACCGGTACCGAAACCCGCTTCGTATCTGCCTTGACCTCCTTAACACCCTCGTCCTCTTTAGCCTCTCCTATCTCGGGCTTCTTCTCCTGCTCGCCTTTCGGTGCATCAACCTCTCTGTACCCGCTCTTGACCCACGACGCAATAGCCGTGATGGTAAAATTCGCAGCGACCAGCATGGCACTAGGCAGATACGTGCCAATGCTGACGAAGCGGTGCTTATGGATAAGCAAGTAGAAGAAGAAACTCTGGTGCAGCTTCTCGAGCAGATTGTTCAGACTGCGGAACAACCCCTCGATCAGGCGCCCAAGTCCCATCTCGTCGTGCCAGCCGTTGCCCACGGGCTTCAGGGTGACGGCGTCGACGTGGTACGGGATAAAGCTACTGTGCGGGCCTGTGGCATGTCCCAGCGCCTGATTGAGCATGCCTCGGACCACCGTAGCGAGATTATCGTCGTACTTCTGCGAGTGCTTCAAGATCCCCTGAAGCGCGCAGCCCATGCCCATCTGCCCGCTCGCGATGTTAACGACGGAGTTGATCAAGTCTAGGTTGGGCAGCTGTCCGTTGACGCCGTCGTAGGCGATGGAAATCGACTCGAAGCGTCCCTCTTGCGCATAATCGAGCGCGATGGCGCCCTGCAGCGCGCCTGACTTGATGGGTAGAGGGGCGACATGCGACGGATCGTGAGCATCGTGGTACGCGTCGACCCAAGCTTGCATACCCGCCTTGCTGTCGGGCGGTACTACTAATATGATATCCTTGGACCATAGCGACCAGCGCTTGAAGTATCGTGTAAGGGCCAGAGCCAATGCGAGACCGTTGCGGTTGAACTCCTCGTCGACGTTCTTCCAAGCAGCAACCAGTACTATGGCCTCCGTAGCGTCACCACGGGGGGCTTGTAAGATAGCATACACGTTTTCTCCAGCATACGTTTTCCCCGACGAATGGTATGTATAATTCTGTCGCCCGACCTTAAGGCCGAGGCCCTTGAATATAGTCTCGAGGTCGTCGTTTACTCGGGTGTTGGTGCTATTCTCTAAGGCGTTGATCTCGTGCTTGTAAGCACGGAATACGTTCTGGTCGCTGCCGCCAAAATAAGTATGGACTTGGCCAGGTAACAAGGCGTTCTCGCTGATATAGGTGCGGCGCGAGTATTCGTCGAGGGGTAACATGAGTAGCCATACGACGCCGACGACGATACACAGTAGGGACAGATATGGCGGGAGCTTCAGCAACCGCGGATCGCGGCGCAGAGCCATGGCCGCAGCTGTTTTTCAATAACCAGTTAGCCAATTACTTTGATTTTAGTCACACAGCTCTATTAGGTGAAGCTAACTTACAAAGTAGACGCGGCATGGCTTCTTTAGTCCCCTGAGATCAACTGTGCGCTGCAGAAAACTTGGGAGTTGAATGTTGTAACAGCTTAGAAGCTTGAAGCTACATTAAACCGTACACTAAATTCAATTAGAGAGTCCCCAAGATTCGCGTGTAACACGAGTCCCACTGCGATTTTGACTTTTCAGGGGTCCAATTGTTAATTAAGCCGAAGTACCTACTCTAACAATGACATAATCAGCCTTACGGCCTGCTTATTATTACCTATTAGCTGCATATCATTTATCGAGACAAAGCTACCTTGGTACATACCTTGAAAGTTGATATATCTTTTAACATCTTGAACCAGATTCCAGGGAGTGTATAGAAGCTGCAAGACCAAAAAATATAACGGTTCCAGGAAAATCAAGAAAATTAATATGAAGTACCTAATCACAGTAACACATGTATATCATTCTCAAGGCATTTAGAAAGGTTTACGACAACACAGGTAACCGGCCTTACCCCCAAAACAAATGTCATGGTAAATAAAGTATTATACTGCCTCGTGATGCGAATGGTATTTTCCCTTCCAGAAACGCCAGTGTGATGCAATGTTGGAATGCCCAATAACCACGAGCTATATACAGGAATAGCATTCACCAAATCTATCTCCGCTCTTCTCAAGCTCCCTCGGAACCCACGCTAGGGACCTAACCGCTGCGTAGAACCCATCAAACCCAACGGTGTCATCTGACTAGTCGAATTGCTTGTCGGTAAGACGCCGAATCTACCGTACGTCTTCTGGTCCACGCTAACGTAGTGCGGCAATATTCCTAGCAGGTTGAGACGAGCTTCGATCCATCGTAGAATTTTCTCCGGAGGTGAGAGGAACTTGAGGTAACCCAGGCCGACTAAACAGGATATCATTAGTGGGATCTGACCAACATCGAGATACCCAAGGTTCACTTACACAGATAACCCGTGCCCACGCCGCACAGATGGCCCATGAAACTAGTATTAGGGATCAATGCCTCAACTACCAATACCATCATCAGAGGGGTGGTCCACGTCGGGACGTGATGTGTCCCTATTACAAGGTACGGGTTGGTCTTGTACGTTCGAATAGCCTCAATGCCCAGTAGCAAAAATACCCAGAGGCTTTAAGCTCATATATTAGCGTCATTCCCCATCCCAAAGCGTAGATTGAAAATACCTGGCTCCCATAACGGCTGTATTGCCTTTTATAATGAACTTCTCCCATATTATATAGATAAAAGCCGGAATCGTTGTTAAAGCTGCAGCAAGTGTTAACCCAATTTGCGCGGTCGTATGACGGTTTTTCAAACAGGCACACTTACGGCCAAAAAACAGCGCAAGGGAGGTCAAAGTGCCAAATTCGTTTTCAAATCTCTCAAGGAGCGGCGTCAAGGACAGGATATTGAAGAGGGCGTGGAAGAAGTTGATATGTATTAACGGGAACGTATTTATTCGATACACTATGTAGAATCCGCATTAGTTATAAAGGCGCGCGCGCTACATGGTATATTATGGTATAGAAATAAGGGGGCACCGACTGGTTGACAGAGTCAACTCGTTGGGAATCAAGGCACCCCACTGTCGCACATCCCAGGCGGACTGGAGAGAGACAATCCAGAAGGTGGTCATAATAGCAACCATGCAGCGTGTGAATAGCGGCAGACGGAACACATACGAGCGCGCCCGCTGCGCGCTGAGGCCCTGAACGGTAGGCATTTGTCGGGTTGTGCGGCGGAACCGAGCCAACCGTAGTGACGTCGAGGTTGCGATATTGCCAGATTGTCAAAGCCGATTGATTGCCTAGGTTAGGTACCTAAGGTAGGTAGTCTAAGGTATGCTGGCGAAAAGGACACGGCTTGCCGCAAAACGAGGCTTGAAGCTGTTGTTTATTAGCGCCTTACTCGAATCTCCATTGAAAAAAAAAAAGGAAAATAAAAAAAATTATGGAGGCGAGTTTGGTGAACGGACGAAAGTTTGAGTCGTTGTGCTTTGCGACTTCCGGCCGCAAGACTGCTAGGTACAGTTTTACTTTCTATAAGCAGGGGTTTGCATGTTGCTGAAAGCCTGAAAGAGGTAGCGAGTAGCGGAAGATGACACGCTAGAAGGAACTTGATCTTCGGCACTGCCTTATCTGGTTTATCGATAAATGCATGTACCTGGCAGTAATACTTTGTTACCGAGGTACGGGTGTAAAGTACCTAACTATAGGAGATCAATCCAATATACGGTATCCATGTTCCTACTATGTAGATCAATATCATTGGGAATCCCATTCACTAGTATAATATGTTTCCTTGGTAAGTCCCAAAAGGAAAGCGACCCTATTTCGGCGGCATCATATACTCTCTCTAGAAGGATGATTTGATCACTAATTGACTAGTGTAAGTTAGGGCTATTACTCTCTAGATCTCGAGAAAATCTAGTAATCTATAGAGGCGATTTATTTAAACTACTTACAAGAAATTAGATGGAATTTATAATAACTAATATAGATTTCGTTAACGCCGATTTGGTCAACAAGGGTAGTATAGTCTCAAAGTATACTTGATTGATATAATTCATCGTCTTTGTAAGTAGTCCTCACAGTTTTAGCAATTATATTGTTTCTAATGGATTTTTGAGCGGTTGATAAGAACTTATCTTCTTATAAAATATTATAATCATTATTTTTAATATAGTTAAGCATGCTATTAAATAGTGTAAAGGTCCGGAAGATAGCTATCAAACTACTACATTACTAAAAGATAAAACGATGGTGACTTTAGGCGTTGACGTTACTATTTCTACCTAGGTATAAAGATAGTATAAGTAAGTACCTAATAGAAGATACCTAACCTAGTTGATATAAACTAATCCTTAGTCCTACCATTTAAACTATTACATGTATATTAAACATTTAAGGCTATTCCCTAAGTCTCTTTAACCATAGACTTAAGGACTAGGAAGTAATAATCTCTAAACATCCTTAGCTATCTATTACTTAGTATCAAAATCTTTGATAGTGTATGAGTGAGGAGGGCATTACTTTTTAGGAGGCTTTACCACCTGTTCACCATATATTTTTCCTTGGTATACCGTCTTTGAAACTAAATAATATGTTCTTATAGCTATCTAACTTACAATTCTAATTACTGTACATACGAACTTCGAAGTCTTGCCAAATTGTCCTGCTATATGTCCCTCTTTGAAAAGAAAATGAAAACGTCCGCACTTCATCCTCAAGATTTTGGTCATTTGCGCTGTTTCACTTCATATAAGCCGGGCAGACTTTCGTTCCCCTCGAAGAGGAGCTTCTTAATATTTGTTAGTATATCGGTTGTATATTAAGTTAAGGAACGAGTTAGGAACTTATCTAATGAAACTACTTAAGATTAGTGAGTGACTTCTGACCGTGACGATATTTTTCTTTCTTCAAATTCTCTTCTTCTCTTCTCTTCTTTTTCAAATATATAACTACTCTATAATCGTAACTTTATTTGACATTGTGTCGTATATGACATGGAACAATTTGGCGATTGTAATTAATTAAGATCCTTAAAACCCTTAGTTAGGCTTGAGATGAGGCTGATCGAGAGTTAGTGATCGCTAAGCAAGGGAAGTTGGCCCCCGAGGGGCAAGATCTGGCATCATGGTATACCTGTAGAATCATCAGAATCATCAGTCCAAGCCAAAAGGCTTAGGTCAACAACATGACACGAGAGGTAATGAGGGAACCGCAATAAAGCACCTAGATCGACAATGCATTATGAGAAACACTATAGGTAGAAACCTACCTACCTAGTAAACCTAACATACCTGATATTTGAAAGATTCACAGAAGAAAGTCGAGGCATAAAATTTAGAAATTCTTTCATCAAGGTTCGTTTTGTACAAGCTATAAAAATTCTAGAATCGGCTGGATAAACATCATGACGGGTTAGAAATGATATAACATGACATCCGTAAAACCAACCCAAGTTCCTATACACCCCGAGTGCTGTAATTCTAGCAGGCCTCCCCACAATGCGCCCGCGTGGATTTCTCCGATATTATTGATTTTGTTCGCTGCATTATCCGTTAGACTTCTTATTTCGCTTGCTCGGCCTTCTTGGCCATTGTGTTGAGCGCGCTTCCATTCTTGAACCACTCGATCTGGGCCTCGTTGAATGTATGGTTCAGCTTAACATCGAACGGCTCCCCGTCCTTAGGGTGCACCCGCATCGTCACAGGCTTGCCAACAGCAAGCTCGGTGCAGAGGAGATCGACCTAGATAACGCGAATATGTTAGTAAAACCAAGTACAATAGTATAGATACTCAGTTTATCGGAACATAAAATCACTTACCTTGTCATCAGGCTTGATCCTGTCGTAGTCAGCGGGATCCGCAAATGTGAGGGGAAGCATGCCCTGCTTCTTCAAGTTGGTCTCGTGAATACGGGCGAAGCTTCGGGTGATGATGGCAAGGCCACCAAGGTGGCGAGGCTCAAGAGCGGCGTGTTCTCGAGAGCTTCCCTCACCATAGTTCCAGTCACCAATGACAACCCACTTAATTCCCTTGGCTTTGTAGTCACGGGCCACAGCTGGGACAGCATCCCACTCGCCTGTGGTCACATTCTTGATCTTGTTTGCTTCGCTATTGGCCTCGTTAATAGCGCCGATCAACATGTTGTTGGAGATATTGTCTAGATGTCCACGGTACTTAAGCCAGGGGCCAGCCATAGAGATGTGATCAGTGGTAGTCTTTCCCTTGGCCTTAATCAAGATGGGCATATTAAGAGCATCTTTTCCATCCCAAGGCTGGAAGGGTTTGAGAACCTGGAGACGGTCCGAGGTAGGAGAGACTTGGACGTTAACCGAGGAGCGGTCAGCAGGGGGGGCTTGGTAAGTGTTGTTTCCGGGGTCGTATCCTTTTGCAGGGAGACCGTCGCCGGTGGGAGGAGCCAGTAAGAACTCGTTGCCGTCCTTGTCCTTCAACTTGTCGGTTAGCGGGTTGAAGTGCAGGTTGCCAGCAATCGACAGGGCAACGACCAGATCGGGGGAGGTAACGAAGGAGTGAGTGGCGGGGTTGCCGTCGTTTCGGCCGGTGAAGTTACGGTTGTACGAGGACAGAATCGAGTTGGCCTCTCCCTTCTTGACGTCCCGTCGATCCCATTGACCAATGCAGGGACCGCAAGCGTTGGCCAACACCATGCCACCAAATTCTTCAAACGTCTTAAGCTGTCCGTCCCTGGCAATCGTTGCTCTGATCTGTTCGGAACCAGGAGTAACAAAGAAGGCCGACTTAGCCTTCAAGCCATGGTTCAGAGCATCCTGAGCGATGGAGGCAGCTCGGGACATGTCCTCGTAGGATGAATTGGTGCAAGATCCAATCAGGCCAACCTTAAGCTCCTCAGGCCAGCCATTAGCCTTGACGGCCTCTGAAAACTTAGAGATCGGGGTTGCTAGATCGGGTGTGAAGGGACCATTGATATGAGGCTCGAGTTCGGAGAGGTTGATCTCCAGGAATTGGTCGTATTCGGCACCCTCATCCTCACGTAGTTCCTTAGCATAAGAGCGGGCGAAATCACCAATCTCAGTTCGCTTAGTGGCCTTCAGGTAGTCGTACATGCGGTCGGTGAACGGGAAAACAGAAGTTGTGGCACCAATTTCAGCTCTGTCAAAAGTATGTTAGCGCTTGTTCAATCCATACTGAATTTTTCTTTTTTTTTTCAAAAAAAAAAAAAGAGAGACTAGGAAGAAGACGAGGAAAGGGCTAGGAAAGAAGGGAAAGAGGGAAAGAGGGAAAGAGGAAGTGGTGAAAAGGGGAAAGGGGGTTGGGGTGTTGGAAAAGGGGGAAAGACAAAAAAAATCAGAAAATTTTATAAAAATGAAAAACCACTACCCCATGTTAGCCACACTTCCTAGGCCTGTACTGCTAACGCTGTTAAGACCAGGTCCGTGGTATTCGACAATAAAGCCAGTTCCGCCTTTAACTGTCAGTTTTCCAGCGACGGCAAGGATGATGTCTATAAACTCATTAGTATAGCTTAGTCAGCAAGGAAGCAGCACTATAGATTACCTTTAGGGCTAGTCCAGCCCTTTAGCTCTCCTGTAAGCTTAATCCCTAGTATAAATTAGCTAGTTGTTATTATTAGATACCTGGTATAGGCTTGATGATAGGCCGGCCTTACCGATGTATTTGGGTGCCTTCAGCTCCCAAGGCAGATTTGCCATGACGTCAACAGCATCAGCACCGCCTACACCAATGGCAGCCATACCTAGACCGCCGGCATTGGGTGTGTGGGAGTCGGTGCCGATCAGCAGACCACCGGGGAAGGCGTAGTTCTCGAGGATGATTTGGTGGATGATACCGGAACCGGGTCTCCAGAAACCGATGTTGTACTTGGCACATGCCGAGGAAAGGAAGTCGTAGACTTCCTTGTTAATGCTGACAGCTCGCTCCAGATCCTTCTCTCCGCCAACCTGGGCCTCGATCAGGTGATCACAGTGTACGGTCGTGGGGTTAGCCACGGAAGACATGCCGGCAGACATGAACTGGAGGATAGCCATCTGGGCAGTGGCATCCTGGCATGCGACTCGATCGGGCCGTAGCTTAAGGTACGACACACCTCGCTCGATGTCCTGGTTATGCGGGTCGTCAAGATGGGAGTATAAAACCTTCTCGCCGTACGTCAAGGGGCGATTTAAGCGGCTGCGAACGATCGCCAGGTTCTCTGCCATCTTCTTGTAGTTGATAAAGTTGCCTTCTTCCCAGTTGTTTTGCCTGACCTATAATTTGAGGGAAATATCAGCCTCCACGACCACCCCCACTAACAGCGAGCTTTGATGCTTTTACAGCAGAGGCCGGCTTACCTTCTTGTCGAGAACCGAGTCGGAAACGGAGGCCATGCACCTGCGCAGGTTCATGTTGGACATGACCCGCGATCGGGCAACGTTGCCCAGGACCTGTCGAGTGGCCAACATGTTGACAACTGCGGTCCTGAGGATAACTTATGAGGGGTTCAGATATAAGACACGACCTAGACCAAATTCAACTCCTATAAAAATGGGAGGAGTAATTTCAACAGGGAGACGATATGCCTCTTGAACCTGGAGAAAGAAAGGAGGAATTGGTTCTTGAAGAAGAAAAAGAAAAAAAAGATTGTGATGGGAAAAGAGGAAAAGGTGGAGAGTTTTTGTGGTTTGCGATTAAAGATGATACTTTTGGCCGCCGGTACTACGGTAAAGGGAAGCTGGTAATGCCTACTGGCCAAACTAGCAGGCTAGCAGGCTAGGCGTGTTAGGGATCTGAATGTATCGGGGTACTTCGGCTAAGATGAAGAGGTACCTCCACTAGTAATGGTGTTGCCCGGCTGAATGGACGAATCACAGCAAATCCGATTACTTCAGGTCGAAAACTGTGACCTCACACTGCTTCCCTGGGAATAAGCCACCATATGTGATAACAAGCGGCGCACATGTAGAAAACGTGCATTTAGGTAATTACCATTACTATGTATACCTACGGTATGTAATACATTATATTGCTCTATAGCATCGGTACAACTCTCAAGTAAATAGTTTACAATTTACACCACACGTGGTCATATCTATCTTGTACTCATTACCTATATAAGACTACTGTCATTGTTACAAACGTCCTGAGAAATACACTTACTTATCTATACCAATCTGAGAGGTCTTTGGAAACGAGGGGCATTTTCTCGGCAATAAGATGACGCTAGACCAAATATGTTGTATTATGTATACGAAGCTGAAATTTCCGCAGAACAGAATGCGCGGAATGTAGATGGATGAAAGCGGTTGGATGGAGACTTTTCATGTATAACGGCCCAAGAAGAGGTATGTATATACGTACCTCTATGTAAGGTATCACTAAGGTAATGCTGGACTGAGATATAGGTTAGCCGCAAATTTTAATTCTATAAGCCAATTCTTTTAGATAACGTTTGAAGCATCATGTATAGAAATGTAGGTACTGAGGTATGTCGAAACCCATAAAATTGTCATTCAATCAGATTCATGGGATTGGTCAGACTATAAAATTGGACCATGTAAACCTCACTTTGACGTCGCTCCGAGTATCTACAAGTCAAGTCGAAGTAGTTTGTCAAATTTGATACCTACACTAGGCACATGTAAAACCACTTGTGCGACTTTCTTGTTTTCCTGTAGGATGCAGCTCAAGTCTCATTGGAAGCTGGGACGATCTATGACCTAAGATTCTACCCCATCCCTGCCTATCTCTGAAGCCTAGAGGATTTGTACATGAAGAGGTAACTTGCAAGCGCTGCAAAATCAGCCCCCTTGAGTCAAACATCCTGACAGCTCCCAAATTGACGGTAGCCTTGCTGCAGCTTGAAACTTTGAGACTCCAAGTTTCTGTATAACTACCTAATACACCAGCTCCATGTTTTTACTTGAATGCGGCTATAGGATATTGCGAAATCTGAAGTGCATCTAACAAATCAGAGATAAACAAGTAAGTATCTCGTTTCTGATCGCAAGTACCCTGGAAATAACCGCAGGTACCTCTTCGTCGCAGACCAAGTAACGCCGTAGTGTATTATGTAGTGTAGAAGAAGCCCTGAATCGCTTCACGAATGCGCGCAGGTCCACATTTCACAGGTCTGCAGGCCAAAATCGACAGGCCGAGACAAATTTTGCTCAGTCTGGAGACCAAACAGGTGGGACCCAATTGGCCAATCGGCGATACCACTAGGATCAATGGACAAGGGAGATACCCCCACGGTTAGACTTTTGCCTCGGTGAATATTTGGCACCGAGTAGCTAACCAGCCAACCCATTTGACACTGACACATTACGCATCGGCATCAGTTTAATGCCACACACCTTTGTTGCTAGGTAAACAAAAATTGTGCAACTCTTAAAATAGTGCATCTATGCTCCAAGGTTGAACCCGTTTAAATATTATTCCATATAGGGAAGAGCTTTGCATGCTTGCAACATGGACCTGAGTAACGACCTTGCTTGCTGTACTTAGGTAGGTACTGCCGCTCGCCCGGAGATGCGAAGTGGATAAGAGCCGGATCAAATTCGGGCCCGGAATATTAAGCCGTAACTGCCACGCTGCTACAGCAAATTACGCCCGGACCACCTGATCGCCACTGCCTAACTACATAGTACTAGTAGATTGCTAGACTAAAAATATTCACCCCACCAAAATTTCTACGCCTAGGAAATCTTCGACTCAACTTACCTAATACACTATATGTGAAAGCAATCACTTGGTGACCTCTATCACTACGGCTACGAGATTCTCGTCTTCTTCAAGAACGTAATACCTATAATACCTGCCATCGTATTTACCATCCAAGTAGTCGCCGCCGCCGCTTGCCATGGGTGTCACTAACAAGCGCACTCTCACCAAGACTCGTCGCAAGACGAGGGACATCGACCAGATCAAAGCCGACCTCCGCTCGCCGAAACATCTAGCCCAATTCAAGAACACGAAGGCGGCAGAAGATCTCCCCGGCCTAGGAAAATGGTACTGCACCGAATGCGCAAAATGGTACGAGTCGGAACATAGTCTCGTCGTCCACAGGAAGGGAAAGCCTCATAAGAGAAGGTACGTCAAAGTTAACACACACTTAGTGTTGTTGCATTTGGTATTGGGCATATTTTATATTGGGTATCTAACTAACAGTGCATACAGAGTCAAGCAACTTCGCGAGGAGCCGTACACTCAGAAGGAGGCCGAGGCCGCTGTCGGTATAAGCACCGATAATCAAGGCCCCTACCGAACCGAGAGCGGTGTCGATAACGAGATTACCATGTCAACATGAGCGGCTAAATCCCACCGCGAAAACTTCCTATGATGACAGGCATCTGCGACGTTCAATTAATTCATAAGCGTTATCCATGAAGCATAAGTTGGGGCGCCTTATGGAGTGCGCCAATGCGTTACAATACTTCCTAAAGTATTTTCTGGTCAAATGAGGGCCGATGCTCAGATCTTAAGCTTGCAGTATCTCGAGGGTTTTTTCAAGAAGTTGTCCGCTTCGCTTACTTCAAACCGCGGGCTCTGGGCTTGACGAGACCACTAGCTCGACCTCGGCCCGTGCCGGTTCTACCTCTTGACTGCGAGCCGCCTCTCGAGGGGGCCGGGACGCGGGATTGACGAGTATCTGGCGCCGCAAACTTCTTAGGAGTCGGCTTAGACAGGGTCGGAGGGTTCTCTACGAAGGAGGTGTCCGTAGTCCTAGAGATAATTAGTGTTGGCCCTGAGCCCCGTACCAAATATAAACATACATGAATGTGGTTTCTCCGTCAAACTCGCCACCTCGCTCTGTGCTTCGAGATCGGGTTACTGCTACTGGTGATTGCTCCTCTCTAACCTTCGCTCGGCGGAACGACTCGGGAATCGGTCCCTACAGTTCCATTCCATAACTTATCAGCAGCTATTTAAAACCCGTAGATGTGAAAAAAGACCCTTACCTCCGGAAAGTCGACGCAGAAAGCATTCATGTTGAGTCCGTACATGAAACTCGCGAAGCTCTCGCTGAAGCGCGAAAGGCTTTCGTGCATCAGCTGGAAGTGCATCATGTTCGCCTCCAGGTCGGCCATGGCGTCGGAAAACTCGGCGAATGCGGGCTCGAAGGCGTTCAGCGGAAAGGGCTCGCCGCCTTGGACGCTGCGCTGCGCCGACTCGCGGAAGGAGGAGCGAGACGAAGGGCGGAGGGGCGTGGTGGGACGCGAACGCGAGGTAGAGCGCGGTCGCCGCGCGTTATCGTGGCCTTCGTTTCCGGACATGGTTTCTGGTTGTTAGGCTGGAAATCCCAGTATATTTGGGTGAGCGTGTAACTGCTTTAACTGCTTTTCTTAGGACAAAGTTGATGCTTGGCGAATTGAAACGAATTAAGGCTGCCAGGGGTACTCGAGATGTAGTGGGGTTCAGCGCCAGGCGTTCAAATTTCAGGGTACTGGGCAGTGGACACTGGGCAGCTGGACACGTGCTAAACTGCTATTTAAATGCTGCTCCTTAGGTTAAAAGTGGTGCCTAAGCCTCAACATGACGTAAACTGGACCTAATAGGTATCTCGAAAGGAAGGGACGGAAAGGTGTTCGGCGCGCAGGTGTTCCTGCGAAACGAGGTACTCAATTACCTAAGGTACCTCTAGTGTAATTAATTTTTTTGCGCACTAAGTAAAAGTAAGAGCCTTGGAATTCGACTAGTATTTTGAAACCCTGCCGAGTTGCTTAGGCATATGAATGCTTTTTTTATTTATTTTTTCTGGTCTCTTTAATGATCACCACTTTTCTATGTATCACTATTCGTTGCATACATACCTACCTCCTAAGGTACCTAAGGTATAATCGAGAACTTCAGGTCTGAATGCGCCTAGAAAAATCCAAGAAACAGGATACATAAAAAGCAATTATTTAATATAGGTATTTTGGGGGTGGTATTTCATACGATCGTACCCCTCTAACTAAGTAGATTGGAGTGGGTTAGATCGACTCGTACTACTTATTCGTATAGCTGCTCGTACTCGGGTTCAACGAGTAAAAAGGATACCTACAACAGAAGTATACAAACGTCGTTTTACACAAGCTCAGCCCAACCTCTCCAATCCCACGAGCTCTGTGCGGGTGGTACCTAGAAATTCCCTTGTCTCAAGGGTCTTGCTGCTTCGCATCTTGTCAGCCAGCAAAGCCGGGGAACTTTCTGACTTTGCGACGGGGTTGATCCCGCCCCCCAGACAATAATAAGACAGCCAGCCTCAATCAATACGTACCTGCATAACCTACCTAAAGCAAAAGGGTAGCTCGGCTCCGTCGGACATTCATGCGACAACTTGCGCTATCTTGACCCTTATGAAGACACCAGCGCCTCTTGTACCGCAACCCTTTCTCTTCTCCACAGTTCCGAGATTCTACTTTCTTGTTAGTAGTCTCTCAACTCAACAAGCCTCCAATTTGCAACAGTCTCTTCTACACGTATCTCATCCTTCAACAAGAGCTTTACGCCCATTGACCAACCCCTCCCTTGTTCTGACTCGCCCGTCATCAAACTCTGCACAGCCCCGCGGGTCGTTATTACTACATCCTAAAAGTTATACATATAATCGCAATTTTTGTATATCATCATTACCATTTGCAACTCGTTACAAAAGACGAGCATCCCCAAGGCGCAAACAGAGACCGATACAGCTCTTGAAGAGTCAAATCTCGCCTGCGCTATATTTTGTACCCTTGCTCATATTTGGCATCTTGGTACTTCACGGAATAGTGCCTTCTCACCTAGAAGCCTCACCAACATCTAAAGATATTGCTGGAAACCATTCCAGCGAGCCCATAGAAGAAGACATGGAACTTCTTCCGGGTAGGCCGGGGAACTTGACCCCTGAAGAGGATGAGAAACTGCGCAAGTTTTGGGAGATGTTTTTGCAGGTATGCGGTGTTCTAGGCGAGGAGACCTCCGGCGAGGCGGACAATGCCTCCGAGAGCCAAGTGAAGGCGGGTACTGCGGGATCCGAAAAGACTAAGAAGAGTCGAATGTCTCTATTTAAGAAAAGGAAGGACAAGAACAAGGACGGCGCGTCCACTCCCAAGGTTCCCGCTATGGACAACATCAAGGAAAACGACCCGGAAGATAAATGGGGTGAGAACAAGGCCTACCTCGATACCTTGGCCACGCACGCCCCGGAGCAGATAAGAGCCACAATCTGGTCAATGGTCAAGCACGACCATCCCGATGCTCTCTTCTTACGGTTCCTAAGGGCTAGAAAATGGGACTTGCAAAAGGCCCTTGTCATGCTGATGTCCACGATGAACTGGAGGTGTTCCGAGGCACGTGTTGACGATGAAGTTATGGTGAACGGCGAGGAAAATGCATCTGTCGACGAGAAAAGCGGCAATGAAAAGACCAAAAAAGTAGCGCAGGATTTCCTGGCTCAGCTGCGCATGGGGAAGAGTTATTGCTATGGTACTGATAAGATGGGAAGGCCCATTTGCATTGTCAGGGCTCGCCTGCACAAGGCAGGTGAACAGTCTGAAGAAGGTCTGGAACGGTTTACCGTTTATTTGATTGAGACAACGCGGTTTATGCTTCACCCTCCTATCGACACTGCTGTTAGTAGTATATCCTAATCATCCCAAATGTTTTCTCAGCTAACATTATACACTATAGTGTATCGTTTTCGACTTAACTGGCTTTTCATTAGCTAACATGGTGAGTTGAGGGGAAAATACAATAGTTCAAGACGAAGCAAGCTAATGTTTACCAGGACTATACCCCGGTGAAGTTTATGATAAAATGCTTTGAAGCTAATTACCCCGAGAGTCTCGGTGTTGTTCTCGTCCATAAGGCCCCGTGGGTCTTTCAAGGTTTGTCGCCATTCATATGATACTTAATGAAGAATATGACCTAATCCGAAATAAAGGTATTTGGAAGATCCTTCGAGGGTGGCTAGACCCGGTAGTCGCTAGCAAGGTCCATTTCACAAACACAGTTAAGGATCTGGAGGAGTTTGTAGCAAAGGAGAGGCTGCCCGACGAGCTAGAGGGTACATCTGGCTATACCTACAAATACGTAGAGCCCGTACCCGGAGAGAACGCCAAGATGAAAGACTTGGAGACGAAAGAGAAGCTCCTGCGGGAACGGGAGGCTCTGTACGAAGAGTACGAAAGCAAGACGATCGAATGGATCAACGAGGCAGATACTACGAAGAGGGCCGCTATTAATTCCGAAAGGAATAACATCGCCAAGAATCTGAGGGAGCAGTATTGGCACTTGGATCCTTACGTCAGGTCGAGATCTTTCTACGACAGGATAGGTGTTATCAAGCCGGACGGAAGCCTCGATTATTATCCTTCAAAGAACACTAATGGGACGACAGCCGCAGTAGTGGCAGGGGAGACGTCGGCTGACGACGTTGATTGAAAAAAAAAAAAAAAAAAAAAAAGTTTAATGTGCACGTAAAGGAATGGAGTATATCAATAAACAAGGACACGGGAATGGGCAATAGCATAGACTAGGCATTAATATTACCGAAAGCAATGACGGAGATATATAACTTTTTTTTGCCTCTTGTGAATTCTCCTAGTCGAAAATCTATCGACTAGACGAGAAGTCTTTTAACCATAATTACCTAACATGAACAGATGTGATGTGACTATTTCAGAGAGACATCTCAAAAACACCTTTCACATCTTCGCCTTGATCTCTTCGTGCAAGATCTTCAGCGCATCCATGTCGGTAGGTTGCTGGGGCCAGCGTATTCCGAGTCCTTGCTCGTCGTTTGGCTTGGGGATCTAAGGGATGCGTTAGTAAAGAAGGCATTGAGATAGAATAAGAGGTAATTGGATGAGTGTGGGTATGGGTATGGGTATTGCTTACCATGTGGAAGTGGACCTAGAATAGGGGTGTTCGCAGTTAGCTGTGGTTATTGCTCGCTCATCACACACTCATCCTCCTCTTGACAAAAGCAACAAGGAGACTTGTTTCGATGTTGAGGGGTTAGAAAAAACTCACATGATCAACGACCTGGTGGGCGATGCGGCCGTTGTTCTGCAGGATGTTGTAGTCGGTAGCACCGGTGGCGGTGACAAGCTTCTTGGCCACGGGCAGGATCTCGCTCAGCTGGTCGTCGGGAATATCGGTCAGCTTAGCGCCGTGGAACTTGGGGATGACGAGCTGATTATTATTGTTGTTGTTGTTAGCCTTGTATATATATATATTTTATATATTGTATGTAGGTGGTTTAAAGTGACTGAGACGTGGATTGATAACTTACAGCATGGCCTCTGCTCAGAGGACTAATGTCAAGGAAAGCAAAGGTCTTCTCGCTCTCGAAGAGCTTTAAGGAGGGGATTTCTCCTATAATTGACTACTTGTTAGTTGTGCTGTTACATTTCAAGAGAGCTATTACAACCTCATAACAGGTCATATGTGAGTGAGTGAGTGGGTGAGTATCTTAAATATGAGTTGAATTCAAGACAATCCATCAAGATCGCAAATGAAATCCAAGATTAGGTACTTAAGTAACTTACCCTTAACAATCTTGCAGAAGACACAGGCGGCCATGTTGACTTGCAGGAGACTATGAATCAAATTGATTTGTAGGGGGACGTGGACCTTGATGGCTTGATAGCTCACTAGGTTCGATGTTTCCAGATATACGCTCTCGTCGGATTTGATAAATGGTAGGGCAAACTGCTGAACAGGGCACCGAGATCACACCACAGACGTCACCTGGAGGGGCACACAAGAGCTACCCCACCTTCGGAATACAAAGCACAACATCGGCATATTTTCGGTAATCGGAGCTAATTGATGCTATCGCGATATGCAACACCAAAGAGTTGGTCGTGATATACAAAACAGGTACCTAACCTAACCTAACCTATAGGGGGGTAGTACCTACAACACCACAACATGGTTTACATGCTCATCATGCTCATCATGCTCAACTTCAACTTAGTGTTATTATAATAGGAAGATAAAAAGAAATGTGCGGGGCCTTGCTTAACTACACGAAGCCGATAAGCGTATGAAGAGGGCGCCGCAATAGAGTCAAATCAATACATTCGTCAAATCCGCATGCAAACACATGGGAAAAATAAATGTGCACATAGGAAACATATAAAACACATCCTCGTACATCCAGACGAACAATTGAAGTGATTGCGACGTCCAAAAAGTCAATAAAAATTAACCCGCGGAACAAAATTGAATCTGGGAACTCCAGAATATTGTTTCCAAAGATTAGTGAAAGGAGCTTTGTGGGTCACACAAGGTTGAGTCAGGTAAAAGGCATGAGTCAAGTACTTTTATGTAATCCCGCTCCTAATTGTTTGTGTTTGTTATTTGGCGTTATAAGGGTTACTTTTCACCGTAGATTTGCCGGATCAATCACTTGTACAGTGCATCCTACCGTACGTGATTATCGGCGAAGACTGCACTTACAAGTTCATCTTTCCCAGTTGCAGCAACCCAATAACAATTGTTATTTTTAAACTATCGTAATGGTTCCTATAATATATTTCAACGTTTGGATATGAGCTTTTGTCAAATATATTTGATGGACTAGTTTCTTATGATCTACTGAGCTTCTATCCAAAGAATACACTATCAGCTTGTTTGGTTAATGCCCGTCATAGAGATCGTGCATAGTACCTAGAGAGCGTAGTATTAGGTATTGGTAATCTAGTAACGCCTAATACCATATCTCCCAGTTAGAGTGTTGGAAGCTCTTTGTATAGCCAGTGTACTCGTATGTCCACTTATCCTTAGCCTATGCCCATAGCGACTATCTTCTATTAGGTATACTTAAACTCCTATAAATGAGATGCACAAATAAACATATTTATACAAAGGGTAGCCAGCTCCCTCGTAAGAGAACATAAGGTTAGTTGTTACTAGTCCAACCTAATATACTACATATACAACTCTGATACTCACCTTATACGAAGTATATGACAACCATCACCGGGCATAACCCGGCAGATTGAAGCGATGGTATAACACCAAAGTGTCTTACGGATATATTTATTCAAAATTCTGGCCCCTCCTCCAGTATATAATCCCACTATCAAGTGCAGGGACACTTACTCTTTGGTATATCGCCCAAACATTCCTATAATATACGTTGACAATGTCTCAACGCAATGTTTACCCTCATTTAACCCGACTTACCTATTCCCTCCTATATAAACAGCAAGTGACTAGCTAGATATCAGTAAGTGAGAATAAGAAAGAGTTAGACTCAGAGCAGTACACCAAGGCGTGATAGATACCTGCTAAAGATGATCATCAATTGTTGCTTCCTGGTTCTTAAGTCTCTGATTAGAGAGATTTAAGGCTTGGTTAATAAACACGAAATGGAAAATATTTCTGGCATAATGTCTACTTGCAAACCTGAGTATTACTGGATCGTAGGTACTTACAATAAATGATATCGGCACAATAAACTTGTTGGTAAGTAAGTATAGCAACTATTATAGAGGTAAATATTGAGCATACGTTTAGTCAAACACATTTATAACTTTACTTCATCAAATCAAGCTATTGCTTCAGGAAATTGTCAGATCAGCGGTCCCGTTGGAATCCGGCCAACTAGAAAGGGTACAAGGTAGTAATCTTGTCGGTCATGATATCCAGTAAACTATTATCATTACACGGTAGTTAGTTAGTTAGTTCTATTCGGCATTCTTCTAAGTATCTCATATCTCATAACTCAAGATCAAGCGCAACAATAAAGCGATGCAGGCCTTCGGGTCAACCAGCCGTCATGATATAAAACCTCCCTCTTACACACACATACACACACACACACTCTCTCTCTCTCTCTCACCCCTCTCCACTTAAACACAGGTAGCTTTACTTCCCCTTCCCCTTCCCTTTCTCCCCCTCCCCCTCCCCCTCTTCGTCCGCCTCAGCCAGCGGTATCCCCTGGGCCTTCAAGAACTCGACGGCGTCGTCGATGCCCTTGGGCGCGTTGATCCAGTGCCCGCCGTCCTCGTACTCGTGCCACTCGACGCTCATCCCGAAGCTCCGCAGCCCGCTCCGCAGCTGCCGCCCGTACTCCACGAACACCAGCGAGTCGTCCGCGCAGTGCCCCAGGAACGCCGGCGTGTTGCGCACCACCGCGTCCCCCCGCGGCCACCCCCCCTCCATCCCCAGCACCTCCCGCGTCTCCTCCAGCGACCCCCCCGGGAACGGCAGCCAGCACGAGAACCCCATGATCCCGCACAGCCGCGACCCCGAGGAGGTCGCGGCCGCCGCCTGCTGCTGGAATTCCCCGTCCGCGGTGCCCCCCTCGGTTCCACCACCACCACCGCCGCCGCCGTCGTTGTCTTCGTCGTTGTCCAGGTGCAGGAGGGTGTGGAAGGCCGTGGCCCCGCCCTGGCTGACGCCCGCGAGCACGACGCGGTCCATCCCGCCCACGACGCGCGCCTCCCGCCGCACGATGCGCCGGATGCTGGCGATGCTGCTGCGCAGCCCGAAGACCTGCAGCTCCTCGGAGTCGGTCAGGTCCAGCATGTTGGACACGTCGAACCACTGCGGCCACATCTCCTCGAGCGTTTCGGCGGCGCGGAGCTCGGCTTCCTGTGGTGGTGTTAGCGGGTGCATGGAATGCGAAAGGTGTCGGGTGGATAGAGGAGTGGGTGGGTGAGTGAGTGGGTTGGTGGGTACGGGGAGGTAGATGTAGGGTGTATGTAGGTAGGTATGTATGCATATCAGTTTATTTTATGCTATGAGAATAATGACGACGACGGCGACGATTCCTCTAGTCAAATAGCTTAGATAGGTAGGTAATTGAGAAGGCGTCATGGGCAGAGGGAGCGCGCTGGCTACTCCCCCCTGATAAGTCCGCGAGGTGTCTGAGATAGATAGAATACAATATGATGATATAAGAGCAACAGACTGTAAAAAAAGATAGTTGTTATACGAAGTACGAAGGGATTAATACGTACCGGAAATACCCAGCGCACCGAAGGAAACTCGTCGATGAGGGAGCGGCCGCGGGAATCGCGCGACCACCGCGAGAGCATGGCGTCGGCCATGTTCCGCGAGGTGTCGCCGCGGCCGTGTAAGAAGATGACAGTATGGGTGTGCTTATGAGGGGCCAGCGGCGCTATCACCGAACATCCGAGCTCCATTATTAAAGCTGCAGAGATGGATGCTTTAGAAGGTACCTAATCTAAGGGAGGTATAATCTTAGAAGGTATCTTATAAGGTAGGTAGAAGGTAGGTTGAAAAAGGGTAAACTATGATATAATATAACTAGGTGCCTCCTTTTAGGGAGAGAAGGTTGGTATTAATTAGGTTAGGTTAGGAGGTAGTTATGATTAGAGTTATTCGCCTAGTAGGTTAACTCTTCCTAAGTAATAACGGTGAGTGCAAAATGCTGCCTGCTGCTGCTGCTGCTGCTTATGCTGCTGAGGTGAGAGTGAGCGAATGAATGAGTGAGTAGGTATGAATGAGCGACTAGGTGAAGAGTGAGGAGTGAGTGAAGTAAGGGTTGCGCATATCTCGGGTCCTTGTTGCGCAGGTACATACCGCTGGGGGAATCTCACGTATATGGAATATAGGTAGGTAACCTAATGAAATATATGGAATATATGGGTATTGTACCTATCGATGGGATTGTATGGAGTCTGGACGGTCCTATATCGATACTTAATCAAGAGCAGTGGATTGATTAGCGGATGCCGGTGCATGAAAGAGGCCGGGGTAGTACGCCTGTGCTTAGGCATCGTTATTAATGCGCCAAGCCGGACGAGGATGGGGATCACAAAGAAACCGGTACCTAATCGCGTACGGCTTATGCGAATGTATGTATAAATCTGCTGACGGTATACGACATTATTAACCGGAAAAAGAAATATGTCATGATTTTAAAAATGCACAACAGTTCAACTTAGGCGGCTTCGTCAAAAAAAGACTCTATCAAGTCTATATAAGGCGCGTTATATATCTATAAAAAAAAAACAAAAACCAAAAAAATCTACAATTCGTCTTTGGTCCTCGTTTTCGCGTCAGATTTCTCCTCAAGCGTCCTGCTCTTGGTGTTCTTTTCCTCGCCACCAATCCTGACCACCTTCTGGGTATCACCATCCGTAGCCAAACCTCTCCGCCGCCGATCTAAGGCTGCAATCTCGTCGTCGTACACCGTCCATTCCGGAACCTGCCTCCTAGCCCGGTCGAGCTTCGGCTCCTTGGTCTGCGGGTTGTTGCACAGATCGATGGTCCGCGCTTCCTTCTGGCTCTCGTCGCTGCACCACGTCTCGCACCACAACCACTCTTGCGGCAGGCTATGGATCGGAATCACGAACTGCATGTGGTTTGGCAGGTCCTGATCTAGGTTAGAGAGCGAGTTCGGGTCTGCCGATAGCTGGTGGTAGTGCTGTCTGAGCCTGTCGCCCGCGGCTAATTGCCTAAAGCGGCGAAGGTCGACCACGTAGAGCGCGGAGATGTGGTAGGGATATCCGCGTAGGTAATTCTTCCAGTAGCCTTGCTTCCAGAACCGGAAACCCTCCATCTCGGTCCGAGAGTCACACATGGGTGTAAATCCGTAGGGCGCGCCCTGCAGGTCGAGATTGACAAGGTCCATCATATCCGTCCGGACGACCTGATCCGCGTCGACGAATATGACCTTGTCGAGGGACAGGGGGAAGAGCACGTCTAGGAACAGGATCTTGTACCCCCAGATCTCGCGCTGCTTCTCTTTCTGCTGCCGGAGCCAATGCGGCCACTTATACGTAACCATCTCGTATTTGAACCCGTACTCTTTAGCCAAGTGGGGTATGAAGTCTTTGAAGGACGGAGATAGGAACTGCTCGATAAACCAGAACTTGACCGTGTGGTTCGTGTTCTTCATGACGGAAACCATCATGATGTTAAGCATGCGTTCGTAGAGGTGACCGCTCGCCACCGAGAAGATGTTGATTTCCGCATGCTCTTCATCCGACGCCGGCTTTGCTTTGGGTTTTGTTCCGAGGATACCTTCGGCAAACTTGAGACCACGAGAGATGAGATCGTCGCCGTCACCTGAGGAAATTTCGGCGAGGACGTCTTCCATCTCCATGCCGGGCTTTCTCTCCAAACGCGGGTATAGAGTTGTACCCTGGAAGTCCATCAGAGCAACTTCGGTGCCTTCGTCACCCGGAACGGGATTATAACCTTTCGCGCCTACGCTAATTATATTGAAGATTTCCGAGCTTCGTCCTTCCTTAAGGTGAATATTATAGTACCCAGGATTAGCTTTGAATTGGAAATATCCAATATTGGCCATGATAATCGTATCATCGAAATGCGGATCACGCTCGGTTCCAAGTAGTAGCTGAACGCCGCGCGGTGGACCGCCTGTGGTCTCTCGCGAGTGGCCTTCGATGAGGATATGTTCGAGTTCATAGATAGCTTCTACGTCGGTCTTCATGTAGCTCAACTTCAAATTATCTAAGTCGTGAACAGATATCTTCGCCGCTACCAGCCAAGCAGGTGGAACATCCATACCGAGGTTAAGAAGAGCCTCCGAAGGAATTCCTTTGAACGTAGCACCTAGAGCTCTGACCTTCCCATCCTCGTCGAAAGATGGCGCCGATTCCAATACGTAGCGGTAAAATCTCTTGACTGGAAGCTCCTCTATTTTCTCCTTCGGGTTTAAGAATATACGCATGTAAACACCGTCTAGCTGGGACAGAACCTTGAGAATGGGGGCCCATTTCTGTCCCACCTCGCTGGCGGGATTGATTACGGCAACGAAATGAATATTAGCTGTGGAGGCGTCGCCTACGTCGATCATCGTATGCGTTGAATTCCACCTATCGAACAATGTCGTTCTGAAGGTCGGGGCGGAGTCGAAAATTCCCTCGGGCAGGTCTGATATGGTAGACAGAGCGGTTATCGAGGTAAGCTTCGCAGCAGCTAGAGGAGACGTAATCTTGTCTGCTAAATTTAGAGCGTCTGCTGCCTTATAAACCGGGAGTATTCTCGTCTCCTGCTCAAATTCGAGTAGTAGTTCGAAGTCACTTTCCTTAAATACTGAGTTGTCGAAGAATGGGCCGATCACGCGCCCGTTTAGGATGAGAAACTGTGTGCCTGGGGCGACGGTGGCAGCTGTCAGGAAACGTGATAGGGCAGCATTATATCCGTCATCCGGTACGTCGATCGGGCCTGATAAGAGAACTTCTAGCGTCTCCAAGTTTTCGATTTCCAAAAGCTTGGCGACATCTTGCTTGAGCAGGGCGTTGATCTCGTGCGCGCTGCTCGATTCCAAAGCATTATTGACGATATCAAGACGCACGCCAGGGTTGTTACGCCGGAACGACAAAGCAGACAGGAGAAGGCGGAGACCTTGTTGCGAGCTTAGATCTGCGACAACTGTTAAAGTAGCCCAGGTCTCTTTGCTAGTTTCCTCGCCTGCTTCGATGACAGGAACTTGTTCGAATAGATCCTTGTGCTCGATGTAGAGTTTATTGACATCTAACACGATGAGGGTGTTCTCGTCATTGGGGTAGATGTAGAGGTTGCGCCGAGTGGCTGCTCCCTCCAGAAAGAGTTGCGGAACCCACGTCTCGTCATCAACTGTGCCCATAAAGAGTCCCTGTTGCACTAATTGTAGATCGGTATTCATCCTCATGCTCATGATTTGAAGCCAGTTGTCATCCCGTGGTATGGCCACGCCATTGAAAAACATCGGAGGCACTTCAGTATCAGCGTTAAGTCTCTCTACCCAATGATTCGCAAGTTTGAGCTGTTTGGCGTAGTTTTCCGACTCGAAAATTTCATTCAGTGAAAGGAGGGTGGCCTCGTCCTTGAGAGTGCGGTTTTTGATGGCCTTGTCTAAGTTTGCTTGTTCAGAATGGTCTCCCGTGCTGCAAGCCTCCAGATAAGACATGAAGCTGGATAGGCCGTAGTTCTCCAGTAAGTAATAGGCTATCTTTGCTCGCTCTTCGGCATTATTCGTTGGTGTTAACGGTACCAGTCCGAAGCGGATGGGTAGCAGTCTCTTTATGAAACTCTGAAGCCGTTCAACGACTAGGGACAGATCTTCTGGTTTACTCAAGTCAACCGGGACGACAAGATTGAATATATCCTTACGGACTGGAGGAACCTGTCCAGGATAAGTTCTTTGCATAAGCTAAAAAAATGTCAGTAATTTGTAGAAAGAGGTGCTCTTTTAATTCGTCAGTACTTACGGCCATGAGGCTCTTAGGATAATCGGCATATCGCTTGTCCTTTTCGATGTTGTTAAGCCAGACGATGACTCGGCCTTCTTCAATCTCGTCTCTCCAATCGAATCTACGAGATTCGTCGTTAGATTTGGCAGATGTTACTTCACGGTGACCAAGCAGAGATACGGCCTCTTTTCCACTTAAACCTAAACTCGTAACGCCTTCGATGAAATTTCTCTCCCGTCGAATGCTGTCGACGAGAGTGAACGGGTCGACTTGTCGCTCGATTAGCTGGACGCCGTTCATCCAGAGCACATTCATCCCAGCAGGTACGCTCAGGGCCCGATTTTGGCGGTGCTCCTGAACGAAAGCATCCGAAGCGTTATGTGCGGCTATAGAGGTGGAGAACTTGGGGAAGTCCTGTGTTAACTTGACCAAGGTTTCAAAAGGATCTTCGCTTTGCATGATAAAAGAACCAGCTTTGAGTCCTAGCGATGACAACTCGGAACTTGACAACGGCTTTAGGTCTGTTACCTCCTCTTCGCCGTCGAGTACTACTTCGGTAGGTGCGGACTTGGCAGCGGAAACCGTCTCAGATTCAGCTTCGCGGTCGTCGATAACGATATAATCCGTTCGCTTCAGCTGAAGCTCTACACCGTACCCGCTGACTGGTAGCGGCTCTCGTTCTTCGGTTGAATCAATACGATATCTCAGACGATACGATATCTCCCCCTTTTGGGCTCTCTCTGATAAGGATTTATGAAATGACCCAAATTCAGGTCTGGTGATATCCGCATACAATATCACTTCAGACCCGGTTCCCAAAGAACGGTCGAAAGGAAGAGGTCGTGTTTGCCTATTTCCATGTAAGATATAGTTGGAAAATTTAAAAGGTGAAATACTTACGAATCGCCCGAGATGTGGCCGTCGACATGCGCAAGCGAAGCTGAGCAGTACTGCTTTCCGCTTACGAGAACCCAATCAGCGCAGTCCGTCCTAGCGTTTTCAAGAGAAGGCGCTACAGCGGTATCGTAGTATTGGTAATGAGCCTCGATCCTAGGAGCTGCCGACCTCATGGAGAGGGCAAGCTTGAAAGTGGACAATGCCTCTAGACTCTCCATATGCCCATCTTGTTTTAGTATTTGGAGGAATTTCTCATACAGCTCCTTGTCTGTCTTGGTGTCCGCAAAAGCGCCATCCGCGATCCGGTCCAGGAGTGGAAAATAAGATGTTGCGTTTTCCCCGGCAGCAGTCTCTCTAAGCTATGTTTAGCATTTATATGATCTGATTGGACTCTTTCACAAATGCAACCTACAAGAGCTCGACGAGATAGGGAGGTGCTGGAAATGCAGCTCTCATAGCAACATTGACAGAGGGTCCAGCTACAACATGACCCGAGTTCAAGCAGAGAGTTGCCAGGAGAGTGGCGGCAAGGCCACATGGCAACTGAAATAGTCGTCGTATCATGATGTCTTAAAGTCGTGAATGGTAGCATATATACCATATATATATAAAGCTAGAGGGTAAGAAACGACGTAGCTCTGTCGCAAGCTCTGGGCGCGTGCGGCAGAGCTTAGAGCTGACGAGTCTACAAAACCATATATAGTATTACGAATCAAGTTAAGAGCCTGATTTCGAAGTCATTGGGACGAAGCTTACGTCTTATTGTAAATGCAAAGTGGCTTTTTGTAGGTCTGGACTTTTTTTGGATGAGGTACGAAATACAGTACGTTAAGCTGCCGTGTAAGTGATAAGATTAGGTAGACTTCGGGAGAAAGCAGCTGCAATTGAACCAGGCAATTGAACACCTAACCAGAGATAAAATTAATTGGAGCTTGACCAATAGAAAGATTGAAAAGATTGAAGCTGTCAGGGGTTCAGCTAGCGGCCCGTTAGCAGGTAAGTTACGGGCTGGGCTGCATGTAACTTGGGTGAGCTGCCCCTCCAAATAGTATTTATACAACAAGAAAGGCCTATAATTGGTGTATAGCAGATGTACCCAGTACTTCACTAACACACAGAGGATAATGGTTGTTCCGTAGCGGGCACAATTAGGACAGCTGGATGGGAACTTGGAAAGCACAAGCCCAGTCCAGAAACACAGCAACGTTTACACTAGAACCTAGTCACGAATTAATCCACCACCGTCACTTTTGGGGCCACGAATTGACTTGTACTTACTTCACGAACCATCTTCAAGAATCCCTCCCCCCCCAAGAGTTGGTGTTAGGAGATTATTTCCAAGAGCCTCACAGCTCTCCACCATCCAATAACACTACCACCTCCTAATTCTTTCTCCGATCGCCTCTTTATAGTCGCCATCTTAATTGGGCGCATCTCTTCTGCTCATTCATGACACAAGCTTAGGGGCTTCCTGCTGCCTCTACCATCCTCACAATGCAGGCCTCTTCGGGAATGCTAACAAAGGTACATACCATACCGCATTGATATGTTTTCAACGTTTTCAACTTGGTCGCATACCTTTAAGACACATACTGACCTTCTACCCTTATAGTTCGAGTCCAAGTCTTCGAGAGCGAAAGGCATTGCCTTTCACCCAAAGAGGTTCGACCATTCCCCTTATGCCATATATCCATCTGCCTATCGTCACCGCTATTCGCTGCTAACCGGGAGCAATCAGACCATGGATCCTCGTATCATTACACTCTTCAACTATACAGCTATGGGATTACCGCATGGGAACCCTTATTGATCGTTTTGAAGAGCACGATGGCCCCGTCCGAGGTGTCGATTTTCACAAGACACAACCTCTATTCGTCTCCGGTGGCGACGATTACAAGATCAAGGTCTGGTCTTACCAGACGAGAAGATGTCTGTTTACTCTAAACGGACATTTGGATTATGTACGAACTGTCTTCTTCCACCACGAGCTGCCGTGGATTATATCAGCCTCCGACGACCAGACGATTCGAATATGGAACTGGCAAAATCGTTCATTAAGTATGAGCTGCGAGGGAAGTCTAGCTATTGGGGAAACGTGCTGACAGCCCATCTAGTTTGCACGATGACCGGTCATAACCACTATGTAATGTGCGCCCAGTTCCACCCGAAGGACGACCTTGTAGTGTCCGCGTCACTCGACCAGTCCGTTCGCGTTTGGGATATATCTGGCCTGCGAAAGAAGCATTCCGCCCCGACGTCTATGTCTTTTGAGGATCAGGTTGCCCGATCGAACGCTCAGCAGACAGATATGTTTGGCAACACCGACGCGATGGTGAAGTTTGTGCTCGAGGGTCACGACCGAGGCGTTAACTGGGTCGCTTTTCATCCTACAGCGCCGCACATCGTCTCTGCTGGAGACGATCGTCTTATAAAGTTGTGGCGGTTTAGCGAGACGAAGGCCTGGGAAGTAGATACCTGCCGTGGTCATTTCCAGAATGCTTCCGGTTGCTTGTTTCACCCCCATCAAGATTTAATTCTGTCCTGCGGCGAGGACAAGACGATTCGAGTATGGGATTCTCAGAAGCGCACTGCTGTTCAATCCTTCAAGAGAGAAAACGACCGATTCTGGGTCATCGCGGCACATCCTGAAATCAACCTGTTTGCTGCTGGTCACGACAATGGTGTGATGGTATTCAAGCTGGAGCGCGAGCGTCCTGCCTCGGCCGTTCACCAAAATACGCTCTTCTTCGTCACGAAGGAGAAACACGTCCGTTCTTACGACTTCCAAAAGAACGCCGAGAGCCCAACATTACTGTCCTTGAAGCGACTTGGTAGCGCTTGGGTCCCGCCTCGCACGTTATCCTACAACCCGGCCGAGCGCTCTGTCCTCGTGACCTCACCTGCCGACGGAGGTAAATATGAGTTGATCAACCTCCCTCGGGACGGTTCTGGCGCGTTGGAAGCGACAGATTCGAAGAGTGGAACAGGAAACTCGGCTATTTTCGTAGCTCGAAATCGATTTGCTGTACTTGACACGGCCAATCAAACCATCGACATTAAAGATCTTTCTAATAATACGGCAAGGACCATTAAGCCCCCTCCCGGAACTACTGATATCTACTTTGGCGGTACCGGGAACCTGCTCATCATTACTCCTACGGCGGTTCATCTTTACGACATCCAACAGAAGAAGAGCATTGCTGAGTTGGCAGTGAATGGTGTCAAGTACGTTGTCTGGTCGAACGATGGCCTTCACGCAGCCCTTTTGAGTAAGCACAATGTCACAATAGTGACGAAGACCCTCGAACAGGTTAGCACTCTACATGAAACTATCAGGATCAAGAGCGCGACTTGGGACGATGCGGGCGTTTTATTATACTCTACCCTGAACCACGTCAAGTACACCCTTATGAACGGCGACAACGGCATTGTAAGGACACTTGATCAAACCGTGTACCTAGTTAGAGTCAAGGGCCGAAATGTTTACTGCCTTGACCGTGCTGCTAGGCCCAAGATCCTCCATATCGACCCGACCGAGTATCGCTTCAAGTTGTCGCTAGTAAAACGCAACTATGAGGAAATGCTTCACATCATACGTACTTCCAGTTTGGTCGGCCAATCTATTATTTCGTATCTCCAAAAGAAAGGATACCCCGAGATCGCTTTGCAATTTGTACAGGACCCTACTACTCGTTTCGAACTTGCTATTGAATGCGGTAACCTCGACGTAGCTGTAGAGATGGCAAAGGAGCTGGACCGACCTAAGCTCTGGACGAGATTGGGCACAGAGGCTTTGGCGCATGGGAACCACCAGGTTGTCGAGATGGCTTACCAGAAGCTTAAGCAGTTTGACAAGCTCTCCTTCCTATATCTCGCAACTGGTGACCATTCGAAACTCGCGAGGATGGCCAAGATTGCAGAGCACCGAGGTGACTTCACTGCAAGGTTCCAGAACGCGTTATACTTGGGCGAAGTTGAAGATAGGATACAAATGTTCAAGGAGATTGACTTATGTGAGTTGCACCTTTCAATTGTTTTTAACGCGGGTGGGAGCTAATCAACTTGTAGATCCTCTGGCATACATGACTGCTAAAGCACATGGACTCGACGAGGAGTGTCAATCAATCCTAGAAGCAACTGGTATTTCTGAGGAGCAGTTGACTCTACCCGCCTTCGGCGAGAACCTCACTCCCCCGAAGCCGGTTGTTCCGACATTCAAGGCTAACTGGCCTACGAAGGCGACTTCGCAATCCTTTTTCGAGAAAGCCCTTGCTAGTCAGCTGGAAGGCATAACTCTTGAGGATGAGCCTGCCGCAGCTGGAAACAGTCTTTTAGATGAGGCTGTTGACGAAGATGTTGCTGCTAAGCGAAATAGTGGTTTGGAAGTCGAAGACGACGAGGATGCGGCCGGATGGGATATGGGCGATGACATCGTCCCCGAAGCGGATAGCGACTTCGTCAACGTCGAGAGCACGGATGCTGGTGGAGCTGGTAGCAGCGAGGCTGATCTCTGGGCTCGCAACTCGCCGTTGGCTGCGGATCACATTGCCGCGGGTTCCTTCGAGTCTGCGATGAACCTCCTTAACCGACAAGTTGGCGCTGTCAACTTCACTCCGCTCAAACCCCGTTTCCTGGAGATCTATTCTGCGTCAAGGACTTTCCTCCCTGCGTGCGCCGGATTACCACCACTGGTTAACTATATTCGCCGTAACTTGGAAGAGACGGATCCTAGGAAAGTCTTGCCCATCATCCCACGAGACATCGAACACCTTGCCACTACCGATCTCCATAAAGGATATGATGCGATGAAAACGAACAAACTTGAAGAGGGCGTACAAATTTTCAAGAGCATCCTGCATGCTATGCTTGCAAACGCGGTCGCGAGTGAGAGTGAGGTAGCAGAAGCTAAGAAGCTCATTACCTCGGCAAGTGAATACACCGTTGCCATGTCGATCGAACTTGCACGAAGAAAGTTGGGCCCCCCGGATGCCATCAATGGCAACCCCGAGCTTCTCAAGCGAAGTCTTGAGTTGTCAGCATACTTTACAATTCCCAAGATCGAGGTGCCTCACCGACAACTTGCTCTCTTAAACGCCATGAACCTAGCATCTAGGAGCAAGAACTTCAGTTCCGCCTTAAGCTTCGCAAACCGCATCCTAGCTAATGGCGGTGCTCAAAGAATTCTCGAGACTGTAAGTCTTTGCCTATTTCTTACCTTATTCTCTAACAGCATAACTAACCCAATATACAGGCGCGAAGGATAAAAGCGCAGTGCGAGCGCAACCCACACGACGCGGTGGAAATCGAATACGACCAGTTCGCCGAATTTGAGATCTGCGCTGCCAGCCACACGCCCATCTACAGTGGAACCCCCTACGAGGAGTGTGCATTCGACGGATCCAAGTACCATAGCAAGTACAAGGGCACCGTCTGCACCGTCTGCGAGGTGTGCGAAGTTGGCAAGCACGGTAGCGGCCTTAAGTTATTTGCTTAGATAAACAGGGATGTCTGATAGCCCTAACCTAGCTACGGAGTAGGTAATAATGAATTTTACGAGTTGTACTCTGCGGAATGTGGCCGGAGGAAGAGAAGAGAAAACAAAAGTCATTGTCGCCGGGGCCGGGGCCAGGGGGCTAAAAATGACCCGTATATTTATGTAGAAAGCCAGGACGAGGAGTTCTCTGAATCAAATGAAACTTACCTTCATACGTTTGTTGACTTGAGTACGATTAAATAATAGTGTTGGAGTTGTTGTATTGCGTAGTGTGAGATGACTGGTGTTTCTTAGATCAGTGTAATGGATGTTGATTGTTTTGTGCATAGCACTCATGGACAAAGCTGAAAAAGACCTCAACCAAGATACCTACCTCCCACCTAATAAAACTAACACAGCAATCATTAAAAGATTAAAAGGTGGTATCCTAACACTTACATATCGCTTTGATATCTTATAGTAAAGCCTCTTAACCTTTCCAATATGTTACCATCCATACATGCCAAAAATCAGGTAAAGGCGATACAACAGGTCAAGTTGAAAGGCGGCCTCCCCTTTTAACCGTGTAGCAACTAAAACCTTCCAACTCCGAATCAACGCTACCTTAGGCACCTTCATTAGTATCACTAGCAAGGTCTCGTCTTTTACCGACACAAGAATCCCACTGGGTGTCACGGTCTTTACTATGTAATGTCGGAACCTTACGGTTCGGAACTGGGGCAATATCGAGATTATGCCATAGCAGCGGTATGTGGCTTAGTTACAGGTAGGTATGTATTAGGAACGCCTAACGAACAAACTTTGGTATGATGAGATACGGTACTATGGAATATAGATGTTACAAAGGTATTTAAATATGTTAGTAATGCATTATCTAAGCTAGAGGGTGTATTCGCCATTAACATCAGGAAATGTGGGATCAATAAAGTACCTCTAAAATACATAGATACTTGCAGGTAGAATGCCATTATTGCCATGGCGTACGACAACGATCGAACCGCGCCTCGAGGTCGAGGCTTGAGCCAGAAGTAAGGCCCGTCGGCTTCTGGCCTGGCCCCCAAGTGTTCTCAACCCCAAGGTAACAGGCGGGATAAGCTAAGCCGTAGTTAATACCACCACTATCTATTCTATCTGAAGCGAGAAGCCCCATCAGGAAAGTCCCTTATGATATATATTAGGGGTTTGGCGTCCGAGAGAAGCTTGTTAGCCGGCTCTAGCGTAGCATCAACCCCTGGGACGAGATTAGGTAGGAGTAATAATTACTGTAACTTAACTCTTACAGGTAGTTAAGGGTCTTCACTTTCACTTTTACTTCCATAGATATATACGTGACGGTGGGTGTTGGTGCTTAAAATCATATATTTATTCATACAGAGGCCGGGGGAGCCTCTTCATGGCCCTGTTTCGTAAGTAGAGCCCACTTGGGGGCTAGCTTATTTATCTATCTCTGTGCGCTTGCCGTTGCCTCCTACGATAATTAATTAAGTGTATCGGAACTCCCCTTCTTCGTAGCACCGCCAGTCATCCACGTAGCTAGCATAACTTCGGCGACTTTTTCGTTTCATTTTCTAAGTTCTGGGTCTGGGTCTGGGTCTGAGTCTGGGCCTGGGTCTCTCTCGTTGCGACCTCAGCTTTAGCCTATTCGGGGATACAAGGAGAATAGACTATATGTGTGGTTTTCTCTCTTTCAACTAGTTCCCGCCTTTCAAACGGCCTTGATAGGTAAGCATAGCTTGATTGAGATTAGACGATGGTCTCCAGCTCGCGAGCGTAGCCGAGGGTGTTCTCGATGACCATGCGGCTGAACTCCTTGTCCTCGACAGCGGCGGCAGCATCGGTCTCGGAGGCGATGTTAACGGGCTCGCCGTCGACGGTGGCGGCGGATGTGGGGAAGTAGATGTGGCCGTCACGGACGGTCCAGCCGCGTTGGCGCGCGAAGTCGATGACGGCGCCTTCGGAGTCGAGGAAGAGAAGGGATTTGGTGCTGCTGAGGGGGAGGGAGGGGTATGCGCGCTCGCTGGAGGAGGCGATTTCGGAGCGGATTTGGGATGTTAGAATCTGTGTGGGGGTTATGAGTTAGTTTGGATGTTTTTACGTCGGGCTATATATGTTGGGAATATAACAACGGGTATAGATAGTTGGGGTAGGATGGGGATAGAAGAAATGGATAGATAAGACAGGTAGAGTATACGGATATGGATATGTGTATGGAGTAAGATGTATAAGATGTAGTAGTATAAATCGTTAAAACTCACCTCGGAGAAAACACCATATTCCTCACTTGGTACCTCTCGGCTCTTCATAGCCTTCCACACGCGGTCATAACTCCCCTCCATGAGCCAACGCTCGAGCTTGATCGGGTATCCCAAGAACCTGTCTCCCTCGATCTCGCCGGTACCGCCCTCCTTGGCTCTCGTGCTGAGCGTCTCGAGTTCGGAGTGGAACTCGGCATAGCGACCCTGCGTCAGCAGCAGCAACAGGTACAGTCCGGTAACCTTGTTGCGCTCACCGCTGCCAGCGATGTCCGGCAGCTCGTAGAAAGGCTGCAGCTGCGATACGTAGCGGGTGAAGGCGTCGGGGTTCCGCACCCGGATGCTGAAGAGTGCGCCCTGCTCGTAGATATCCCGGGCTAGGGCCAGGTGCTGCGGGGAGGCGCCGGGGGTACCGGGAGCGCTGGGCGTCGCGGCCTTGAGCTGCAGCAGCTGGATCTTGGCTTTGGAGAGGAGGGAGGAGGCCTCGGAGTAGGGCAGCGTGGGATTCGTGCGCAGCAGGTTGAGGAGCTGCGCGGCGTTTCGTTCGGCCATGTTCTTGTGCTGTGGGGGTGGTGACAAGGCGGAGGGCGGAAGGACCGGTGAAGATGGCGCGGTAGAAGGTAACGACGAGATGGCTATGGGGGTGACGGCTTCGCTGGGACCGTTGGGCTGCTGGAGCTTCGAGGTGGTCGCCGGGGAGGGGAAATACGAACAGGACAGTGGAGCTTTCCTAAGCTCGGGTCTCCCAATCGGTACTTCGGAAGGATACTCAGATGAGGAGAAATCTATACGGCGGATGGCAAGTGTTGGGGTTGGTACTTGGTCTTGCGGATTTGGTGAATGTGGATTTATCGGTTTGGTGATGAGGCAAGGCAAGCAACAACAGGCTGAGAGGCTGACGAAAGAACCCGATCCACTTTGCTTCAAAGAGTGACGAACTCTGCGCCATATGTGGCTTAAGCTTCGTACATGTATTCCTGGAGTTCCTGTAGTTCTTGTGGCTGGTGAACTTGGTGGACTTGGGGGATTTGGGGGACTTGATGTCCCATTTTTTCTTATCCGTACTTTCATTTCTCCAAAAAAGAAAACCTTCAAAATTCTTATTTTTGTAACTTGTGTTTTGTAATAATGTAATGTTTTTTTTCCCTACCCTAAACAAAAAAAATGTTTATTATTAAAAATAGTATTTCTTACCTTCAACAGAGATGGCCTCCATGTTGTCACTTTGGGGTAATTGTCTTATTGTCCTATCCTATCATATTCCATTCTATCCTATCCTATCCTATCCTATTAATATGAGCTCCTTATCACCATGTGTTGAACGTCCACTAACAAAATAGAATGGTTGGAAAAAATGGTTATCTCGATGGGTTGTCACCTCTTTCTGGGGCTTGTCAGTTGACGACTTGTCCACTACCCATTGTCCACGAGGTCCTGGTCAGGTATCAACCAGTATCGATCACCCTCTGTAACCCATTTCGGACATTTTTTCAATATTGTCTACTAGTTGGCATGCTAGCTGCTGAAGACCGGCATGGTGAATAATCTGGTCCACATGACACATCAGATACAACCGTGTTTTACTCCGTCCTGCCAGCTGTAGCAAATGGGTCTTCTATACAACTTCCTTCGTTCCTGCGTTTTTTTCGGGAGTCAGGGAGGACAGCAGCTTTTTGCAGCATCATGTTTGCGTCAAACTTTGTCCGACGCTCTTTTATGCTACTTATCTAGGTACTACTAAAAATCGTCTGCATTGACCCATCTATCTGCTCATGCGTAGAAGACTTGGAAGGATCAGCGGGGGGAATCAGGATTGCTGTCAACTTGTTTGCTACCTGTGGCAGCCTGTGGGTATTCTGCAGCTAGGTATAGGTATCCTATTCAGCTGCGGCTACGGCCGTGCTGATCCAGAAATAGAACACAACGAGGCTGTGGTGAACTAGCTACGGTGGTGAAGAATGTAGTGCCGGTCGTGACACCTGCATAATAACTTTAAGCATTAACGCAGGTAAATCTCATTTTCTTTTCTTTTCTTCAATCCTGCCTTTTATCAAACTTCCTTTGCTGGATGACCGACGTCTCGGCCGCTGATACCGAAGATACCCCTTTTCATCTCGTTCTGTATACTACCATCTCTTTCTTGAATGGAGCTAAATATGTCAAATCTGCATATACACACTATGTAGTGATTGCTGGGGTGGAGATGGATCTGGATCTAGAGAATGGAATCACCTAAGAAGCTCTGAATAGTTATCTCAAATAGTTCTAGGTAGTTACATGTATCGATCGCATTAGGTAGTTACTACGTATTATCAATTGACTACCTCCTTGCTTCAACTCTCGATATATAATACGGCCTTGATTTCCTCTCCTCCAAATCGGCAATTTCAACATCGGTAACAGGGATTACGTAGTCGTTAATTAGACTAATACGATCGATTTTCGTACTGACCAAGATGACGAGACGGAGGCCCAAGCAGAAAACGCGCGGTCGGGGACAACCAGCTGCGGACGCGCAGTCCAAGACTGACTGGCCAAGGTACGTGAGAAGATTCCCCTTTTTATCCCTTCCTTAACACCCTTTTCTTTATCACCCACCACCCATGCCACCTTTGGAGACCCTGCACGGATATCGATTTTTTTTTTTTTTTTTAAGATTTCTCGGATCCCTGAACTTGCAACTTCCGGAACCAAACCTTCAAGTAACGACCCGTCATCCGGGATGATCGTGCAGCTATGCAGGAACATCATCTCTATAAGGCCAACTATTATTACCTTAAGTACCTAAGAGGCCATAATATCAGACTAGGCTATGATCTCGGAAGACAATTCTTCATTCACTCATTCACATGTCCGAAATACGATCTGACATATTCTATTTGCAATGCCTGCTTTGTACGGTTTCGAATACGTGGGGGTTGATTTCCATCTGTTGAGGATGCCGGCGAATCTATATAATACGCGGCCATGTTCAATAATTGATTTTGGGCGGTCTTTTTCTTATTAGTGGTGCCTAATAACTGGCCGAAACTTGGGTTAATGAGGTAGAGTGGTACCTATAAAGAATTAGGCAGTTTAGGTCCTTTAAAACTCGACGCTAAGGGGGCTTAGCAAACCTTGTTTAACCTATCCGGGGAAGTTGGCGGGCCGCGGCAGGTCCAGAAGGAGGTACCTACCTCCTACCTCCTAAGCCCCTCCTCAGCAGTGAGAGCTTCTGGACTTCTGGACCACCCCAAAGCACTTAAACAATCGTCACCCTGAGACTTTTTAAACGTTAATTCAGAACCGATAAAGCTCCCCCCTTTTTTATTACATCACTGGGCCTAGGAAATTAAAAAGTCAGCAACTTCGGCCAACAGCATAATAGATCTTACTCTTCTTACCCTCAGCTGGCGCCTGGTCGGACCCAGAGGTATTGTACAATACATACCTAAACACTTCGTCAGAGTTACTTTGTCACTTTGCATCCTCGAAGAACGCAAGAACATAGGAACCGGACAAGGGGTCTTGTATTCCCTGTTAAAAGCCTTGCGAAAGAGAGGGGAAAAGAGACAATTATTAACAACAAATCTCCAATAATCCATAACCCATAACCCATAAAATCTTATTGCGAATTACGTCTTTTTTATTTTATTTTATTTTATTTTGGGCCGCACACCCGGTCGAAAATAGGAAAATAAGGGACCCCGCCACAACAACGGATTCTTCCTTTTACTAGGCTCTAGGCTCCAGCAGCTCCAACAGTCTAAGTCAGATCAAGTACTTCTTAGCATCCATCTTACGCCGGGCTGTAGCCGGACTGGCGTGACCCATTGGTTCTAGAAGCGGCGGGCTAACAAAGTACATTTTTTCTTTTAATTTTATGCAGGTCCTCACCAGCCGCAGACAGGCGAAGACGATTTCAAAATGTCTAAATTTGGAGCTACATTCTACCCAGGGGGTATGGACGACTATTACATGCCCGAGGTTATAGCCCCATCACCACAAAGGTGCGTTTAAATGTTTCTAAAGAACTTATTAACCCGATGGTCTAAGAACTTGTTGAGACTAAGACAAGACTTATACCTACATCACACCTACCTATATTACCCCTACATCAACCTACACTTACCTACACTTATCTATATCCAACCTACATTGCCTTACATTGCCTTACGTCGCCTTACATATTTTACCCATTAACCTACCTCTTGAAACAATATCCCGCTTCCAACCCTTCCAACCAACAGCATGCGAGACCTCTACCTCTAGGCAACATCTATGTGACTTGATTGTCAGCATCTGACTCGAGCCAACCTGACCTGACCTAACCTAACTTTTTTTTTCGCATTTAATAGGGTAATGCCAGAAGTTCCCGAGAACATGCAACAAGGCCTTCAACGCATGGAACTAGAAGCTCGATCAGTAGAACCGAGAAATTCATCGTCGCGAGCACCCGGATCCGGTTTTGGGCACACTCGCGAACCGTCATTGTCCACCGTGCTAAACACCAGAGTTAATAGCTTTGGGCAGCAATACCAACAAGACCATAACCCCGCCACTGATTATAGTCCCGCATCCAATTTCAGCCCGTTCCAGGAAAAACAGGACCGCGCTCCTCAGTTCGAAAGCGACCTTAGAGATATGCGCGAATTACCTTCTTTTTCGCCTTTCCCCAAGGTTCAAGGGGAGCACATTCCTCCCAGTGACGAGGAGAAGGAGGCGGTACTAGCCGAGAGCCGCCACCATGTTCTCCATTCCAACGATCCCAACATGCAGATTTGCTGGGCCCGCGACGTCCTGTCCTACGTCGAGATAGCTGCCGAGAATGCCATTCGTGAAGAGGAGGCCACGCGCAACCCGAATGACCGAGAGCTACCAATAAGGACTGCGACGCCCAAGATTGAACACGAGCTGCGCATCGACGCTGTTAACATAATTAGCTACCTGGCAGACCAAGGACATCCTGAAGCTTTATTTATTAGAGGCAAATGGCTGGAATTTGGTAAATTCGGTAAGCGACAGGATAAGAAAGAGGCCTACACTTGCTACTCAAATGCTGCCAAGTCGGGATGGGGCCGCGCCGACTATCGCATCGGTATGCTGTACGAGAACTCCAACGATATGGACAAAGCTTTGCAGCATTATCAGCTTGGCCTATCTGTCAACGATTCCGCCGCTTCTTATCGCCTGGGTATGATCAACCTCTTGGGCCAACGTGGCCAACCCAAAGATATCGTAAGAGGTTTAGACTTGATCCATACTGCCGCTGATACGGCCGACGAAGATGCTCCCCAGGGCGCTTTTGTGTACGGCATGTTAATTGCAAGAGATCTCCCGGATATTGCCATCCCCGATGGTATTTTACAGTTCGACGTCGGTATTGCCCGACAATATATCGAAAAGGCTGCCTATCTCGGGTTTGCTAAGGCTCAGCTGAAGATGGGACAGGCTTACGAATTGTGTCAACTCGGATGCGATTTCAATCCGGCGTTGTCACTACATTATTATGGTTTAGCTGCCAGACAGGGTCAACCCGAGGCGTGTCTTGGTGTTAGCAGATGGTTCCTGTTTGGCTATGAAGGCTCATTTGCGAAGAATGAAGCGCTTGCCTTCAAGTACGCTCAGCTAGCTGCTAAAGCAAAGCTACCAACCGGAGAGTTTGCTTTAGGCTACTACTACGAAATCGGAATATCAGTCGAAAAGGATCTGCGAGAAGCTCGAAGGTGGTACGAATTAGCAGCGGAGCATGGTAACAAGGACGCCGTAGAGCGATTAGAAAGTCTGTCACAATCTAAGACGTTGTCGAAGAAGGACCACGAGACGACGGCCTTAACTCGAATTAAGTCGAAGCATGGCTCGCAAAGGGGTCAAAGGCCCGAGAGATTCAAGCAACCTAATAACCCGATGCCGGCGCTGTCGGAAGACCAAAATTCGCCCAGGGCGTCGCCTCACCCATCGCCTAGAGTGCAAAACTTCAACCACACAGATATGCCCGACCCATCCCGACTTGCTATTAGCGGTGGTAATCGACCTCCTGCTTTTACTGTTAACCTCTCTGATCAACAGGCATCAGCAACCCCGTATCCAGAAGATGACAGGCCTCCGGCCTTATCCGTACGACCAAAGCCAGCTGCTGTACCTTATCCCGAAGATGATGTGGGCGGGAAGCCGCAACTTGCTCCTCTTTACGGTTCAGGTAGTCGAACGCCAACCGGCCCTATTGCGGATCGACCGGGGAGTTCCTTTGGGATCCGCACGGGATCACCCGGCAACGGTGGTATGCGCCCATCCTACTCAGCAGGCCAATTGCCTATCCCCCCAGCTGGTATGGACCCTAACCGTGGTCGCCCAGTTTCCGCTACCTGGGGTCCGCAAGGTCAGCAAGGTCAGCAAGGTCCGCAAGGTCCAGCCGGCTACAGCCCTGGAATGGACCCAAGAGCTCGCCCCACCACAGGGCAATTCGATCAACGACCACCGGCCGGGTATGATCCACGACTTGGACCCAACCGACCCACGAAACAGGGACCTCCCCCCGGGCAATACCCAGCCGGTTATGGCCCGAGAGAATCATCTATGCAGGCACCTCATGCTCCTGGTCCCCGGACCGCTACTGCTCCTTACGACCATAGCGGTCGCGGATCAGGCCCTTCCTCTCCAACTATGAGCGGCGGTCTTGGACCTCGTAACAGTTCCATGCCAGGAGGGGTACCTCAAGGGGGTTCTGGTGGTCAGAGAATACCAAGTGGCGGCCGAGGAGGCGGTGCGCCGTTGCACGACTACGGTCGTTCAAGTGCCCCACCCCAACAGGCACAAGCCAGGCCCCCATTGTCAAGCCCACCACCGACTTCTGGCACTCCCAGCTCAGTGGCGTCCGCGCCAGTTTCCAAACCCCCGCCCAAGGTTAGTCAAGGACCTGCTACTTTCGAGGCGATGGGTATTCCCCAAGTGAAGCAGAGCGATGACTGCGTAAGTTTTAAATGCCCCCCCTCTTTTTAATTCCAGAATCTTGTAACCCATATGCTAACTTATCCTAGGTTGTTATGTAACGGGTCAGGCATATTGTATTGGGCATAAACTGGGTACGGCTTTCTCACTTCTTATCATGATACCACTTCTGTTGAGATGCCGACAAACCTTTTTACCTTAGTCATCAAAGCGGCGGAGTGTAAGAGCGTAGCTGGACTGGATTAAGTTGTGTAAAGGAGCTGCATAGTAGGTAGGTAGACGCGGGATGTCGACGCCGAAGATTTCTTGCATGGTAGATCATGGCGTTTATTTGAAGGAGGGCCCTATAGATAGATGGATAGGCAAATTTACATCTGTACGGTCTTGGGTGGGGGATTAATCCCTGGTAAATATAGCCGTATACAGGTTCATCTACAAATACTTATCCAATGATGGATCTGTGTTGTGAATCTTGTAATTGAGTCGCTGCTGTTGCTCGTGAAAACATGTATTGCATGCTCAATAGTGGAGGATAGGGTATGAATAAAGGAGCACTGAATACCTTGCGGCTCGACTTGGTGACGACTCGTGCCTAGTGTTACTAGTAAATGATTGATACAGTTGACTGAGTAAGTATATGAATAGGAATAGTCACGATAAGGTGTTAGCAAATTACGGCAGCTGTAGTAGCCATATAGACTATTCTATTCTATTGTGTCTTGGTTTGTCGTCTTCTAGTAACAGCTTTTTCGTGCTGATAAGTTGACTTTGATAATATTACCTGAAGTCTATTCCCTTGAGAATAATTTATTTCAATTTAAATACACATATACGGGTGAAACACTCTAGCTAACGGTAGAAAATAAGTTATAAGTAGAAATTTACGGCATCTAATCGGTGTATATAAGTCGAGTATCAAGTCAATGTTTAACTATTGTTAACTTAGTTCTTATAGTTATGGGAAAAGCGGAACTGGTTGTGAAGCCTCAAACGTAAATTCTACCTAGCAAAGCCATATTAACTAAGTAAGTCATAACCCATAGGCCATGGTCAGTTCTAAAGAGAATCATGACGGAATGGGTTATATCATCAAATACATACCTACCTAGGTACCTAGCTATCTGATATATATTATATTAGCTATTCGAAAGGACCCAGGATCATAGGTGGCCTGTACATATAACAATCCCCGATGTAAACCTGACGCCGGGATGACGTCAAGCAACCCGCGATAGTCTTCGCCGTAGCTACCACGATCGACACCCTACCTAATTCCTCATTATACGGCTATATAAATCTCCGCATAGTTAACAGGCACGAAAGTAAAAGATTATGTCTATTCAATAACAAGCACCTAATTTCTCACCATCTACCTACCTACCTACGTAGCATACTCTCAGAGCCATACTATAAAAAACATACGATACCGAAGCCCCAAAAAAAGGAAGAAAAAATCGATACACCATGCCGTCTTCGCAAGTAGACGACAAGCAAGGCCAGCCCATCCAAGAAGGCGACGTGGTGTGGACCAGAATCCGCGGCGGCCGGCGCGAGGGCCGAGTCGACCGGGTCGTCGAGTCGGGCGCCGAGGCGCGGGAGGCCAGGGTGAAGAATCCACCTAAGGTAAGTGATTTAAGTAGTCACTTGTACTACTACATTTTACTTGTCTTCTCGTTTCTTCCCTCCCTTATTTATTTATTTTTTAAATTCGTGTATTTATTTACCTCTATAACCCTGTTATGAGATACCTATCTCTCTCGTGAGAAGAGTGAGATTCAAAGGGGGAGAAGAAGGGGATGAAGAAGCAAAACCGAAAATCGAAGCTGATATTGACGTTTTTGCAGGTCCTCTTCAAGGATCAGCACGGCCATGATGTTGCGCATAATCCAGGGACGCTTGAGCATAAGTGAGAGAGGGGCGACGAGATAATATCTAGTATGGTGATGTGTCACTTGTACATATAAGAGGTACCTAAGGTAGAGATACGCATAGAGTATTAGCGATGACAATAGGGACATGGGAATTTATTTACACTCGAAGCAACGAATAGACGAAAACCTACGCATCAAGCCATATAATTATCAAGTGCTCTCATCAAGTCTTTTGCGATAGACACTATAACGCCATGCAGCAAGCAAGTCTACCTACCTAACAGAGCAACAATAACCGCGCCCTAACACCATACTATTGCAAATGTCGTGGACCCATCCTCTAACGCTATTCTAGCATGCTAGAACTAGAAACATCATCATTTAGACCTTCCTAATCTCTTAGACATATATGTATGTAGGCAGGTATGTACCTTAATGCGAGATATACTGGAAAACAGCCGAAACCTCCCTCTCCCCACACTCCTGGCGCAGCAGCAAATCCTGTATAGGCTTGAGATCCTTATTGACGAAGTGATTCCAAGTACTCGTGTCACCATACAACATAGCCGGGGCTTTAATGAACTGGCGTCCGTCGGGTTTGCACCTCTTGCACTTGAACGTGTCGTGCGTATCGCTCAGCGTGTCCGGTCTGTACTGGAACAGCTCTCTCAGACTGTCTAGCGAGAAGTGGCGTTCTACGTCTTCGGCTGAGTCGACGACGCACGACGACAGGGATTGCTTGTGGCTCTGGCGCTGGAAGATCTTCTCCTCGATGGTGCCAGTAGCGATGAATCGGTACACGAAACAGTCCTTCTTTTGCCCGTCACGCCACACACGGGCTAGCGCCTGCTGATCGGCGGCAGGGTTCCAATCCGGGTCGAATAAGACGAGGCGGTTAGCGCCAATGAGATTGAGACCGCAACCGCCAGCCTTGCTGGAGAGTAGAAAGACGAATTCACCACCATCGGGATCGTTGAACTTGTCGACGAGCTTTTGCCGTTTGGTAACGTTCATGGTACCGTCAAGACGCAGGTGACCATATCCGCGATGGCGACAGAGTTGAGAGAAGAGGTCAAGCGTCTGAGTGTAATTGCTGATAAGGACAATCTTGTCGTTCGTGTCTTGATGAATGCGCGCTAGCATACGGTCAAGTACCTGCATCTTGCCCGAGTACCACGGCTTGATATCTCGATCACGACCACGCGCATCCTTCGGCGTATAATCCTCGGGCCAGAACTTTTCACATCCTGGTAAATCTTCCGATAGGTTAAGTAAATCTGGGTGATTGCACAGTTTTTTAAGTAGAGTAATAGCCTTGAGCGGCTGGCTTCCCTTGCCACGTAGGAGAGCCTGGATATCTGGACTCTTGATGAAGTAGTTATACAAATCGAGCTGGAAGGGGGCCAGGTTGCAGAACACAACGTGCTCGTATTTGACGGGAAGATATTTGGATAGAATATCGTTCGTGCGTCGGATAATGAACTTGTTGACAATACCGAGCAGCTCACCTAGACATTCGTCACCTTTCTTGCGATCATGTTCACTTGCATCAGCATCGCGACCTCGTAAAATGGGAAGCTCAAATCGCTTTCGGAATTCGAGTCGATTGCCAAGCAAACCGGGATTTGCGAAGCTGATTAGAGAGAAGTACTCAGAAAGATCGTTCTGGATTGGTGTACCAGACAAGATAACTCTCCTTGTAACTCTGAGGTTGTTCAACGCCGTAAATGTTTGACTGTCTCCATTCTTTAATCGATGGCCTTCGTCGCATAACATCAGACCGATTTGAGTATTTTTAAGCTCCTCAACATTCAGCCTAAGCGTCTCATAGGAAACTATAATTACTGGTCGGGTAACCGCCCGACCGCTAGCAATGGCCCATTGGCGCAGTTGTCGTGTTAACTCCTCCTTAGATGCCTTGCCATCGATTGCGAAAGGGGTAATGGCGTCTGCGCCGAGCCACTTGGTAAGTTCGTTCGCCCAATTTCGGACCAAACTGGATGGACAGGCAACAATGGCCTTTTGTATTGTCGTTTTCCCGGCATCGGGTGATTGCTTTAGAAGAGTCCACAGGAGTGTAATGCATTGGAGCGTCTTTCCGAGACCCATTTCATCGGCCATGATACAGCCGTTGGCCTTTTCATCAATCATGCCGGTCACACATCTATACATAAACTTGACACCTTCGATCTGATGTGGTCGTAGAACCTTGGCAAGTCTCGGGTCGATTACGACTGGCACTCTTGGATGTTCATTGTCGACCTTCTTCTTGATACCCAAGATCTCAGCTAGACTCTTATGGACTAAGGGCGCATCTAGCTTTTCCTGAGTACTGCTCTTAGGCTCATCACCTTCTTCTTTGCCAGTCTCCTTCGGCTTATCGTCAACAGTTGGGTCGTGAAGCACGATAGCAAACTCGCCGCTCGGATCGTGTAAAGGTTTAGCAACAAACATGGCTCCTTGTCTTAGACCAAGCGTTGGTGGAGGACGATTGGGATTGTAAGAACCATTGTTCTTGTTGATGAGAGGAACGCTGAAAGCCTTCTTGAAAACCTTGTCTTTATCTTTGGCCTGGAAGACGGGAAAACGGTTGACATCTCGGTTCGCTAAAGCCAATCTGTCGGCGTTCGTGTAGGGTTTATCTTCCGAGTCGTCGCCACCGGCACCTTTATAATCGACTTTTCTCTTTTTTCGAACTGGGCGATCGGTAGCTGGGGTCCTGAGAGCCGAACCAGGACATTTGAATGGCTTGAAAAGTTGGTCTCTAGATTGCTGCGAATGAAGACGTTTCCCTGGCGTATTGTTCGGCTTTACCAAAGGAGTGGTAGGTGCACTCGCCCTAAAATGATAGTGTTAGTGGTCAATGTCAATTAATCATTCGAATTGGTAGAGAATGGCAGGTAAATACATTTTCACCCCCTTACAAAAAGGGTTATTCTTTGAAGGAGCGAGAAATGGTTCGAATTATGGTGTAGCAAATTTGGATAAAGTATAGGAAATGGTATAGGAAAAAGTATAGAAATCTAGAGTTTGCCACTTATTAATGATGACTTATTAGAAATTACTAGCTGCTAGGTAAGCATTTTGTTGACTTGGAGGAAAGCGCGTCGCGCCTTTGCCTAAATTTGGCGGGGAATTGGAGGAACTGTCACCAAGTCACGTGGATGATTACTCTGCACCCCCCATGCTGTGTTACTTGAATTACATATGAGGTACTTGATATTTTATCCCGTCATTCAGCTGCCTTTCCTTTTCTCTCTTCATTCTTCCCTTTCCCCCCTTCGTCTACCTCCTTTTTTAATTATTGATATCCTACGCGAATTCCATCTCCTTATTACCATATCGGATACTTTTAGTATTCTATCTTGATGATTTAACAATGAGATCCACTATGTACCTATTTAAGGTTATCTCCGCTGCCCCGCGTTGGCGCTTCGTTGCTCTCGATCCTGGATAGCGGGGTTTCTATATTCATCTCATCTCACTCCCTAGTCTTGTTTGGTAGGTTTTTCTTAGTCTTCATGTCACTCTCCATGTACACTGAAGTGATACATGGCTTGTAGGTGACAGGCAGTTAGACGTCCTTCACAGAACTTGTACTATCAAGACTACAATTCTCGTGAATTATTAGCCGTAATCTTTCATAAGATCAAGTCTTTTTTAGCTATGTCTGCCGACTTCTGGGCTGGCTACATCAGCGGAGCCGTTGGTATTCTGGTCGGAAATCCCCTGGATCTCATCAAAGTACGGCTGCAAGCGCGCGATAGCATACCCACTCAGACGGTCACATCCTATGCCCGACAATTTGAAAACAAATATGCTCTAGTAGCCGGGACTGCTGCACCTATACTTGGCTATGGCGCTCTGAACGCCCTCCTCTTCGTCTCCTACAACCGCAGTGAAGCCGCTATAAATGCTGCCCTGAATTGCCAGTCAAACCTTTGGGCTACATGGTTTGCCGGTGCAATTGGCGGCTTGGCAACATGGGCGATCAGCACCCCGACTGAGCTGATCAAGTGCCGTGCTCAGTTGGCATCACCTCCGGTCTCGAGTTGGAATATCGCGAAGGAAGTATTTAAGACTGAGGGTATTAGAGGACTATACTTCGGTGGTGTTGTTACGGCGCTGAGGGATAGCATCGGATATGGATTCTACTTCTGGTCTTACGAACTAAGTAGCAAGTGGGTTAAGTCCAACCGGCAGAATGCCTCCGACTTCTCACAAGATGTAGCAAAAGTTTTGCTCTGCGGCGGTCTGGCTGGTATTGTCACCTGGGCTAGTGTATTTCCTCTTGATGTCATCAAGACGAGAGTCCAGACGCAAACTTCTGATGGCACGAGAGCATCACTGCTTAACTCCTCTTTGCCAGTTCAACGGCGCCTAGGAGCGATGGAGATTGCTAGAGCCGCATATAGAGAGGAGGGTGCGCGAGTGTTCTTTAAAGGGTTAACCGTATGTAGTGTCCGGGCCTTTATTGTCAACGCTGTCCAATGGGCAGTTTACGAATGGATTATGCTTAAACTTGGCCAAGGGAGACATAAAAGGCTACAGCCTATCTGACCTAGTAAGATCATTTGCTCACGATATGGGACCTAGACGAAGTTTGGAAGATTTTAATACCAAGACCAAAATAAGTGTTTAATCCTGTACACAACTATCGACCCAGTACGAAAAGCTGGTCACGACTATTTGTAGGGAAACGAATTGGCTTTTTTCGAAATCAACGAGTGGATTATAGCAGTGTCTGTCACAAAGACCGTGATGCCCTAGTAAACCTTCGATTGCAAACGTACCCCAGCCCAAACGACGTATCCCTAAACCATATCTCCGCAGTTGAGGGTTCCTCATCTCTTCGGAAAGCATCGACCTGTATTCTCAGATGATGCCATCTTCATCTTGATTTAAAGTTCGGGGGCTTGAGGAAGGATGATGTCGTGGGAAAAACCCCTAGTCCTCTTTCTCGCCGAGTCTGGCTTCTAGCATGGTGATGCGTACGCGGAGCATGGCATTCTCTTTCTCAAGTCTCTCATTGTTTTGATGGGAAGTGTAGAATGCCCAGTTACACGCCGATAGATCCCTGGCAGCTTCATCGGTTTTCTTGGCGCATTTATCGATCTCGTAATTAATTCGAGCTATCGTGTGTTCTACTATGGCCCTGGCATGCTTCAAGCCGGTATTGGCAGCTTCAATGTTGCCAGAAACTTCCAAAAGCTGTTTGGAGATTTCGAGTTTGCTCATGCAGTCTGTCTTTTGGACCTTAGCAGGTCTTGCTTCAAGCGCCTCATCTTCCGACTGGAACTGTTTAGCATACCCGATAGCTATGGAGGAGTCTAAATGGCGAAGAGAACTGAGGGAAAACTTACGTCAGACTCAGTGAACTTGCGAGGACCAGTGTGAGACATAGTGTTGGTCAAGTTCCCGAAATCTAAGTCTGCCTTTTCTGCTTCTTCTTCTTTTTCTGCTTCTTATGCTTTTCTTAGACTAATAACTTCTGAGAATCGTGCAGGTTGACTGACCTTGACTGTCCCGAGGGAAGGGGGGCATTTCAAAGAAGATAACGCGATATCTGTGAAGGGGATCTCGGTATTGACGGGGATTGAGAAGCTGAAGATTAGAAGAAGAAGAAGAAGAAGAAGAAGAAGAAGAAGAAGAAGAAGAAGAAGAAGAAGAAGAAGAAGAAGAAGAAGGAGGAGGAGGAGGAGGTTCAATAGCATTCACGCGAGATATTTGACGGTGGCTTCTTGCGTGCACGCATGAATGTGAATTCGTAGCATCTACTATGGGTGCATTGACCTGTAACTTCAGTCTTATTGGAGATCCGGATAATACTTAAGCCACTTGGACTGTTCACACTCACCTAGCATGTATCATATAAAATAAGAGAGAAACCACAGACTTGAGTGCAAGAATATGAAGGCGGCCATTCCGCACAAGCCGAGGAGAACTAATACAAGTATCTATGTATTCTCTCATGGGGTGGATTAGGTAGGTACTTGACCCCTCTGTGACTAGATATAGGCCTACAATACATACTTGGAAAGATTATAAGGGAAATGACAATTGAGGTTTTGACTAGTATAAGCTAAGAACTTCAAAGCAATTGGGAAGGGGACAAATGTCACGATCGCTTTATTATACTTGATAATGAGTCCTCTTTTACTAGAGTTAGATAAACTAATCTTCCTCCTATGAATACTTGACATTAGAAATTATGAAATGAAAAGAGCCGTGTTTGTAGGTAACGAATATGGTTTTGTATAGACGTTCGGTTGAATAGATACCTGTTATCAGGGAGAGTTCCTCGGAATTCACAGTCTTAACATGAATGAATCTAAAGCAGTTTAAAAAGTACTTGGTACTTTGTACAAAGTCAAACATGCAGGTGTGTACCTAACTACGGATGTGTACCTAGGTACGGAATACCGATGAGTTAAATCACATGATCATGGAATGGGTCACCGTACCTTTTCACGTTTTATGCGGGGCGCTTGTGCCGGGCAGCCGGGAGGGTCATTATGTAAAACAGCAATGACGTATGTCTCTCAACAGTGGACAACTTTCTCTCCTAATTCTCTCTAAGTTAATTGTTCGAACTAGAGAAATTTGGGGACAAATATAAAAAACCAGATCCAAGTTGTAGCCTCGTCCATTGTTCCCAATTTAAAATAATGGCTGCTTTTCTTCGAGGACGCCAGGCAGGCATGCAAAATGACCTGTCTGCTGATATCATCCCAGACTCATTCATACCGGACGATCGCGCTCGGTATGGGATTAATTCTCAGATCAGGTACGCGAACATCCGTGGAGATCTTTTTTTTTCTTCTTCTTTCGTCATTTTCAAGTCATCGAAATGATATTACTATATTTACCTAATCTATATTTATCTACACTATTCGGTTCCTGAGACTAACTAACCGTGAAGCTGCATTGCATTTGAGCCTGTCCAATCACTTCTCGCCATTGGTACAAGTGAATCCAAATATGGAAGTGGAAGGATATACGTTTTCGGCCAAAACCGCGTCCAGAAACTCCTTATTCCATCTCGATCCTGTTCCTTTTCGGATATCCAGTTTACCAAAAATCGCTTGGTAAGCCTTGATACCAAGAGTGAGGTTGTCGTATGGGATTTAGATACCGGCAACAAGATCGTCGGCTTTCGTGTCCCAGGCGTCGTTTCTTATATGTTAACTGACCCCTTACTGGACTGGTGCTTTCTGGGTACGCAAACAGGGGAGATACACACATATGATCTTGACCGACATCGCATGGCACCATTTCAAATTCCTAACCTATGGGCCGAGAAAGATCCTAGAGCTAGAGCGGTAGCTCTGGTCTCAATGCAGCTACACCCGCGCGACATAGGAAAGTTGTTGATCGCTTATACGCATGGCATAGTTGTCTACTCATTCAAGCAGAACATTCCGACAAAGTTTTTCGAGTATGAGGTGCCCCCAGGAGCTCCTGGAGGATCGAATCAAGCTGTCGAAACTATGAGGAGGCCAAGAGTCACACATGCATTATGGCATCCCACTGGCACATTCATACTGACAGCTTATGATGATGAGAGCTTAGTATTCTGGGATCCGAGAGACGGACGCATAGTGTTAGCCCGGACTCTCTATGATATCAATATCAACCAACCCGTGCCAAACCCAGGCTCCTCTTCGAGCGCCAAGCATCCGTACGCTCGCATTGCCTGGTGCTGTAAGCAGAATCCAGAAGATAGCGGCTTGCTCATCGCAGGCGGCCGAAAGGTAGAGGAATCCTCAAATGGCCTAACATTCATTGACCTCGGAATCACGCCTAATTATGCTACATCGTCATGGAATATTCTGTCGGACTATCTAAAAGGTAAACGTCAGAATACCATAGAGACACCAGCCGGGGTCGGAATCGCAAATTTCTCCCTAATTCCACGCATATCACCTTACTTTGCTGGTGCTCAAGACCCTATTGCCATTATGACCCTACTGGCATCGGGAGAGATTCTAACGTTGAGTTTCCCGAGTGGTTATCCTATTTCGCCAACAAACCAACTTCACCCATCCGTATCATTTGCTCACCCATTCGCAACTAAATTCGGGATTACCGTGCTCGATCGAGGAAGATGGCTTGGAATGGTTGAAAATAGGCATCAGGGCGAACCATTATTAAAAGGAGGCGCCGAGGCCCCACGGCCACGCCGACGTTTTGAGGGGCGGACTGTCATTCAGGTTGCCCATGCGGATAGCACAGTAAGAATATGGGACGTGGGCCACGGTGATGAGATTGAAAACTCAACCCAGCTTCAAGTCGACGTTGCCAGGGCTCTTGACCGTTACGAGGATGTAGAGATTACGGCTATGACTATGGCTCCTACCACCGGCGAATTCGCTGTTGGTACAAGCAAGGGAGAAGTTATCATCTACCGATGGGGCGGTAATTCGTACTTTGGAAAGCCCCCTGATCAACGTGTTGAATCGAACCCTGGTGGTATTTCTAATATTAGCACGAGAGCCGAACCATCTCTCAAGAGCGGGCTTCAGCCCCTATCATTATACGAAATGATGCAAGGCCCAATTAGCGCCATAAAAGCTTCAGATGCAGGCTTCCTTGCCGTTGGAGGTGAAAATGGCTTTATAAGTATTATTGACCTTCGAGGGCCTACGGTCATCTTTCAGGCGCCAATGACCGACTTTGTTAAACGCGACAAACGATCTTCGTTTTTTAAGAGTCGATCTAGCGCACCAGCTCCCAAAGAATGGCCCGTGGTACTTGAATTTGGTGTAATGACTCTCGACGAGGACAAATATTCGAGCATATGTTGCTTTGTTGGCACAAATTTGGGGAAGGTCATTACTTTCAAGATTCTACCATCTGGTGGTGGCTATACAGCTACGTTAGCTGGTGTGGCACATCTAGATGATAAAGTTGTGTCTATATGCCCTATAGTCGCTGCGGATGGAAAGCCCGCTCTGGCTACTGGCCAGGCTGTCGCCGGGCTGAGGGAGGGAAAACATGTCAACGGCTTACTTGTAGTCGGTAAGTAATCTAATACGGGGGACGGCATTTATACATATGCTAACGTCATTACAGTCACACAGAGCGAAGTTCGTATCTTCAAGCCGGCCACGGCTAAAGGAGCTTCAAAATCATTTGACGACTATCTTTGCAATGCAGCTACGGTCGCCGAATTTGAATTGCACGGAATGGCCTTGGTCGGCGTATTTGGGGACCTGAGGGCTAGAGCTTTTAGCTTACCAGGACTCAAGGAAATTGGAAGCCATCCACTTCCAATGATGGATGGTAGCCGGTCTGAAGATGCCATAGTGACAGGGGATGGCGATATATTCTGCTGGACAGGTCCGTCTGAAATCGCATCCCTTCATATGTGGGGTACTGGCTTGCCATTAGAGAATACGGCCGACAAGCTCATTAATCCTAACCTCCAAGTACCCCCAAGGCCAACTATTTCAAACGTGCAATGGATCTCAGGTACACAATACGTCACACCGGCAGATCTTGACCTGTTAATAGGTGGTCCTGATCGGCCTCCCAGTAAGCGCACGAACGCTTCGACGGCAGCAATTGAACGAGAGCTAGCAACAGGGCCTAATTCCGGATCTGGTAGCCAGGAGGGCTGGGGTGAATATCTTACCCGACAGCTTAACGAGCGAACAGAGAAATTAAATCTAATGAACGACAGTTTGGATTCCGCCGCGGATTCCAGTCAGAGATGGGCTGACGATATTAGCAAGTACGTCAACCAACAGAAGAGGAAGATGATTTTTGGTAGCGTTGTGGGGAAGTTCTAGGTCGCATGCTTCTACTTCTATATCCAGCGCTTGAGTTTCGTGTTTGAGACATTAGATATACTGGAGTTACGGGAGTGAGCCGGTAAAGGTATTCCTAAGATCATCAGCGACGCATAGACTTTAAGGGTCCAATGCCACTACGGCTACTTTATCGCGTCTTGTCAAAGCATTATAGTTCCCTTAAAGAAAGGGCCAAATTGGAGAGGCGGCTTACGCCGTTAAGATACTTTTCTGACTTTACCCCTAGACGGTAGATATCCTGCATTCTGCCGTAAATGAACGACCTAATTAGGCAAATCAACACTTCGTTTAAACTAACCCAGAGCTAGCTTTATTTATTTTTTAGATTGATTCCCTGCGGGACCATGCATTTCTGGTCTATACATAGGGTAATTAGCTTCGATCTAGATTTCAATGATGTGATTGCCACCAGCTTATGTATGAAATAATAAACCTACGCTCACCTCCACGCTTTCTTAGACCCCGTAATCTCTTGTCTATGACCTTTAGCAGGGCCAAATAGGGAAATCATATAGACATCATGCGAATCTTATCAGCTTCTCTGGTTTCTATAGCTGCTCTTGGTAGCGCTCAGAAAGCTACGTTCGAGCTTTCGTACCCCTCGCCATGGGGAACGGGAGGTCCGGGATGGGATGAGGCGTACGAAAAAGCGAGGGAATTCGTTAGCAAACTTACGCTGCTCGAGAAGGTTAACTTAACGACCGGTACTGGCAACCAAGCGGATCTGTGTACGGGGAATACTGGCTCGGTACCGAGGCTCAATTTCCGCCACCTATGTCTACAGGATGGGCCTGTGGGGGTTAGGTATAGTAAGTTGATATGCCTCTCAAGTTAATGGGAAAGAAATAGGGGCGTTTAGGGGATAGTTCGCTCACTTACGTAGAGAGTACACGTTAACAACTGCTATTCGTCGGTAGCCGATTTGAACTCGGTGTTCCCGGCGGGTATTAGTGCGGCAGCAACATGGTCGCGATCTCTCCTTCGAAAACGGGGAGAAGCAATTGGCCAGGAATTCAGTGGTAAAGGCATAGGTGAACAGCCCCCTTACACCACAAGCTTGCTTCCCGTTTTTGTTTCGCAAATAAAACTAACCCCCCTGAGTACCTAGATATCCACCTAGGCCCCGTAGTTGGCCCCTTAGGGCGGGACCCCGCCGGAGGCCGAAACTTCGAAGCTTTCGGACCAGACCCGTACCTCTCCGGCGTAGCGGTCGCAGAAACGATTATTGGTGCGCAGAGCGCGGGGGTAATAGCTAGTGTTAAACACTATATCCTGAACGAGCAGGAACACTTCCGCAGCGGTATCAGTTCAAATCTCGACGACAGGACGATGCACGAGGTGTACCTGTGGCCGTTCGCAGACGCTGTGCGTGCGGGCGTCGGAAGCGTTATGTGTTCGTACAATCAGATCAACAATACCTATGCGTGCGAGAACTCGTACGTGCTGAACAAGCTGCTGAAGAACGAGCTTGGTTTCCAGGGGTTCGTTGTCACCGACTGGGGCGCTCACCATACTAGCGTCGCAAGCGCTCTCGCGGGTTTGGATATGTCTATGCCCGGGGAGGGATTCGGAGCGGGCAAGTACGGATCGTACTGGGGTGGAGCACTGACCGAGGCGGTGCTTAGCGGTGCTGTCCCTCAGTGGCGACTTGATGATATGGTTATTCGTATCATGGCAGCTTTCTATAAGGTAGGGCGGGACACGAAGCAAGTCGATATCAACTACTCTTCCTGGACGACTGAGACGACGGGATACCGGTACTGGGCTGCTAAACAAGGAAATACCACGGTGAATTACCATGTAGATGTGCAAGCCGACCATGGTGAACTGATCAGGGAGATTGGCGCAAAGGCGGCGGTGTTGCTTAAGAATGTTGGAAGAGCCCTCCCCTTGGTCAAGCCAGAGAGTATCGCTGTCATCGGCGAGGACGCACAGGATAACCCCGACGGGCCTAACGGGTGCGTGGACCGCATCTGCAATAACGGGACGCTTGCGATGGGCTGGGGCTCGGCGACAGCCGAATACCCCTATTTGATCTCGCCGGCAGCTGCACTCGAGAAGCAGGCGAAGGCTGATGGTACGGCATTTACGAACATTAAGGGGAATTTTGACCTCGATGCTGCTAAAGCAGCTGCTAGCAACGCATCTGTTGCGATTGTCTTCGCTAATGCCGATTCAGGAGAGGGATATACGACATTAGACGGTAATTTTGGAGACCGTAATAATCTCACCCTTTGGAAGGGAGGTGATGAGCTGATTAAGGCGGTTTCGTCGGTTAACCCTAACACTGTAGTTGTTATCCATAGTGTTGGCCCGGTCCTAATCGACCACATCAAGATAAATCCCAACGTGAGCGCTATCGTATGGGCCGGGCTTCCAGGTCAGGAATCGGGTAACTCGTTAACAGACGTACTATACGGCAGGGTTAACCCGCAAGGCCGAACCCCTTTTACCTGGGGCAAAGGGGCGAAAGACTGGGGGGTATCGACCCTGTTCAACTCGACATCATCCGAGCCGCAGCAGGACTTTGCAGAAGGCTTGTTCATCGACTACCGGTACTTCGACCGCGAAGAAATCGAGCCGAGCTTCGAGTTCGGCTTCGGTCTGAGTTACACTAACTTCACGTACTCGAACATAACTGCCACTCTCAGCAACTCGGGACTGTATAAGCCTGCATACGGGGCCACGTCCCCGGCGCCTACGTACGGCGAGCTGGATTGGGACCCGAAGAATGCGGTTACCCCCGAGGGCTTTTCCAAGATCCCCAGATTCATTTACCCCTATATCGACAACCCGAACATTGCGAACACGACGGAAAGAATTCCTCCGGGTGGCCATAACGCTTCTGCGCAGCCGATCCTACCGGCAGGCGGTCCGTCGGGGGGGAATCCCGAGTTATACAAAACCCTCTACGTTATCAGCGCGGACATCACCAACAGCGGCGAAGTACCGGGGACCGAGATCCCGCAGCTGGTAAGTGTTTCTCGAATCCCGCACGAAATAACTGCCATATATGTAGGTACCTACCTAAAATAAAGTTCATCCGACTAACACGGCGTGATTGATTGTCCCTAGTATATCTCGCACGGCGGCCCCGCGGACCCAAAGGTCGTGCTGCGCGGCTTCGACGAGGTGTACCTCGGGCCCGGCGAGACGAAGACGGTCGTGTTCAACGCGACGTACCGCGACCTGAGCAGCTGGAGCCCCGAGGAGGAGGACTGGCGTGTTACGTCGTACCCGAAGACAGCGTATGTGGGGGCGAGCTCGAGGGATCTCAGGTTGGAGAAGATATTGCCGCTACCTAGGGCCTAGCTACTTGTTAAGGTCTTGGAGCTCTTGGGGAGCTCTTCCTTCTCTTGGTAAGCCTTTTGTGAAAAAGGAGAGGTAGCCTAGGATTATGATGAATGAATATATGCCGTGATATGCGAGGATATTAAGCGAAGCCCTATCTTCTATTTGGTGTGCGGGCTTGGTGATACTGGGTTAGATACGAATATTATATACGAAGACGTATTGAATCGCCGCTTCAATTTTGTGAAGTTATACTACGCTATATGATAAACGTTAAGTATGCCAAAACCCTTATATCCAATAGTTCGCTATTTCGAGCCTTGTTCCTCCCGGGCGCGGCAATCGTCACCTTTTCTATGCGCGCGTTGTTAAATTCGACGCAGTACTCTTGCTGCGTCTTCCGCTGCCCCACGAAAAAAAGTGCCCGCTGAAGAATTCCGTCCACCAGGGACTGTTCGGCTTGCTGCTATGGTTTTAGCGGCTGCTCTCCGCCGAACGTGTACCTGCCTAGCGGCCATATAGGAGGAGCAACGCAAATTACGCGCGTTTCTGTAGGGACTTACTATGCGAGTATTATGATTAGCAGCGACACATGAGAATTGACAGCAACAAAAATTAGGGGTTCCAAAGGGGAAAGAGAATACACGTACCATATTGATCACGACACCCGCTCTCCAGGAATTTCCAATCCCTCGCAGCGAAAGGCCGCTTCAATGCACTCGCACGCCGACCCATGCAGAATGCACGGAGTGCCGACACGTCGAAGCGTAGCCAAGTCTCCTCCCGCCGCCTTGTAGTTATCGACTATCACATCCCTGTGCCTCATTCTCGGCTCTGGCAGGTACTACACATTGATGTAGTCGGTGGCGTAGGCGAAGTTTGGCAGGGAGATGCTGTATATCGTGACCGTATGCTTTCGTGCCGCTTTACGAAGAGGCTTTCCTACGAACTCGCGTCCCCGACGTACTCGGCGCTCATGTATTCCAACATCTCGTCTAGAAACCTGGGTGTGTTGCAGAAAACGCCCCTAGGCATGCCGTGGTAGGCGATGCTCTTTCCGTGCGAGTGGGACATGCTTGCTTAGGAGCCACACGTTCTAGATGTCGAATGTTATTAAAAGGAGTCGTCGGTTACGTAGGATATGTCTAGACCAAGGTACAAGGTCAGACGCTAGGTATACGAGCATATAAATAGGAGGGTCTAGATCTGTTTAACGGTAAATACGGAATCCAACGGCTGTAAATATATTTTTTTACGTAATTTTCTTTTTTTCGGTATTGTTGAGTCGAAGTAAAGTTCTTCGAAAAGGAGGTCGGTGCTGTTGTTCTACTAAGAGGTAGGTACATACCGTACTGATCATCTTTGATTGCATCTTTACTTCCTGGTTTTATACGAATATTCTCGCTACGGGTTATTCATAGTGCAGTCACCAAAAGGAGTCGTATCTGGATTTTGTATAACACCACCGCGCAGGCTCGAAGGGCGTTTTATAAAATATCTTATATACTAATCTTCTGCTCGACTGGTTTACTACATCGGATCGAGTAAGGATGGTGTGGAAGATAGGTGTCTAGTATGGGGAGGTTTTTGATTCTGCTGGGTAATGTAGGTACGTAAAGTTGAATAGGACATGGTTAGTTTATCGATTTTATTTTTTATTTTTTTCGTATGAAGAATAAAAAAAATTACAAAAAGAAGAGAGAACACTATTATGAAATAGAAAATACTTAACAATATCACGGGCAGTAAAAAAGAATCCTAAAAAGAGTTGCAAAAAAAGCTCGGCCCGGGAATTGAACCCAGTACCTACGAAAAACTACTTTGTAAAAGTCGTACTATCGAGTCACGGGCATACCGGTCTAGCATATGACACCACAGTGCAGTTTTCTCTAGCCTCCAGTCACCCAGGGATGCTTCCTTTTTGCGGGGTCGGCCGAAAGGTTTGCATTTATTACCCCTTATATGTTAAAGTTGGTTGGTGTGTACTTTGGTAGATGTACCTTGCTGCCTTTGAGACGGCGATATTCAATTACTGCACCCATGGAACTCGTGCTAATACCTGTTTACTGGACCTACTGGCCGTGCAGCAAGGACTGGCCATGGCGATATTACCTGGCGTTGGATTCAGATAAAAAATAAAATCATACATGTAAAAGCCCCCAACACATCGCCAACCCCCTATACTGCACTTTGAACGGATTATGTAGATTGTTATTCCGCCCCTTAGCTTTTAAGTGACCATTTAGTTGCATCTAATATTCAAATAGTGGTTTCTTGGCCTCTGCGGTTGATTTAAATAATGGTCACAGTACGCTATGTTGTTTATATCTGGAATCGTGAGTTTCAGCCTCAACTACAGCTCGTCACACCAGAGGACAACGCTCTGATCTCTACTTATTATCAATCGATTTATGTGATGTGATACATCTGGATTAATAATTATGATAGTGGTTCCCTTGAGTTCCAAGTCAACTTTGACATGTTTACTATATCGGAGTTTCGGGAATGGCTTGAATACCTAAATGGGGGTTCAACTTCAAGCAACATTTAGATATGCTGTTCGATAATGACTTCGCTTTCAGAGTCTATAATTGATGTATGTGCGAAAATCATGATCGCACTGTACTGCCCTGCGAAGTGTGTTGCGAGCCTTTGGGGGAGATTGTTCAACCAATCTGATTTTAGATCCCATACTATCTTCTGCTTACACCAAGATTTACATACGCCTTCCTTCACTTACAGAACACTTTTTTTTTTTACCTTGTTTAATTTATCAATGCCTGGAAACCACTGCCACTCGTATAACTAACTATAACCCCTAAAGTTGTGGCCGTACAGCAGACGCAATTAGCTCTATACCTAGGTAGTCAATATCAGATTTCCCGCGTATATATGAACTCTAGAGATGGATGGTTGATCGAAATTCTGATCTCGGGCAGGGGCCCCCGAAATCGACAATACGAAAAGTTTGACCCATTTACACCTCCGCCAGGATCGTACGTGTTAGCGTCTCCATAGCCCCATACAGATTCCGCAAGTAACTTACAAGGGGTTTTATATAGGAAATTCCCTAGCATTTACTTGCTAATCTAGAATCTTCAGTCTTGGCCTGTGCGAAGAAAGACGTCTTGAACTCATAACGTATTTTTATCATAGAAATTACTTTGTAAGTTACTTGAATGATAAAGTATGGAACGGTGGAGACGCTAACACGTACGATCCTGGCGGAGGTGTATGAGGGAATGTGCCTAATGTAGATCGGCGAGACGTGGGTCTAAAAAGTCTATTTTTAGACACGGACCGGTCCGTCATAAGATCTACCCCGACTCTTTAGCGTAATTATGGAATTAACTTCAGATCGACGTCAGGCGAACAGATATCTATGTCACAGGAGCATACCTAGGTATCTAGGTATGTACCTTATGCGAACAAGCCTTATATTGATCCCGTCACAGCATTTAAAACGTCGCGCGGACCAGGATAATGCTTCTAAATTCAATTCAACACCACGAGTCTGCGGCTACGGACTATGGATCCCTTGTTCTTGCGCAAAAAAAATCCACTTTAAATCAATACACTTCTGGAAGTCGAGATATTTTGCGGTAAGACGGCAATGAAGCCCACTTTGAAAAGTGGAGTTTGGCGATAATCGCTTACGATGGCGCGTGGGTTTCTCTAAGAACTGACTTGCTTCTAAATGCAAAGCCCACCGTGCGCCTCGCAATGTAAAACAGACCTGATGTGCATTTCTCCGTCCCCGTCAACAACCTCCCTAGCATCGTCATGCCCTCCTCTATCTTTGGTCTTCCATTCTTCCACAAACCCCGAGATTTCGTCTTCGTCTGCGTATGCCGCTAGTGAATGCATTTACACACCTGCGTACCGCAGTAAAGGACGTTATCGGTACGCAGCGACCCGTCGCCGGTGCAAACGGTGTTGTATCTGCTCGTGCACCACTTCGTCGTGTTGGGTGTGCGGCAGTCGAGTCGATAAACGGTGGGTTCTTCAGCCTCGGAACGACGCCGTGGCTGCAGAAAAGCAGCCGTGGACGCGCTGAGGGCGAGGAAGAGCAGGAAGAGGAAGAGGAAGAAGGTCTAGAGGAGGGGACCGGTTAGCATTTTCTTTTGGATGGCTCTGTATAGGTTAGGTTGGGTAGATATCTGCATGTGGAAGATCGTTCGCTACCTTCATGTTTACAAGTAGCTGATTTCTTCAGAATGAACAGCGATGATGTTCTGTTATTATGAATAGTTGAAATGCAACTTCTATACCGTTTTGCAATGTGAGTTATGATTTCGTTTACGTGGGCAAGCGGGGTGACGTGTTAAGTGCGGTTGTTTAGATATACGTGGGTCTCTTGCAGGTCGTACGGGAGAGGTTTGCTAGATAAATTGTGAAGAGGAAAGATTTAAGAAGCTTACAGGTGCAAGAACTCGGCCAAGTTTAACACCGTAAATTCAGAGGGGAAATAAAAGAGACGAAAGTACCTAGTCCTACATACACACAGGCTTATAAGAAGCCGCGTTGGCTTCACCCGTTAACTTAACACGAACCAAACAAGCCCAGTAAGTTTCAAAGAAAATCCTATCTTAGTTTAATCAACCTAACTTGCGGTAGATCCGCTTCGTTTGGACCTTATAGCAGGCCGCTGCCCACCGCCCCTTCCAGAAGGTTGCGTCTCGGTGCCAGAGTCATCTTCCTCGGCCACCGGATGTAGTTCTGATTCGTCATATTCTATCGTTATCTGTTCCTCATCATCATCGACTTCTGCAGACGGGTCGTAATTTCCTAGATCCATCATGTCTTCAGCTCCCTCTCCGTCTTCGTCGTCTGGTTGAGCTGTCCCCACAGGTACTAAGTTATGATTACGTCGGATAGTATCCGCACGACGGAAAAACGGGCTCTCGTGGGTTAATGGCTTCCCGCTACTCAAGAATCCCATGGGTGTGTGTGTAAAGTCCTGTCCACGCCGGCGAGCAGCCAAGTATTCTTGTGTAAATGTGTAAGGCTTGCTTGTGAGGGTTGGCGCGAAATTCTTTGATTTTGATTGTGCTACGTCTGAGGGGATCTGGGAAATTTCCTGCGATTCTTCAGAGTTTTGAGATGTTACTTCGCTGGACTTTTCCAAGGTAGAAGTTGAATACTGCTCAGTAGTGTCTGTTTCTGAGCTGTCAAACTCATCAATCCCAGACTGAGATAAATCTATGCCAAGCATCCTGCAAATACTGTCGTATTCGGAGAATTCGAAGTAAAGTCTTCCGGCAAAGAAGCCAAGCTCAGTAGTGAGCCATTCCGAAGGTAGCCAGTCCGGAGGTAGAGGTGGCATAGAATAGAACCTTAGTTTATTGAAATGCATCATACGCCGAGTAACTGGGGCCGCATATGTTATAAGATGGGTTGAAACCCGTCGTTTTGTCTTTTCCGCTGCCTGGATGATTTCGAGTAAATGCTCCGCTTCCTCGGGTGTGATGATGACGGCTGCTTCTGGGGAAGTCGCATAAAGAATCCACTGCACAGGGCGCTATTTGAAGAGATTAGCAACTTCGATGAAATACTAAAATAGGGAAGTCCTACCAGGAAGTTGTCATTTGCTCCTTCAAAACCCAATCTCACTGTCCGTTCGAATTCGCTTGAAACGAACAATGGAGAAGAGCTGGCTCCATGGTTTACCTTGTATTTCCTGCCAAGCGCCGTTCTTGAAAGAGCCTTCATGATATGGTTAAAACAATCCGAACCGGCAGGAATCCGGGCTGTTCTAGCGAAAGTCTCTAGGTCCCTGTGTAGTCCAGGGAATTTGAGGGGTGTGTAAGGTAAGGGCTTTTTGACTTGGCGCACTGTCTCCACCTCGATCTCAGTCTCGCGTTCCTGTTCAACTTCTTGTAGGGCCGAAGCATGGACAGCTTGGCCACTGTCCTGGAAATTCTTCTTCTGGAACTCGAGTTCCTTCGCAAATCTTGCAATTTTAGCATTAGATTTCGTGGACGTATTTCCTTTTACCCTAGGTTGGATCCCATAGAGTTGCTGCAAGGTTTGCCGTTCCTTATGCTTGATAGCATCAATGAATGCCGTCCTATCCTCGTCATTAACTAGAAAGTTTGGAAAATCTTCTGCTGCTTGCATTCTGTTGCAAAAGTCCGTTCCTTGTGAATAGAACAGGGGCTGTAACTGCTCAATTCCATCACAGGTATTATTGATGAGCCAGCGGATTCTACTGCTATGTCAGTTCTTGAATATCGCGGGGTACAATCTTGGGGTCTATGATAACCAAAGAAGTCGAACTTACACATCGTATGAATCTACCCGTTGACTTTCTTTCTTGCCGCACAGGTCTCGAATGCTTTGGTTGACTTCCGGGGGTGCAAAGAATATAACAGATTGTGTTGTTCCAAGTTGTCGGAGTCTCATAGCAGCTAAGCAATTGAAAATATTAGTCTTACCATTCCTGTTAACTTGGCGCATTAGTGGGCATACCTTGCACAGTATGGTCTTTTGTCTGGCCTAAGCCAAGGGTGAGAGCAGCGCTAGCCCTTGGACCAAATTTGAGGTCTGTACCCCGCGTGTGGGCCTGTGGAAAGTGAGTATTTGGAGAATAGACCCCAAGAGTGGGTGGGATAACTTGTAACGTACCTCATCTAGATATACAAGTACCTCATTAAGGTTGTCTGCGTAGGGCGAAGCAAGCAAGGGCGTCCTAGTATTTTGCTTTGAAAGGATGAATGGACTATCCCCATCGAAATAAAGTGCGGCGGCTGCTCTTCCATCTATCTTGAGCCAGTTTTCGGCCAGTTCCTTATTGGATTGCTCAAGGATTTGAGCTCCGGAATCGATCAGAATACGGATACCATTATCGAATTTTTTAAGCATCTGTAAGAAAGCGATCTCACTGAGGCGCTTCTGATTCTGGTCAGCCATAACAACGTATCTCCTCGAACGTTGCTGTAAGAGGTACGTGAGGACCTCGGCGTTCGTATGCGATAATGCGGGTAAATCATCTTGTCTGATAGTCAGGGGTAAAAGTGATTTGATATCGTTTGTACCTGAAAAATAGAACCCGTTAGCAGGATCATCACAGAAACACGTTTTATGGAGTCATCTAATAACAGCTGTTGAAATAGTGAAGTCTATGTTACTTACCAGAGAAACCAGTGGTAAGGCCTCGTGACTTGCTTAACGACGTATTCTTGGCTGATTTATCAGACTGCACATTGGAGAATAGAGGAATGTCCCAGCCATTTGATTGCAAGCGCACTCTAAACTGTTTCGCATGCGGCGGGAAAACAAAATTGTTCATGAAATAGTCGATTACAGGCACCTTGAATCGAACGCAATTCCAAATTTGACTCATCTGTTGGGAGTCATCAACGTTGATAGAGTGCCAATCTCTTAAGTAATCTGGAAAGTTCTCATCTTCGGTCCATTTATCATACTCGGAAGCAGGATCGTCGGATTTTAAAACAGCTTCGAGAGCCTGGCGAGCTTGTAATGGATGAATACCGCGATAGTAAAAAGCCAAGGCGGTCAATAGTATGGCAACCTATTTAACATTAGTACTTGAAATTTCATTCATAGGAAGCTTTTCTATATATCGGATGCGAAGCGTAAACTAGCGAAAGTAACTCACATCTACATGTCCAAATTCCGATTGCTCACTTGGAACCCCCTTTGCATGGAAGGGAACTGCAACAGGATCTCTAAAGGGATGTAGGCCGTATTGGACCCCGTATCGTTTCTTGAGTGCCATTATGAGGATACGATGCACGAAGAGTCCTCGAAGTAAATATACTGTTTGTCGGATATGTGGACGATCAGGGCATAAATGGCTAATTCGCTCCAGACTAGATGGGCGAACCTTGCCGCCGGAGAGAAATTCTTTGATGGCTAGGCGATCAGCTGCGTTGAGGGTGTCTATTGGTAAGATACCTCGGGTACCGCGACAGACATCAAATTTTAAGCGCTTGATCATTTCTTCCTCTACATCTGGCCGAAGGAAGAAAACGAACGGAAATCCCACGTGCGAACGTCTCACAACTTCGATCGAGTGAGGAAAGCTAATGGCAAGGTCGTATAAATGCATGTCCGTCAGGGCTAAAATCTGCTCAATTACGAGCCAACGATATGGATGACCATCGACAGACATCTGTGAGCCGGAGGGATATATCAATTGCGTTTTCACTGCTAGCGTATGGTCACTTTCGTCGAGCACGTCCCGAGCACAGGATTGTAGCCACCTTTGTACCCGGATCATCATGCTAGCTTCGGGGATTCGCTGATCTAGAACCCGCTGAAGACCGCTCAGCATGAATGACATCTGGTGTTCTGGGAGGCACAGCATCACCCCACGTTTTCTCTGAATGTCGCGATGCAACCTCTGAAACAGCTTAATGTGATCCTCTTTGGTAGGTGTTTTTCGAGAAAATGGTACGTGACTGATCTCTCTACCTACAAGACCGCCTAGTCGCCCGTGGAGTAGTTGCGCTGTTTGATGTAAAAGTGCTTTAGGTACGGACACTCGCACAAGATTCTTGCCATCGGCGAGTAGCGCTGCGACCATCGGAATGATACAAGATGTCTTGCCCTGCCCCATGTTCAGTTGGAGAACGCTATTTTCTTGTGATTCCGGCGCGATTATTGCTAACGCAACCTTGACTTGAGTTTCGCGGATGAGTAGGTTGGACTCAACCTCCAACAACAGCCAGTCAGGATATTCCTCGACCCGCCAGTTACGATGCCCTAGGTTCAATCTCTCTTCTTCATAACGAGCGTTTTCTTTGGAACGCTGATATGACTGCATTCGCATTTTTCTTTGCAAGTGTGTGATTGATAAGGCAAAGTCAAGAAGTTTTTCCTTCATTCCGCTTCCAAACAGGCGCCTAGCGGTCGTTCGAAGCTGTTCTAGAATGGTGATCGGGGTAACTGCAGGCCATAATTGTCCCTGCTGGAGCCACCAAATTTGCCTACTTGAGTAAGCGTCACTGCGTTGCTCTATAGCTAATTTGATCTCCGCGAGGTGAGCTTTGACACTGTCCTGGAAATACGACAGTGAATATTCGTTATATGAAGGAGGGATCGTCTGCGTGCGAAGAGTATAAAATGAATTCAGGCTTTCTTTCAGGTCCCTGGCATACCTCCGCTGAATGGTAGACTTTGATTTGGAAAATGTTTCGATAATTTGGTCCAGTTCGCCCGAAGCTCCAGGGTTTTGACGAGGACCGTAAGAAGGGGCTTCAAGCTGCATTGTATGCCCTCGAAAAGCATTTGGATAACTTTCAGGGCCACGTCTTATTTTGGAAATGGGCATTTTTATCAAGTCGTTTCCCAGTTCAGGAAGTGCGTAGCCCGGTAGTTGGATGGTGTGCGTCATCTCAGATGGTATGAATTCTGCCCTTTGAAATCTCAGGTCCGAATGTCTCTGGCGCAGAATCATCTGAACCTCTTGAAGATGGTTATAGAATTCATGATTATGGTAGAGCCTCTCCCACTCTGGTTTTAGCCCTTCCAAAGCTACAGGAATGTTCACTAAAGCTATGTTGTCGATATCTGCGCTTGGGGCTAGGGAGGGCCACTTCGAGATGAGATTCTTTCCGAGTTTTTCGCAATCCTCTTTTGCTTTCCGAATATGGGCAGTCTTAGCTTGCCAGAGCTTCCTCTGATCCTTACTACTCGCGAATTCTACTAGAGGCGGATCTTCCGGTGGCGGTACTTGAAAGGGCTCGATGAGCTTGACCAAGATTTCAAGCTGTGGTGTTTGGCGCGGTCGGAAACTGCGGTATTCTGCATGGTCCGGCAGAGCCAATGACTGCAGCCCGTCCCAATATGAAAATGCAATCAGGGTTTTGATAAGTGGTATATTGGCATCCGACCGGAATGATATTATGCCCATGAAAAACATGAGTCTGTACTGATCGGGCATCTTTTTAACCATGCCAACTAATGGGCCCCATTCGCGGCGTATATCGATATTAAGACGCTCCTGTAGTGTTATATTCTCCAGTATCTGGTAATAACCCTTTATATGAAGTGATTGTGATAGAGCCAATGGAAGATTTTCCACTGTAGCCATCGTCATAGGTTTATCGCGGATTATGTTGAGTGCCTCGAGTACATTCGAGTACCGTAAGCTTGTAGCATGAGGATTATGTCGGGCCTCATAAACAGTATCTTCAGGACGATCCAACGGTAACTCATAGTTGGAACGCCTCTCATAAAGTCGCCGACGATGCAGACTACGTAAATTTAAGCCGTGATCACCAGATGAAGGTATTTCCGGCATCTCAGACCCCTGAAGATATTCTGTCTTCTGGGGGTAGAAAGCCGCAAGCCTATTAGACTGTGAAATGATCTGAGAAACAAGGATGCGAAATTCATCCCGTTGAATCATGGTAGGTAACATATCATCCCACGTTTCCTTCTTCATAACATTTAGATCCGTGGGGTAATATTCTCGAACTGGTGAAAGACTTGAAATAGAACGAAGAATACAGATAGTAGGGGCAACTATCAAAGGTGACCATGGCTGAGAGATCCCGGAAGTTAAAATCCCCAGAGCACTTTCAACTCCAGTTAGACCAGTAAGAGGATCCGGAAGGATGAAAGATGTGAATGCATGTATCTCTGCCCTTTTGTATACTAATGCGGGCTCGGCCGCGGACTCTATGCGTCCAAGTGTCTTGTTAATCATGAAGCGGAGGTACACGGCCGTCGACAAATTGTGTAGTTGTACGCATACCTGAACGTGGCAGCCCCTTCTTCTTGCCCTCAGAGATCCTAAAGGGACGAGAACGAAGCGCTCCAGAGGGTCCTTCAAGCTGCGACAAACAAGTTTGCTGTCGAATCCATACCATGTGTCAATGGATTGACAGGGATCTATTTCGGCTTGTAGATGCGAGGATTGTAGTAAGTTGTTACTGTTCACAAACCACTTCAATTGCATGCGGGGCATCTCTACTATCAGCGCGTACTTGCCGCTAGGTTGGTAGATGGTCAAATGCATTGCATGCTCAAACCATGCGAATGTCTTTGACACGCGAATGAAGATAGGACTGTAGGGATCTACCAATGTTTCTTTAAATCTCTTGGGTGTAAATCTCGTGCATATGGAAGTCGAAATATCCAATTTCCAATTGTGTTTGTGCTCACGCCAAAAGTTCTTTGACTTTGGTCGGATTTCGAGGATGCCGGAGACAAGGTCACTAGCATTAGTTAGTCCTAAGGCCAAAGCGCACTGAGGAATACAAGGTAGTTCGCAACTCACAGCCAATGAATGCAATTATCAATTAGGTGTGCGGGAAGGTCAAAAGAAGTTCCGTTTCGAAATACTTTTCTTGGGATGAGTTCTAGGACCTGCGAGCCTTTAATGGCGCGGATGATGGTGTCTCGTCCATCATAACCTATGTGAGTATGGTATCCTTCTTTTTTAAAGGCCAACACTGAATTTTGCCGTGCATTAGCTACCTATATAAGGGCAATAAGATGTCCAAGAGCGCCTACCGTGTGTCATTCCAGGACTAGATGATGGAAACTTCATGAGGCTAGTCTGACTTCCAAATAACTCCTCTAGGATAATTGTGCTCTCCGGGTCTGTTGGGAGTCTCTGTAGTCCATTATCGTTAACAGGGCGTATATAAAGTTCATTTATGTCATAGGCACTTACACCAAGTGGTTGACCGTTTACTAGTAAAATACCAAAAAAGTAGTTATAACTAGCCATTTCAACTCCATCGTAGCCAACTAGTTCAACCTGGATCCAGTTGTCAGCTTCGAAGGTGACGTTATATATGTATTTTGACTCTGCCGCGGGCCAAAGAACCTGCAATGTAGTAAGAAGAGCACTTTGTCCGTGTGCCTCGATAGACAGGCGTATTTGATCTTTGAGATCGTACATCATTCGTAAATCTCTAACGAAGGAGTTCTGAACTATTTGTCCAAGGGAGGAAATATCTTCTGGAATATTGTCATAGACAGTTGAGCTGCATTCTAAGAATGTTGAAAGTTCATCCTCGTCGAGGCTTCCAGTCTCTGTCATTTGGAGAGAAGCAAACGTCCTCTTGCAGAGGAGAGCAGCCCAGAGCAAATATGACTGACAATTCTGCGCATTACTAAGGTTACTTGCACAATACATTTCCTTGCGTAACATCCTGATCCATTGGAAGGTAATTTGCCTCGCCTCGAGGAGGAGATCTTGTGCCGTTTTCGCCAAGTGATTCGTATCTATGAAAGGTGCCGTGAACGCGATTATTCTCAACGCTAAAATAATGACAATTTCCATAAGATGGGTTTCACGCCAATTCGTAGCAATGGCTTCTAACCTCGTTTGGAGCTGCTGGATTAATTTTTCGCAGAACGAGGCATCCCGAAATATATAGTGTATAGCTCCCAGAATTGCTTCACCCTCTTCTGAAGGGCCAATCTGGTGTGCTAGGTGGTCAAACAAAAGAACTGTCGTTTCCGTAGAAAGATTGAGGTTCGAAGACCCGAGCTCTGTTAGGAGGGACAACCACCGTCGACGTTTTCCGGATAAGAGGAATTGGAAGGCCATATGTTCGTGAATGCTAAGGCTTGAAGGGCAAGATGAATGGGAAGCAGCGATTTCATAAGAGGTTGGCCCATTACCATAGGAATTAAAACTCTGTGATTGCAGAAGTGATGAAAACGGCGAACCTTTGGGTAACGTCAATTTGCAATGGTGCTCGAACGTTGGATGAATTTCCCTTCTACCCGGCCAAGAACCAGTGGCCGTGTCAAAGTATGCGAATTTAAGGCCGTTTGGAAGGCAGACTTGATCAAGTTCAACTGGAAACCTCTTCTGTTCTCTGTAATGCGTCATGAGGACTAGGTACTTTGTATCAGTAGACGTTACTTTGTTGAAAGAGGTATAAGGTGACTTACAGGACTTGGTTGTCGATGCAAGCGTTATATGCCCTGGAACCTTTTCGTAGAGCTGTAACCCCGAATAGTCTTGTAGACATAGCTTTGGCTTGACTCCTGGCTCCTGTGTTTGTCTTGCGATGCGATACAAGATCGCCCAAGTGGCGTCGCGATATTGCGCAAGAGCTTCGGGACACCTAAGCTCAAAAATCACAACCTTTGCCATGACGGGATTTTCGGGTAATAGTGATTCAAAGGCTTTTATAACCATACGAGATCTACTCTTTTCGAGCTGACATTTTCGGCAGGAAGACAAGTCATGCACTAACTGTAAACCAGCTAGTGGTTGAACATAGATGCAAGTTGAAGACTCGTATTCCCTTGTCAGTTGCTCATATTCAGCACTTAACTCCTTCCATTCCTTTTCTTTCTCCTCTTTCATTTTTAAGGAGGCTAATTGTATCTCGGCGAGCAGATTTCCGAGCGCAGCGGAACCTGGAGATTCGTTAAAGTACCTCTCTGCGAAGCACCCCTTGCACGGGTCGTCAAATAAGGTAGCCCGTGTTTTGGATTGAGAGATGCGATCCTGTATATATGACTCCACCTTTCTTGCCCGAGCCATGTCGGATAGAAGGGGGAATCGAAGCACTTCAATCAACCGCGAAGTAAAGGCCGGGTGAAAGTCGTTCAAAAGAGGAAACATGGAACAGGCCACTTTATCAAGTGACATCCATGTCTCCAATAACGTGAGAAGCATGATACTCTTCTGCTCCACATTGTTTTCGTAGCAACCGCCAATTTGATCGATATAGTCAAGAATGTGTTTATGCAGTTGTCGAACTTGGGTCGAAAGGCTGAGTGACGATGTAGATATATTAGTAGAAACAACATGGAGTTGCTCTTCTTTACTAAAGAGAGCGAAAAGTCTGCTTCCAAAAGCTTGAATGTGTACTTTAGGCTGTTGCGGCGTTGTTCGAGTTGGAGGCGCCATACGTGGAACAGCATCTTGAAATCTTTTCCGAGCGTTAGTCAAATACGAACGACTTGCGACTAGACTCAGGCGCTGCGCCTGTCGAGGTGCTTTCCGGGGTAGTGGCAGGATGGGCCTGATCATATTTAGCTTTTCGTGTTCCCAAGCCGTATTGATCCTTGTTGTTGTAGCACCAATTATTCTCTTAAACCATGGAGTCAGCGCCCTATTCAATAAAAAATATGATTCTTGGACGGCTTGAGGTTGCTCAAGGCTGTCTCGGTCGAGCTTGAAGAGACGGCGACAAAGCTTAGTCTTGAGAAAGGCTTGGTCTTCCAGGGGAATAGTATCTCTGGTGTCGTTAAGTACCATGCTGTGAATTATACACATCATGAACTTAAAATGAATTCTCCCGTGGGCTCCGCCAAGTACCATGGCTAAGTAGCGCGAGATGCCCACTCGAAGAACAAGCCAGTACGGCAGTCTTCGCCAAGGCACGCTACTGAACCAGCAAACATCGTCTCTGACCCTTTTTCGAAGAAGAGTAGGAGAGATGCGTCTTCCGTTCGCCTCAAGGATTGCAGTGAGGAGCGATGTGATCAAGGCTGGATCTGGAGTTCCCCGTTCTTCTGCTACTGCGCGTCCCGCTTTTATACCGTATTCAGAGAACTTCTGGGTATGTTCCACTGAAGCCTGTTCAAGGAAGCCCGAGAGGCTCTCAATGAATGCATCGTTATAAAATACCGAGGAGGGTACCAACACGGCAGTGCCAGGGAATGTCCACGAGAGAGTTTGAGATGCTAGAACGGGTTCGCGTCGGGGAGACGCCTCGAATGCTTCGAAGAGAATGTTGCCATGGAATTCAGGGCTACAAAAACTTTATAAGTATAGAATACAACTACTTCCAGGTAGGTAATCTTGGTGGAAGGGGTAGTGAGAGTGAACTTACTTGACAGGTTTATAGACAAGAAGTCCTGCATTTTGAGCGCCCAGGTGCAGTATAACAAGGTCAGAATCCCGAAGCTGTCTTAGACGTGAGGCAAGTTGGGTTCTTTCCAACTTTCCACCAATATTAATTGTTTTACATGAGAGGAGTGATCGCCTGATTGAATCCCAGGTTTGCCAAAGGGGGCCTTCCATAACATTCTGCATAAGCTTAATGGCAATGACAAGACGATCTAGAATCGCACGTTCGACGTCCTCTGTATTGGATGCCGAACTTTGAGGTAGCTTCGCAGGTAGCGCAATATGATGGAACAAGGCTTTCAGAACCCCAGCTGGGGTTTGGATCTCGTTGACATCCATCGCGGAAGATCTTGAAGTATCGACGTCAAGCCGTGTACCAAAGACAGGAAGGATAATAGCTATGGAAACTCGATGCAAAAAAATCACATTTGAAATTTATTTAAGCCGTGAATGAATTAAGAATGTTGTTTCGATAGCGGGTAGTTATTTTCGTCAACCGGATAGGCGTGAAAATAAATATTGGATATTGGAAGTGTATCGAGGTTGTCTTCACGCCCAACTAAAATACGTTGGGAGAAAACATGGAGAAGAGGACATGGAGAAGAGGACATGAAATCAATAACAGGCTACATTTCGGCAGCGCGTTTGACGTGTGAAATAAGGTTGGTACCTCTCAAACGCAAGCGTGATGCACCGGAGTGAAAGTGAGAATTGAGTTGGCTCTGTTAGTTGATAGATCATTTAGTGGAACCACATGGCGCCTAATCAAATTCAATCATAGCGAATCAATTTCCTTGGCGCTGCTTGTTTGGGCCAAGATGGAAATAGGCAGCCGTCACAAGGCTCTGCAGCTGAAATGCTTGAAAACCTAACGTTTCCATCCCAAGAAGGTGCTACTTACATGTATTGTACCTAACGTAGGTACCCAGTACCTACCTAGGGTACTTAGTTAGACCTTCCAAGATGTACCTAACCAGAGGTTACCTAATGCTGTTGTTGCTAATGGTGGCCGAGGCTAGAGCTTTAGAACCGTCAGCAGCTATCTGATAAGCGAGTACAGACTCGAAGTAAAGTACCTAGGTACTGCTTTGTGTTCGGAATCTTTCTATTTTCAATTGATCAACAGGCATTACTTATCAATAGGTAATATACAAGGTTCTCCCACCCGCGCTGGGACAATATTTTAAATTCGCATCAAAATAAGTATATCTAGCCTAAATATATATGAAGATAGCCAATATATCTACGATGTGTTGGATAAATCTTTGCTTTGATAGGTAGAAGGTACGTCGTATAAGTGGTACTTTACTATATCAAAGGGTAGGTACATGCATTTAAGCCCGGTGTGATATGTGATAGGGTATAAATACCTAACATTAGGTAGGTAGTCTGTTTGTTGGTGATGTCGGGTTGGCGCATTGCAAAATTTCATAGGATAAGAGAAGAGATAAAGACTGGAAATCAGGCGAGATAAAAAAACCTGCGGTCGTAGAAACGGCAAGCTGAATATAATATATGACAGGTAGCTTGATCCGCCTCAGGTAAACAAGTCCCCTCCGGTTTGCCTTATTCTCATTTGCAGAGCAGCAGGCAGAGAAAGTATAGAAGTAGCCAATTAAGTCAACGAAACTTTCTTCTCAGGTACCTACCTGATAACAGGCCTATAATTTACCTAGGTAGGTACCTAGGTACCTGCTGCTTGTTCGCGTCTGCGCAATTTTCCCTCCAAACGATCGAGGGATGAGCGTTAGCGCGAGGTTCAAGGCTCTGTACCCTTGTTGCTAAAGAAGGTAAAGCAATCAATGCTGAACAATATAAATATAAGAAATCAGGACAAAACTGAACTTTAAAGAAGGGGTAACAAGCTTAAATTGTGAAGATTTACTTTTCTTAGGTAGGCTATTCACGCCTCTGGCTCTTATCGGCTCCAGGAAATTTAAATGAGAACTTATCCTTACGTCTAGGTATTTATGATGAATCTCAATGGTTGTTCATCTTGGGAGTTTATATCGCATATTGAAGCCTACGTCTTATCTATACGACACTCAAACTACGGAGGAGAATAATAGGAACTAAAAGCCAGTCCTTAACATAAGCTATACTCTCATGGACTCATAATTTACCGCCTAGACGTGTGGTACCCTTTTTAATCAGTTATGTCTAGGATCGAACGATTTATATAATACGAATTAGATAATGTACCTAACTAAGGAGCAATGACATGTCGCCATTGCGGAGCCACCGAATGTATATATATGGCTGAAGGACTATCTCTCTCAGGAGATTGTCACGGTGTACATCGATTCTGTCACGTAGGATACATGGTTCAATGTCCATTAGGTAGGATACCTAACTTGTTGCTAATATAAATAGATCATCTTACCGTATTATCTTGGTACGGCAGAGCTTTCCGATTCTCTTCTCTTAGCTAGGCCCTGGAACGTGATAGATTCGTACAAGTAAATGTCTCGTACGGATCAACTTTGGCGTGGATACGCAGATTCGTAGATTTGTTTATAGGATCTATAAAATGCTTGAATCCGCCCCGAGTATATTCGTCTGTAAATCCGAAAATGGCATCGGAAAACGCCGGGGTGCTTTCCGGTTGTCAAGTAGCTTGACGGCGTAGTAGTATAGGAGAAAAAAACCCTGCTTGCTTGGATTTGCTATTATGCATATCCATCATCTTCTAATTATGTACCTGACGTATTGTTAATACTGTCTCAATTTAGTCTTTACAGCCTCAAATTCTCATATGAGGAGCTAGAACTTAGCACATCTTAGCATATAACAACTTACTCGTGATACGGTGTGATGTTGGTAGAGAAAGCGAAAAGCGCCACCAACCCTGAAAGCGGCTATTCTCGTGTGGCTACAGCCAATCATTTTCTCAAATATGTCAACTCGGTTTATGTGAGGGGGGGAAAAATAATCCCACGTTTTTTACGAGTTCTACGTAAGCCGTGTTCATCATAGCCAGCGCTGCGGCTCAGCCGTGCCACATGTATCCTGCTAAGACATGATGATCTGATAGCGAGATTAACTCACCCGTCACATCGCATTAAAAACAGTCTTTCCACTCTATAGACTCGTTTACTTTATGTATTATGACGTACTGGTGGCCGAACGCGCGGATAAAGTGTAATTTTCCGCATCGATGGTCACAATGGAGCCCGGACAGTTTTTTTCGAGTTCCGGCTGGCGCTGACCGGGATCCATCCATGCATGGGCAGTTGGGGGCCATTGATTCATAGGGCTGAAGTAGATCCACTTATGTACCTAGGTACCTATGCAGCTATGTAAGACCCAGTACACTTCTGAAAGGCGAGATATTTTGCGGTAAGACGGCATATAAAGCCCACTTTGAAAGGTGGAGTTTAGCGATAATCGCTTACGATGGACCCCCTTGTAAGAAGGCGGGGGCGGAGATCAGGGGCATTGGGTGATCCGAGATTCGGAAACCAGGGGTTAAATACGATAACCGCTAAGACTTCAGTTTAAAGTTCTTACCTAAAGCGATTCGATGTTATAATTATCCCAATAACAGGTACTTAGGTAGGTACCTGTCTTGAGTCCAACATTCCTCATCTATCAAAATACATGTAACTAGGTACCTAATTGTAGCATGAAAAAAATTGACAAAACGTTTATTGCTGTCTTAGGTACCTAAGGTAGGTACTCAAGCTATCTATCACAAATAATGACAAGCACTACGTCCCCTCCATGCTAATATAGAATGATTCTTGTGCTCCATAACTCCTATCTTCCGTCATAACCACAGTAAGTATTAGCCCATAAAATAACCAAGTGCTATGCTTCAACTTCAAACTAGCATAATATTCTTAGATGTGATGTAGATCGCCTTAACCGGGAATTTGGCTTTGATAGCATCGACAACGTGATCATTCGCAACGTCCATAACGGGTAGTCTGCTGCTTGATGACCGACTCGCAAATCGAATCGCAGTGGTAGGGAAGCTTATGTGCCGCCCATCGCTGGAGTTTATATTTTCTTCTGGGACGTTGATTCTCTGCCTCATCTTCCCAGACCTCAGATCAACTTCAGCAATGAACTTTTCTATGGTCCTTTCCCCACTCCTTCTCCCCTGTGCAAGCTCGAAGTTGGTGACTGTTCTGGACTTGAGGTCGACCCAAATAGCCCCTCCGGTAACATAAACGTAGAGGTAGCTACAAGATGTATCTAGCTCTATGCAATGTGGTCCTGCGTAAGGGCTGATATCGATCGAGGCAGTAATGTCGCCGGTTGAGATATCAAAAATGTGGATTTCGCTAAAGAATTCGATAGGTGCAAAGTTGTTACCCTGTCGATGCCGCTGACTGATGTATACTTTGGGGATGAATATTAGTACTTATTTGGTCACATTTATGATTCCGTAAATTCTAGAATTGGCCGAGGGCAGCGAAGGGGTAAAATTAAATTTACCACTTACGAAGATTTCGAGTCCAATCGTGGACTATTTCCTGGGGCTCCGCTAAAATATCATCAAGAATGTAAACTCGATACGAAACTGCAATGTCTGGAAAGGTGCATGGTTGGACCTCCGAGCGACTCATTTTAGAATTAGTCTTGGGATGCGACAAGACTTTTCTAGCTTTATTGTTTGCGTCGGAGAAACCTCGAGGGCGGTTTGAATAAGGAGGTGCTTGGACGACTCGGATGCCTTGTTAAACATCTTGCAGCAGTGCCATTTTGGCGGGCGTGTTTGAGCAACTTATAAGACTCAGAATTTGTTCCTCTAGAAGGCCTCCAGCATGCCTGTCCTCGTGTTGGTCAGAGGAGGAGTTTTCTGGAGAAAATGATGAGCCACTCCATTGACTTCGCAGAGACAATTTTCTTTCACCTTCGTTCACACCACCAAAGACTGAGAGAAGAATATGAAGGAATCCACCTGCTACGCCATCTGGAGTTCCTATCATAGGACATCCCGGCCGAAGTTAAGCATTGCGGCTAAGGCGTATTATCCTGCTTCCTGCCACGTGCCTAGCCGCCATTTTCCAGAACACCGGTAAGGGCTTCTCACCCTGGTGATCATGGCTCTTGGAACTAGGTAGTTGGGTACCAGCCTCATGCTACTAAGCCCGCCAATCATTACCCTGCAAGTTTATGCACCTCGTAATTGGTAACCAATCAAAACATCCTTAGAACGAACGCTGCCTCAAAACGGGAACAAAGTCGTCGAGTGGGCTGGTAGGATTCGGACGGGTTTAAAACAGGATCCGTATTAACACCATTTAAAGCATAGAAACACGGAGTTGGGAACTTAGGTTTAAAAATCCCACCTCGTTAGAAGGGGCCGTTGACAAATACCTTGGAAAAGCCATCAGCCCCATTGTTTACCTTGTACGAACAACATGAAAATAAAATAGATTAGGTAGATAGATTACGTTGGATCCGGAGTAAAATAATCTAAAATATTACGGATATTTAATTGCTTGTCACCTTTTTTCTGGTTTAACGTTAAGACTTTTGAATGTATGCACTTGTGTACCTAGGTACCTAGATATAGTTAAGATATTTCGCCTCGCTCAAATATATAGCGGTTAAGTGTTGAGTATACGACTTTCCTCAGATGATCATTCCTCATAGGCGGGAGAAGAAGCCGATATGGTTCACAATCGTAGTTCATACCTTAGGTACCTAAGGTACCTTAACCGTACCTGACCTAACCTACCACCTCTGACACACCAAGGAATGTGATACTACCTAATCTAGGAAGTATTTTTGGGAACATATTTCCACGTCTGTAGTAACGAAGCTTCGTAAGCCTTTATACCAAGTAATATTTTATACATAGGTACATACCTCCTACTATTCTTCCAATGATGAGGATCCACATAACAGGTAGATGATTGTTGTCTTAGATAAAGTATAAGGTAGAAAGCTCTGAGTAGAGAGGTCTTTAAGTGCCTACCCATTATTAACCTATATAGGGGCGGTAAATATGTTACATACCTCATCTAGACTAGGTACATGTAAATGATATAGTGCTTCTTATCCTAGGATTTTATATTAAGATTTCAAATGATGAGGTGCCATGCAGGTCCCTAAGGCGAGCTATCTAGAAGTCATCTATTCGTTGGATGCCCAACACAAGATAAAGCACTTACGATATACACTAGGACATTCGGTACCTAATGGATTGCATGGTTTGTGCACCCAGGTACGTCGTCACATGGGTAGGTACCTATTTAAGCCTACACCAGTGTGGAAATCTTAACCTTGAGGCATATAATGCGTGCTTGCCTTACGTTTTCAAGTTGAGATAGATCAGGTAGGGGCAGGCAGCTCAAAAACAAGGCAGGTACGCGATATAAACAAACCCATGCCTTCCTATACTTAGGTACCTATAGGTGTAGGTACCTAACCTAAAGGACCCAGTTTGTTGCCTGCTACCTCTTGACCAACTCCATTTCCGTCCGGAATTTTTCGATTGCCATAATATCTAAATCAACTCCTCGAGGCGCTCGTCCGCTTTCTGGACTTTCTTTAATCTTTATTTCAATCGCCGCCCTGCCCTTTGTCTCTATTTCTACTTATCCATTATTGTCTTCCAGGTACTTGAGGCATATTCTATATGCAATCCGGAGTACGCTACTTCATTACTTCTCATTTAACACCCAAGCATTCACCAACAACCTTCCGATGATTTTCATCTCGATTCACATGAACGTCTTGATGGTGAACTAGACGATTCGACATGGCGCCTTCTAAAGAGTAAGTCCTATCATCCGGAAGAGTCGACCTTCATTCTTTCCTAATGACAAACTGGATTCTAACTTGCTGAAGGCGGCATTTGGGGCAGTGCCGCTTTATTAACCACCCAGGCGGCTGCAAACAGGGTGCTTTCTGTAAATTCTCACACAATACACAAGGCTCTCCGAGTATCGAAAAACCAACGACATCGACTGAAGCCAACCGGTCGACCACTAAAGATGTAAGCAATGAAGGCTATTTCTACAAGTGGAAGAGAATGGCCAAGAAAGGTTCTGGGAATCAACCGTTATCCTTAGGCTTCAAATTGCCTCAATACTTTCAGATGGCCCGCGACCTAGTCCGATGTGACCTCGATGTTCTTCAAAAGACGGTAACTGAACTTGCGACGGACTCGGGAGCCTTAGCAGTGCGCGAGATGATTGACGAACGTATCCCACTTTGCGATACCGATATCAAACGCATAACCCTTTGGCGTACTTGCATTCTGCCATTCTTTGAAATACTCACCGAGCCACGGGTGAGCCGTTCGGTTATCTTGGAAGTTTACACCGGGACAATCTATAATGTTATTTTTGGTCCCAACGGGTTTCGAATGGAAATTCTCTTCAACTTTTTGGTCGAACTGGCCTTAAAATGGGAGTCACCTCTCACCCAAGACGATGACAAATCCAAAGCTCAGTTCCTAGAGCTTGAGTGTGCAATCTTCGCTAAGATGATTAGCTATAACTCTCAAGCTCTCATCAGCGAGAAAGTCCCACCAATTCTTAGTCGAATACTAGAACTCGTAAATGATGTTGATCAGAGCGAGCATAACTTTTGGACCTTACAAGCGAGACATTACCTTGAGTATATTGAGCGCCGTATCGGCGTTATCAAAGAACTCTCCCAAGATGATGTCCACAAACCCCAAATACTTAGTCATACGAAGTTCGAATTGAGTCGTGACCTTCCTGGAAGCTTATCTACTGAAGGCCCACGTCATGACAATGACCATGAGGACATAACTAAGATCCGGATCCTACCAACCTTGTCAGAGATCATGTCCACTCGAGCAGATTACAGGCCACCCCAAGACCCTTCACAGCTACACTTACCAGGAATTCAAGGGTTGATTGATCGTCATTTTCGACTGCTCCGAGAAGATATGGTTGGGCAGTTGAAAGATTGTATTGCTGAAGAGTTGTGCATTCTTGACCATCCTGAGAGCAAAGCTACTGCCAATTCACAAAATCATATTCGGACGAACTCCTACAATATCGCAGAGATCATGAATATCAAATGCACCCGCCGTTGTGAATTGGAATTCCATTTAAAAATTGACCAGCCTTCTGCTGCAGGCAATTTGAGTGCTGAAGCTCGAGCAGATTGGTGGAACCTATCAAAGCGCTTGGAAATAGGCGCTCTTGTGTGTCTCCTGGAGGAGAATACTGTAGTCTTTTGTGTTGTAGCTGAATCTACATCGAGGCCTGATCCATCTCGCCAACGTATACCAAAGGAAGACAAGGATGGAAATGCCGTAAAAAAGAATCTGTACAGCAATAAGGATTTCGCATACGTGAATCTCAATTTAGCAGAACCGAACGAGATGGATTTAAAGATTATGTTATCTGCAACGCAGTCACATGAACCCGCCAGGAGATCATTGGTTGAGTTCCCTGGCATCTTGTTGCCCTCCTTCAAGCCTACTCTATCAGCCCTCCAACAAATATTTCAGACTTTGGATCTTCCATTCGCCGAGCTCCTCGCGCCAAGTTCTGATGGGCCCACAGAACTTAACATTCCACCTCCCTTATATGCGTCGAAACCTGGGTTTTATTTTAACTTGGGCTGCCTTACATATGACGGAAATGAACTGAAGTTCTCAACGAAGGATACGGTGGATTCAGAGGAACTTTGCAGCAGATCAAGCCTCGACGAAGGCCAAGCTACTGCCATTCTGAACACCTTAAAAAGAAGCCTAGCACTTATTCAAGGACCTCCAGGTACAGGAAAAAGTTATACTGGCGAGGTAAGTCAATACATTTCCCTTAACAACATCTGGATTCGATCTAAAAATAGCTTAAAAACGGAAACTTGGAAAGTATATCTAGGTCAATTAGCTAATTCATTCAAAGGCAATTATCAAGGCCCTTCTAGCGAACAAAGAACAGGCTAGCATAGGACCAATCCTCTGTGTTTGTTACACCAACCATGCATTGGACCAACTTCTTGAGCATCTTGTTCACAGAGGAATAAAACAAGTTATCCGTATTGGTTCAAGATCCAAATCATCAGTCCTTACAAACCTAAATCTACGTAATGTAGGAAAGGATATGGAACGTACAAAATCGGAGAGGAATGCTTCATGGAAGTCGGGTTCAGCCTTAAAAGAAGTCGGAGACGAAATGAAAGCTTTTTTAACCAAACTCAAAGCGTCGGCAATTCATAGCAAGGTCAAGGAATATCTCAAGGCAAACGAAATACCGTTTTATAACGCGATATTTGGTATAGAAGAGGACGACTGGACCAAAGTTGCCAACAAGGAGGACCTAGCCTACTTCATGGACTGGGTTAATAAAGGTTCCGTATCGAAAGAACCAGTTGGAGATATTGATGCACTGAAACAGAAAGATCCAACACTTTTGAGTCAACAGGAAAGATTTGCTCTTTGCACTGCGTGGGGCTCTGAAGTAGCTACCAACATACAAGATGAATTTGTCTCTCTTCACGATGAATATCAAGAGGCTAAGATAAAGCATGATACCGTGTCCCGTGAGGTTGACCTTCGTGTTTTACAAGAAGCTGATATAATCGGTGTTACGACTACTGGCCTAGCCAGAAACTTGGACATTCTTCGAAAGCTTGATAGTAAAGTGCTACTTTGCGAGGAAGCCGGTGAAGTCCTAGAGAGTCATATTCTCACGGCGTTGCTTCCCTCTGTGGAGCACGCTATTCTTATTGGGGATCATCTTCAACTCCGTCCTAAAATTTCGGATTATGAGCTTTCCATTGCAAATCCTCGTGGTCAGCAATATTCACTAGATGTGTCACTTTTTGAGAGACTCGTCCAACCGATCCGACCAACAGACTTGAAACTACCATTCGATATGCTCGAAATACAACGGAGGATGCATCCGTCAATATCTAGTTTGATAAAAAACACCATATATGATACTCTTAAAGACGCCGAGAAAGTCAACGATTATCCCGAAGTAGTCGGCATGGGGAAACGATTGTTTTGGTTCGATCATGAGAAACCTGAAGCACGATCGGATCCCAACTTTCCTACGAGTACTTCTCGGACAAACGATTTTGAGATCGAAATGGTTTCCGCCCTCGCCTCTCATCTTGTCCGCCAAGGCGCGTACGGGCGTGATGATATTGCTATTTTAACGCCCTATCTCGGACAATTGCACAAGCTAAGAAAGAGGTTGCAGGGCTCATTCGAACTTGTGGTTGAGGCTCGGGACCTTGAAAGTCTTGAGAAAGAAGGTTTGGACATCTCATTAGAGGTACATAAAGAACCGTTGGGGAAATATATACGGCTAGCGACGATTGATAACTTCCAGGGCGAAGAAGCGAAAATTGTCATCATTTCCCTAGTGCGAAGTAATTTGGAACGGCAATGCGGGTTTTTGAAAACTTCAAACAGGATAAATGTACTCCTTTCAAGAGCACAACATGGGATGTATATTGTTGGGAACTCTAGCACCTACGGCGAGGTTGAAATGTGGGCAAAGGTCATTTCCATGCTAAGCGAAACTCAAAGTATCGGGAACAAGCTACCCCTTCAATGCCCGAGACACAAGGATACACCCATTGAAATATCAGGACCCGATGATTTCGTACGCCTATCGCCAGAAGCTGGATGCAATCTTCAATGCTTAGCAGAACTTGACTGTGGTCATCTCTGCCGGAGTAAATGTCACGCAGATCTCCTACATAAAGCAGTGAAATGCCTGGAACCCTGCCCTAGGCTAAAGCCCTGTGGTCATGGCTGTCCTAGACTCTGCGGAGACGATTGTGAGGAGATATGTTCCACTGTACTTGAGGGAAAAAGCATTTTCCTTCCTTGTAGTCATATCTTAACATCGCCTCGATGCTGGCAAGTTCAGAACCTGCATGAAGTTCGATGTCTCACTCGCGTGGAGAAGATTGTCCCGGTTTGCAACCATAATGTTAATGTTGCCTGTTATGAAGATGTAACTGATGATAGTTTTGTTTGTCCAGCACGATGTGGCCAGCCTCTCCCATGTGGACACACCTGTCAAGACGCTTGCAGATTTTGCAGCACTCGTGGCGGGGCGCATCCACCATGCGCATCGATATGTGGTCGGAGCTACAGTAACTGTAAGCACTCATGCGGAAATCAATGTCATCCGGATAAAAAGTGTGTCCCTTGCGTTATGCCCTGCGATAAAGGGTGTGCCCACACGGCATGCACTCATCTATGCTCAGAGCCTTGCACTCTCTGCACTTTGACATGCTCATCAGCCTGCGTGCACAGTCAATGTTCTATGCCGTAAGTTCGCCGCTACATGTGGTCGGTGATATATTTACTAACTATCTTGATAGCTGTTCTGCACCATGCAACTGGATTCCTTGTTCAAAGCGCTGTGAACAGCAACTACCTTGCGGACATCAATGTAGGTAACAAGTTCCTAATGTATCCTTTATATGATACTCGCGAAGGCTAACTTTGGTATCTAGGTCCGTCTGTTTGTGGTGAGACCTGCCCAGACGTGAAATACTGTCAAATTTGTGCATCTGAAGAAATCAAAACCGCCGTGGTCGATATATATCCAGCAGCTGAACTCCGTGAATATCGTAAGGTTGACCTAGCGATAGAACCGTGCCTTTTTCTGGACTGCGGACACGTATTTGCTATATCAGGTATGGATATATTTATGGGAATGGCCCAATATCCCGATAATACTAGTCGTGATCTTATTGATATCCATGATTCTGTTGGGCCTTTAGCAGGTACTACCAGATCCTGTCCACAGTGCAGAGGCAGTTTGAGAAGTATCTCAAGGTACGGGACGGTCGTTCGTCAGATGATATTGGCTGAGTCAACTAAAAAACTCGTTATTTGGTCACACACGAAGGCATTGGAACTCGAGCGACAGCTTATTGATGAACAAGAGAAACTTGCCAGATTTGAGAGATCTGACCGCCTTCAGGAGTCAGTTAGCAGAGCAAGCAACGGATTCTATGTCAGTGGAAATCCCATTGACCAATTACTTGCTATCGATGATTGGGTTGGCCAGGACAGATACAAGACAATTGTTCACCTTTATTTTACTATTTTCGAACACCTGGGCCGCGTTACTGCTCTGGAGCAGTCTTACTTTAAGGTGTATGATCTCGTGCGACGCACTAATCAGAATGAAGGTTCTATGAATAAGCCGGACCTGGATATCCGCACACGCGCCCAACTCACAGCTAGAATTGTCCTATTTCGGTGTTACCTGTTAGTGATGAGCGACTTTGTCTATTTGAGAAACTCGACTGAATGCCGCACATCCGTAAACTTCAACCTCGGCAAAGCAATCGACGAATGCAAGGGGCTAGTTAAGCTAGCACAGGAGGCAAAATATGTTCGACAAGAGGCCGAAGGCCATATCCTTTACTCGAAACTAATTGCAATAGCTCGTCGTGCGAACAATACGGTGAAGTCTGACTATACGGGCGGAGATGAACATAGTATCGAAAAGGCCCGCAGCCATCTTTCCAAGGCAAGGGCTCTTATTCTTGACTTGCCATCGGCTGCACATCTCCGAGGTGAGATTCAAGCTATAAGAGAAATGGTAGTTGGCGGAGCTTTCTTTCGCGATGTTGCAGTGGAAGAGAAGCGTGTGATCTGGAAGGCAATGGCTGAGGAAGTAAAGGAAAATGGTCACTGGTATGTATGCGTCTGGGGCCACCCGTTTACGCTGCTCGATAACGAGTTGTTGGTCGAACCTATCAAGTGCACAGAATGTGGTGCGTACGCCAAGAAATTTGAGAAATGTCCGGGATATGCCTAATAAGAAAACAACAAAGACACGTTCAGTGGCATGGCGGTGGTGACCTTGAACTTGGTACACTGAGCAGTGTACTGGTAGACGTCAAACATGTTTCTGAGGTTTAGTTATTTTACGACGCCTAAGTGTATCGATACCATCCTTCGTAGTATGCTAAGAACCTGGGGCTAACGCAAAGACTTGCGCTATTCAAAGTTGAACTGAGCTGTATATAGACGACCGACAATTTCTAGCTAGGTATAGCTGTTCGTAATTCGAAACTCTTACTTGTGGTTCGCCTTTAGTTAATACAGACTTATCTGAAAATTTCTCCTTTCAACCCTTAATTGATTATGAGTGATTCGTAAAATTGTGCCTTGTAAGGTACCTGGTATGGACACGACATCGGCATCTAAAATAGGGGAAAATATGTACACATGTACTATCGATAAGCCACAATTGAATTATACACACCAAACCAACATGAAGCTAACACTGAATAGGACTAAAAGGTAAGATGTGGCTAAGCAAACTTGGCGCAACCTTAACTCTACATAAGTACATGTATTATCGCTTCGTACTTCGGAATCAAAACGTCATCAAATCAAGAACGGAAACTTGAATTCTTGAATGGAAGTTTATAAGAATTTTTGTACCACTTCTCATTAATGATAGGTACCTACCTAAGGTAGTCTAGATCTGACAATCTAACATATCCCACTATGCCGACAATAAGTCTAACGGCGCTAACTCTTAGTCGTGGGTTAAGATCGATTAGCGATCGGTCTCGACCTCGGACATCTCCGCTCGGCGCTAAGAAAGACGCCACGAGAAAATCAGGATTGGGGAATTCTGCGGATCGGTGGTTGGTAGGCGTTCCGAGATTATTACTCATGTTCATGTTCATGTTCATGTTTGCGTTCACGTTCTACGCGCAAATATGCCTGCGACCGGTGTCGTGACGAGGCGCGCCTCGAGTGTCAGCACCACAGAGTTGGCTAGACAGCGTGATCTTCATAAATACTACCAGCCATGGGTCGACTCCAAGAAGTTAAAAGCTGTGCCTGCGGATATGGGTCCGGATGCGTCCCGACCAGTGCAATGTTCTCACGATACCACACTTACCGCCCTTGCTCAGCTAGCTACATTAAGACTGGACGTCAAACGCGGTATGGTATCTCTGATAGATTCCAATACGCAGATTATTCTCGCGGAAGCCACCAAAACTTTGTCGCTGGTTGACGAAAGACGGCACGCTCCCGGGGATCACATCTGGCTAGGCCATGTGTCTCTCCCACGTCGGGATTGTATGGATGAGCATACTTTCGGCTCCACCATCACCTATAAAGACAATGAAGGTAACGACGTCGATATTCCTGCATTCGTTGTAAACGACACTCTGGAAGACGACCGCTTCAAGCACAGGCCGTATGTGACAAGTGGAACTAGTGTAAGGTTTTACGCTGGCGTACCTATTGTCACCAAGCTAGGACACGCCATCGGCGTTTACGCCGTTTCCGATATTCGACCGCGACCTCAAGGCCTCAGTCTTGACGAGGCTCAGTTTATGGAAGATGTTGCGCAGATTGTGGCAGACCATCTTGAAAGGGTCAGTAAGTAGCCCCTAGTATCATTGTTGCTTCCACGGAGTCAATTATAAATATAGGTTCCATCTATCGCAAGGGTCTACACTCATGCCCAATCCCAAGCATGTCCGCGATAAATCAACTAACCAAGTGTATAGTGGATACAATGAGCCGTGTTTCGGAGAGGGATTTCATGAGGGGTATATCTTACTTCTTAGAAGATTTATCCGAGTATAAGTTCCAATTAAGCAACGCCGATCGCTCCATACACGCCGCCAAAATGAGGCAGCAGCCGGATGTGCAAGCAACTGATCCTCAAGTTGATCCTCCACGTGGGAGAGCCAGCGAGCCGACATCCCCAAATTTAGCGCACACGTCCATTTCTCCTACTAGGGATGCGTCCACACATAGCGAAGCCCCTATAGGCCAAGGTCCTCGATTCTCTAGGGATGGCAATTCCCACGGCAAAGAAGCTCCTGACTCGTCAACGGATAGTATTCGTAGGATCTTTACCCAAGCCTCACAGTTACTCCGTCAGCAAGTTAAGGCTACAGGCTGTATATTTACAGATGTCGCCTCGGGTCTATTCTCTAGTCAACCGGAGGGGGCGATGTCACCACTACATTGTACCCACCCGGCCGCCTCTTTGGATGTCAATTTTGAATCAACTGAGGACGAAGAAATAGATGGCGACACAGTCAGAGAAGATATGCCATCTCCAGGATATGGACCTACCTTGTCTCAGGCTAGTGTCGGCGATCGACTAGATGAAATGGCTGATGTCCTTGGCGGCGATAATAATGATTTCCCTCAGGGTATAATTAAGCGTAAAAATCTCAAGAAATTCATCATGCGCTATCCGTTCGGCAAATCATTCTACATAAATAAAGGACGCACGATGTCTAACCACACTGCAATCCGTGACGAAGTAGTCGCCGGTGGTGGTGCCAACTATACAGCGTTGAAAGCGCCCGCGGAAGATGTAGAGGATCAACCCCATATGCTCTTACCACGGGAACTTCTAAACTGTATACCGGATGCCAAATGGCTGATATTCCTACCTCTTTTCAATTACGCCCAAAGACAGTGGTTTGCAGCAGGTTTTATCTGGGGCGATGACTTTAAGATGGGCGACCCTGCCGACGCCTTGCCTTACATTAAAACCTTTGGGTCCTGCATGATGAGCGAGGTGGCGAGCATGGAAGTTTTGAACACGAATATTGCCAAGTCTACGTTTATTGCTTCTATATCTCACGACTTGCGTTCTCCGCTACACGGGATGCTCGGAAGTCTGGAGTTCCTCGAGGATACCATCACATCAGCATACCAGACGAGTCTGATCGGAGCGATTGAGACATGCGGAAAGACTCTATTGGATACCATTGACCACCTTTTGGATTATGCTAAAATCAACAACTTAAACCGCACAAGCGCGCGACTTAACTTGTCTAAGGAGACGAAGACGTGGAAAGGCTCGCAAGATATTGGGGAGCCACTATCCACCAACTTCGACCTTGCCCTCCTATTGGAGGAAGTTGTAGAAGCAGTTTTTGCCGGCCAAACGTTTCGCAAGATCAATCTCCGACATCACGACCTTGTTGAGGATGCGTCCGAAAAAGGTAAAGCAATAAATGTAGATCATTCGTCAACAACTGAAGAACAAATTCATAGTGGCAGCGTTAAGTTTTCTGGAAAGGTTTTCCTGATACTTCATATCCAACGTTTGGCGTCTTGGTGTTTACAAGGTCAAACTGGAGGTCTTAGGAGAGTTATAATGAACGTTGTTGGAAATGCCATAAAATACTGCAAATCCGGATACATCGACGTTTCATTGGAGGCAAAGGAAGTCACACCATCTAATTACGAGGTATATCTCTCTGTCAAGGACACGGGCATTGGCATGTCCAAGAACTTCCTCACAAATCATTTATTCAAACCATTTTCGCAAGAAGATTCCTTCACACCCGGTACTGGTCTCGGGCTTTCCATTACGTCCCAGATAGTGAACAATATGGACGGCAAGATTCAAATCGATAGCGAAAAGGGAGTCGGGACACATGTCAATATCTCCATTCCCATGAAGACTGCAACTACCAATGGGTCTTGCGGCGGCATTCAAGACGATATCCAGCGCGAAGCTATGAAACTTACTTCAGGAAAGAAAGTATGCATTTTGGACCCGTTACTAGGTACGCATCATGGAGAATTGTTAAAGCTGGAATCTTCCATCTCCGCCTTCTGCCAGGAATGGTTCAATATGACCGTTATTGAAAGAAAAACCGTCGAAACCGATCCGGATACAGCGGTTTACATATATGCTGAGCCGCCGCCAATAGAGCACCTATTAAGACAACACTTGGAGCGAAAGGAGATGGGCATTTCGGGGAAAGAGCCCGCTCTTATAATTGTTTGCACGAACGCTTTCGAAGCTGCGGCGTTGCGTGCAGCCGGTATCAAGGATTTGGTTTCCCTTGGCAGAATAGTCGAGGTTATTAGCCAACCTGTAGGAGTAAGAAAACTAGGGAAGGTTCTACTTCAGTGCCTTCAACATGTCGAGGCTAGCGAAAATCAGCGGGCCCAGCTCGCTCGCTCTAGAGCACCCTCGCCATCTTCCGAAAGCATCCAGGCACGTGGATACGCGTCTGAGGTTGGATGGAATACTTCCTCAGTTGTCTTTGACGAGAAGGAAGGGAGATACCGGCCCTCGATTGACGCTCTGAAATGGAAATCCGATCAGCAGCGGTTAAAATCGCCATTGGGAGAAACTATCCAACCAGAGCTATTACACCCTAAAACGGTTAGCGACCAACACGGCCCCGCGACAATACAGCATGGCCGGTCTCGGTCTGGGGAGCACACGAGACGGCTACCTCGCATCCTTGTGGTAGACGACAATGCGATAAACCTAAAACTCCTCGTGACGTTTATGAAAAAGATCAAGCTGCCGTATGCTGAGGCTGTAAACGGGCTCGAGGCTGTTACTCAATTCAAGGAGGCCGAGGAGCCGTTCGATTTCGTGCTGATGGATTTGCAGATGCCTGTTATGGACGGCCTCGAAGCAACTCGGCATATCCGCGAGTTCGAGCAGGAGAGAGCGGGGGACCGTACCGCTGCGCCACCATCTACTATCATTGCCATCACAGGCGTTGGCAATGAGGCTACACGCCAAGAGGCCATGGATGCGGGCATGTCGCAGTTCTTGACTAAGCCTGTCAAGTTCAAGGCTTTGCAGCAGCTTTTGTTGGAGCAAGATCAGCCATCATGAGGTGGCGTTTACAAGCGAGTGAATATTTTATTTTGGTCGGGTCAAAGAAGAGGTCAGGTACAATGTTCGACCGCCGGTCCGGGTTGACGGTACGTCCATATATGCAGATGGCGGATAACGATAGCCCGAGCGACATATCTAATAATATGGGATATTTTCAGAGACTATGGCGTCACAGGGAAATGCACAGATGAAGTCTCATGGAGTATTATCCATGGTTAGCCGCGAGGCGCTTCACGGGCATATTCGAGCGTATATCCAACTTGGCAATGCCTCCAATTCCAAGTTTTCTTAACCCCATGACTATCTGTGCTCTTCGTTGGCCTACCTAGATGGTCCAACGTGCGGCCTCCGAACTTGCAGACCTGGCCATAGAGAGTACACATAGAGGCTGTGGGGGGTGTAGTTGGAGCGGTTAGGAGTGCTAGTCATTATCCTATAATACAAGATACAACTAGATTAGCGTAAAATCATGGTTTAATAACATTTGGAGACCTCATTTTGAGGGTAATTTTTTGCACTACGTTTTATTCCGCATTCACGAACTAAATATAAGCCTATCAATGAACCTGCAGGGACTTCGGAAATATTAGAAGGTAACATTGCTACAAGTCAAACGTACTAGTGATTCGCTGGAAATTGATTGCCACTAATTAACGGGTCTTTAATGTTGTTGAATAATTTAGGTAGGTACGATTGTAAAATGGCAATAACAATACGATGGTAGCTTTATTCCATTGTTGTATTAGACAATCTGAACAAGGTTCCATTTAGAAATAGAAACCCTCATTGTTTACAGGTACCTACCTAAATCATGTGATATCCACGTGCTGTGCTCGGTTAGAGTAACCTCCCAGCTTACCAGCTTAGTACCCCATATGTTTTGCGCTTCGATCTTTTTGTGCCACTTTGGCTTTCGTTCCACTTAACACTTTAATCTTTCCTTAAGGTAATCAAATGTGAACCCACATGGCCTTTAAAATCCATCCGGCTCTCATGCAATACAACCTACCGCATCTAGTTACTTGTATGCAAGCAAGATATAGGTTACCTACCTAGGTACCTAATATCGTGGCCAATAAAGTCAATGGAGCCAAGCTTCCAGGGACGGGTTCCTGCTTTAGGCGGCCGCAGGTATTTCTGCACAACTTCAAGCGATTGGCCGAGAAGTCCCATAAACGCCAAGCGTCAAAAAGTAGCTGCCAGTAATATACAAGCGCGCGTCACCATCTTCAATTAGCGAAACGTCAAATGAAGGAACTAAAAAAGTACTCCTCGCAGCGCTTAGCCAACCTTTTTTCAAGCCCGTTTGAAATACGATACGAAAACGAGACGAAAACTAATAAGTGGTAGTTCTCCAATACTATGTTATTGGATGATTTACACCGATTCATCTGGTCCTCTCGATAGGTCTTGATGATGTGATGTTGAGTTACTAGCAAATTCGACGTGGGACGTCCCATCCAGCCGAAACTTTGGCGAAACCCCCATGTCCGTTCTACGTCACGATCTTGGTCCCAACAGTGGGATTTCTTAGCGCAGGAGTAACCAGCTGTGCCTAATTAACCTATTTGTTGTTCAATACAAGATGAAGGGTTCTCCCTCCTCCGGGCCAAGATCGTCAATGCTTCAATGCTTGTAATCATTAGGTTAGGTACTTTCCAGATTTCGTTGGTCGTTTCTTGTGAATTGCGGCTCTTTATTTTCCGCTACTTTTTTTTTCTTTGTCGTTTGTTCTCTATACTATAACTATTATCTTGTTCACCATTGTGCCGTATATCCGATCTCTTGTTCTGTTTTGAATCCGACTTGGCATTCCTTTAAGATCCTTGGGACCCTTTATTACAGACACTAAATAATATGAACTGCCGTTCCTCCATGCCGCAGGCATCATAAACCATCTTCCGCCATTTTCGCATTTTTTTTTCCTTTTCCTTTTTCATTCCTTTTCCGATAGACACTCATTTACTTTCATCCAGAAAAGAAAAAAAAAATTGATACACAAAAATGCTCATTTTAGTTCTATTTTCACACCTTCTCTTATTCTCCGAGGCCTCGGCGGCAGGTCCGCTGAGGCGAGGAGAGAGGTATGTTCTCGACGAAATAGAACAGCATAATGATGGCCAACTGACAAGTTTTAGATTGAGACACCGTGGTGCGCAGGGGGGCTTGAAGGTTTATAGGTCGGCGAATACTACGGGCATTCCTACCGCGACGACTACGTCCTTGCCGAGTGAAATCCAACCATCGTCAGTTGTCTCCACTTCGAGCGCGAGTTTTACTTCAGGCCCGGCTGGATCTAATTCTTCCGCTCCGATAATCCCGTCGCCCACGGGCAATCCTGCTACCATTCCTACCTTTAACTTCTTCCCATCTTCCACAGTTCCTGTTGGCCCTCCCCCTGCGTCTACTGCAGACTTGGTTGCCTCAAGCTCGACCGCGGTCGCCATCCCGTCAAACTCAACTGCAAGCTCATTTGCAGCATCTGCAGGACTATCTCTATCTACGTCCTTGTCTCTTCCTCTTGCGTCAGAATCTTCAGTTGTATCTCTTACCGAGTCTCAATCAACCTCGACAGCCCAGAGTCAAATCTCGCAGTCCACACAATCAACGCAGTCCACGCAGAGTAGCTCCGCGGTTTTGGTGTCTTCCACTTCCATAAACTCGAGCGCTAGCACCACCCTTCCTTTAGCGACAAGCTCTGAAAGTGCTAGTAGTCTAAAAAGTCTAACCGCGTCGGCTACTGCCACATCCACTCCGCTTACAACTGCTTCATTTGAGTCAGTTGTGAAATCATCTTATGTATCTCATCCAGTAACGCCGACAGGGACACTAAATCCTCAGGTTCCCACCATCATTAGTTCCATCCCTCCTTCTTCAACGACAGTTTCGCCCGAAGTTCTTGCTAGTAACCTGGCCGATGCAAAGAGTTATAATCAGGTCTTCTCAGGTTTGACTGAGAATTCTGCTTGCGCTTCTGGGCAGGTGGCCTGTGTCCACGGGAATATCGCCATGTGCTCTAGTGCCGGCGCATTCGAGATTACTCCCTGTGCCGACACTTTGACCTGTTATGCCTTGCCTATGACGACTGTCAGGGGCGTTCAGATTGGTTGCTGGAATGATGCGACCGCTCGTAACGCTTTGGGTGGTGCTGTGCCCCCTGCAGAAAGCGCAAGTTCTTCTGCCTCACCTACGGAAACCGAAACGTTTGACGGGTCCTCGGTCATTGTGACGTTCACACCAACAGCCACCCAGACAGTTAGGACCACCATCAGTCAAGACGTATCCACACAATCCTCTCCAGCAGCCAGCTCTCCAGTTCCAGCTCAACCTTCGGAGAAAACAGTAACAGTCACTTACATACCGACTACTTTTAGCACTGCGACGCGACCTTCGAGCTCGCCCTTACCTCCCAGTATAGTCACAGTTTCTGTGACAGTAACAGCCCCCAACCCAGCTCCCACGACTGCAACACCAGTTGAGACCACGCCCACCGACTCTGGCCTTCATGTAATCCCAATTGAGACAGATGCATTCGATTTCCCGGGTCTTCGAGGTGATGGTGGGAACGACCCTAAAGATGTCCCATTTTTTACGAAGCCGAATAACTTCGTTGCTAGTTCGGCGACTCCAGTTACCGTCACTGTCACTGTAACCGAGAAAGAGACAGTGACGGAGACGATCGTCGTTCCCACACAAGGCTGAAGTAATGGTTGATGGTATTTAGTAAATAGGCATTGGACAGCATATGTGGTGCATTTACAAGCATTCAGCGGGAGTTTGGGACATGTTGATAACTTGATGTTCTTAGATGGTACACCGTGCAGGAGAACCTTATACCCTTCAAAAATAGATATTTTTCCACCTACCTACAGTATTTTAATTGAACAAACATTTCGATTCTAAACTTGATTTTAATCTCGATTCTCTTGTCATAAGTCCTATTACCAACGATAAATCCACGAGCTTCGAGGGGGTATTTATATTACCTCGCATCGAACAAAGTATCTCCTATGCCCGATGGATACGACATACGTGATATATGAAACTATGCTCATTGGTCCTGCGCAAAGAAGCGGGGTTAGTAGGCGTGTATAGGAGGTTTTATGATGCAATACTCTCTCAATACCAATCATATAGTTACTCGTATAAAAACGTCATTATCCTCATTAATCATCGCAGTCCTTTCCATCTAATTACAGAAATCGGTCGGCGAGCTGAAGCCAACTAACCACTCAATCGCCAACCATGGTGTCTCGTCCTCACGTCATTGGACCCCCCTCCCAGCATGCGGAACCTATCGACTCGCCCACAAACAGCACCGCAGACGAAGACAAACGGCTGGCGGACAAATTCGCAGCGCACCGGCACTTAGTCCCCCTCGTATCCCAGGACCCCTCCGTGCTCTTCCTCAACGCGGCCTCCGCGCCACCCTCCAACCTAATCGTCCACGAGGCTATCGCGCGGTACTCGGCGCAAGCGCTGTACGACCCGGCCCCGCACGCGGGCTGGCGGGAGACGCGCGAGGAAGCGCGGCGCCTCGTGGCGAGGTGTATTAACGCGGAAGACGACGGGGCGACGACGATCGCTTTCACGCGCGACACCACGGAGGCCCTGGGTACTTTTATCCGCTGCGTGCGCTTCCGCCCCGGGGACAACGTCGTCGTCGTCGATGCCGAGCACCCGAACCAGACGCTGTGCTGGCTCGCGCTGCGGGGCAGCGCGGGGCTCGAGGTCCGACAGGTCCCCACCATTCCGGAAGCGGGGCCGGGGCCGGGATCGGGAAAAGACCGCATCGAACCGGTGACCGCGGAGACGCTCCGGCCGTACGTGGACTCGCGCACGCGCGCGATCGGCATCAGCTCGATGACGTTCGACGCGGGGCAGCGCAACGACGTGCGGGGGATCTGCGCGGCATACCGGGCGCGGGGCATCCAGGTGCTGGCGGACGCGACGCAGCAGGTGGGGTTCGCGCGGCTCGACGTGCGGGCGCTGGGGGTGTCGGCGGCCGCCTTCAGCCTGCACAAGGGGCTCAACGCGCCCACGGGGCTGGGCGCCTTGTACGTGTCGCCCGCCGCGCTGCGGGAGCTGGGCGACCCGGTCCCGCCCGTCGTGAGCATGGAGGGCGTGGCGAATCTCGACCAGAGCCTCGTGGTGCGGGTCCGTGGTGACGATGACGAGCCGCTGGAGCTGCGCCCGGGCGCGCGGCGCTTCGAGCACGCTAATGTGAGCTTGGTGGCGGTCGCGGCGGCGGCGGCGTTTACCCGGTTCTACTTGGATGTCCTGGGGCCCGCGGACGTGGAGGCGCATTTGTACGGGTTGACGGAGGGGTTGGGGAGAGAGTGCGATCGGCTTGGGATACGGGTCGTTAGTCCGAGGGAGAGGGGGGAACGCGCGCCGCATATTGCGGTTCTAGCGCTGCCGAGGGAGTGGGGGGATTATTTTAGGGGTCCTGGAGGGGCGCGTGTGACGATGAACAGGTTAGGCGCGAGGGTGTCGTTCGGGTTTTATAACTCGGTAGAAGATGTGAGGAGGTTTGTGAGGGTGTTGGAGTTGGGAATAGCCCAGGGGTTGGGAATTTGATATCAGTGTTAACTGTTTCGTTGGTAAGGAGTTTAAAGATGAGGTATTAGCTTGCATTTCCAACAAATTTGCGCACCAGCTTAGGTCTAAAACTCCGTTCAATTCGGATTTTTAATCAAAACCCTTCACTGGCTCAATGAAAGCAGTTCGTTCCCAATTATCAAGATTTGCATAGTATGAGTTGCATGCTTCCTCTCTTCTAGCAAGAAACGGGTTGCTAGCTTTATGGAAACGTCAACAGTTTGAATACTCCTGTAGCTTGGATTCTCCAGTTTTGCCATCAGGATTTTGGGCGAACTCGCGGAGAAGTTCTTCATCATTATCTTCCAATCCTTTTTGCAGTTTCTCCGTGTTGAAATTAGGAGATAACCAGTTGTCATTTTTGCTTAGACGGCGGTACGTCAGTAGCTCGGCTTGTACGGCTGCCCACATATGACCATGCTTCGGATTCGCACAATATATTATTTTCCCTTGTTCACCTCTATCCATTAAATGATCCGGACTATCACAGTCGTGGAATTTGTCTTGCTGGCGATCTAGTTGTAGAATGGAAATGAGAATATCCCATCCGCGATGAACTTCATCAGTCCATAACCCTCTACGCTGAGAGCGTACTTTTGATGCCAACTCTGCCGGAATCAAAGCGAAATGTTGACAATCGTCTGTCAACCCATGTCCTAATAGCTCAGGAATCGAGACTTCCGCGGTAAAAGAGGGGTCGGCCCGGTAGGCTATCAAACATACAAGACAACATATCATCCCAAAAAGATTCTCGCCGTGCATTCCCTTATCTGCTAGGAAGAATGCCGTTAATATCAAAGCATGAAGTGGTCCAAGTTTCAGCTCTAGCCCACAGCAGCTACATCGCCGTATAAATAATCCGCTCGGTGTGTTAATTTTTGGTCGCCATGGAACGCAGAACATAGCGGATATGGAATGACATACGGCTTGCACCGACGTATGGCAGAATATGTGTTTCCACTCGTTTGGAATGGACGGCCTCCCGGAAGCATACAATTGTCGGATACAAGGAGAGTCAGCATCCCATATTCCACAAGGATCGACATCCTGTCCGGAGTATTGAGACGGGTGAATAAGTTTCCCGCACACAATTTCGAGTGGTAATTGGCTATGCGATCGTAGAATTGAAACTAATAATGTATCCAAAACTGTAAATCCAGAATCGTCGACATATCTCATATTTATCGTGTTGGCGCCGTGTAGTATATTTACCAGTGTATTCATTACGAGGCAGCAAGTCTTAGCACCGTCCAAGTACCTTGCTGTTACATGAAACGGAAATATAGAAGGATAGGCCTCAGGAAGCTCTCCACCGTAGGACTTGATAATTTGTTCCATGATATCTTTATTTCGTAACCTTATGGCGAACCCAAAAGCCTCTGCTTTTAGCCCATCGGGCGATTTTTGTACTGCCTTTACAATTGCATCTGCAGCTAATGGGAGATCCTCCGCGTCGATTGAACTGAATGGATTCTCTTGAAGCCCTTGAGTTATCGTAGCTACGATACTTCTCTGGGGGCTATTCGCGCGCCATGCAGACCATGTGGACTCGTCATCATTGTCAAACGCATCTTCAGATTCATTCCTTTCTGTCGGCAGGGGAGGAAGTGGTTCATAAAATGATTGCCTGTGGTGTATGCTCCATCGGCAAAGTTGCGTCGGCTGTTCTAGAATTGAACGACAGCTAGATGGCGGGCTAGATCACTGATTTATGTCTGGATTTAGAGGGGACGATGTAATCATTCCGGGAAATGACTTAAATTTAATAAGGGATAGAGTCCATATCTTTGGCCCCCTTCCCCAATACTTCGTAGTCATGAAGGAATATATCCAAAAGTCGTGAAGCCATGTGGCTAGAGACCTAGAGCGAAATGGATAATCAGAACCGCCCGATATGGTTTTGGGGTTTCAAAAAGAAACCCGAAAACTTACTCTCGTTCATCTACTGTTAGCTCTGCCAGTAATTCTTGTTCTCTGCCTTCCAAGAAGAGACGGGATCTGTCTAACAGCACGTTTCGTTTTACTAGTTGCATGGTCGGTGATAGCGCACTATCGAGTCTTGAGCCAGATGTCGTTGCTTCTGGACTTTTGGCAGTTATGTAAGACAGAGTATGAGGGCCAGTGCTAAGTGTTGAAGAAGTAACCCGCTCACCAAGGCCGTGGGTCCTAGCGGCGTATGGGATGTTGTGCCGAAGGAATCTAAGAGTGGAATTAGATATATCAACTTTGCAAAAACTTGAAAGGTTCTCAACTTACGTTCCAGGATGCAAGATCAATGGATCGCTTCGACGGATAGTGTCATTGATATACCGCTTGAGCTGCTTCTTGTCTACGTTCTTTGAAGAGCCACCTTGGCTGATGGTTACGTCAGATGTGCTGATTCCATCTTGTCGGAGACGCTTCCCTAGGACACTGATTGCAGCATTCTTCTCTTTAGTTGTTATGCTTTTCTTTATGCCCCATCTCCTGAAGTGCGCTCGGTATTGATCTGGGCTGTTTATTGACGGTAATATAAGTAAATGGAATAAAAAAGATGAGCGATGCAACACTGACTAGGCGGTGAAGCTATACTCCTCCTTCATTCGCTCCGAGATGCGTTTGAATGTGTTGTTCTCGTTAATATACATACGGATGAGAACAAGTTTAAGATATTCCCATCTCTTATCATATGGAATATGTAAGAATTTATCCACCATGCCATTGTTAGCTAAGGAGTTCGAGGGGTTCATTTCTATTGAAGGCTTGCCTCTTGCATATAAAGATGTATCTTGTGGGATCAGGATATGAGCGAAGAAAGCTTAGAGGGGTAAAGGATGGAGGTGTGTTGTTATATTACCGATCAATTGGGGTCCAGGACAGCTCAGGCAACAGTGGTACGCGGCTCGATAAAAGATTGCCATAGATCACTCTAGTCGGGCGCAATAGACGAACCAATCGCCCAAGCGATCTTAAAAATTGTCAAGCTTACCACCCAGTATCTAACGGTGGCCCCTTAATGGCCGATAACCACACTTGCCCACATGAGTTGGCATGCATGACTGCTGCAAGTACGGCATGATGTTCTGTACATATGTAGTATGTAGAGGATTGCCTTGCAAGGCTCTGTTGATTACCGAGAAGTCCAGACATAGCTGCAGCCTGCGACTGGGGTCCTACTTACCTTAGGTACGTACCTAGGTACCTAACCTAGTACATCTGACTATCGCATAGTGCACTTGCCTTCATAGTAGATATTAAAGGCACGATCTTATTGATAAAAAAAAAGTAAAGCTACTTTCATTTGGTTCTTTCATGCCAGGTTAGTAGAGTTCATATACCTGCTATGTACCTAAGGTAACTAACTCTAAAGGAACTTTAAACCCGACCTGGTTGGCCGTAACTAGAGCTCTTCATGTGGTAGTCGGTGAAGTATGGCCTCGATTCTAGGGTGGAGTACACTGCGGCTTCAGAGAATTGTGTTTCGGTTCCAGATGTACCATCCAGATATACCATGCATATGCATCCATATGCAGGTGTCACGAAAACTTGCGGGTGATACGAAACTCTGTATGCAATAATCCATCGAACATTACGGTTGTAGCCAATCACACAGACTATATGTCAAATATTCAGCGAATATTTTTTATATGGTAAACCAAGCCTATTATGCAGGGAATAACCGGAGAGTAGGTAATAATACATAGAATGAAGAATGACGAGACCAACTGGCGAAGGGCCTGATGTAGGAGGGGACTTAGACAGAAAGTGCAGAGTAGCCCGTGTAGAAAGTATAAGTAGGTAGGTATTGGCTGTCTTTCTGATTTCTGATCTCATTCTTTTCTTCAACCCAGGACAATATCAACTCGACTTGAAGCATCGATAACTTGACGACTTATACTTCATATATCCTCTTCCAAGCTTCTTCCATATAATTATACCTCTCCATCACTAGAACCTTGTGTAGTTAGCACTACCTTGTCAGCTATCTATCTACTTCTTTTCACACTTACTACGTCGAATACTTATACCTGTTCATACTTGCTTTGACCTATACTTACCCCCACTCATACAACATCATCCATATCACTCTACATACTTAGCCTCCAAGCCAAAATGCCCCAAGATTTATCCTCGATCGACCGGGAAATCCCTTCGTAAGTGTTTTACTTTGGCGAATACCCGTGTTCTTTAAGGGTGTTATTTCTAACATTATCATCCCCTACATATAGACACCTGTCTGAAGTAACGAACGACAGCACTAGGACTGAGCGTGGCTCACCTGTGCCTGATCTACCAGATGTCCCCGAGCCTAATGACGCTCCTGCAGATACCCAGGGTTACCAATCCAACATTGACCAGGATCTACTCGGATTCGGAGCTCAGTTTGACGATAAGAAATAAGACTGTTGATGATGGGGCTATATAAAATAATGTTAGTACAACACATGCTGTCATCCGATAGTCTTTAGATTAACCTTAACGTTAGGGTCTTACAGCAGCCTTCTATGTCTGGGCAACGCTATGATTACATCTGGATATGCTATTGTGGGATGATATATGGACACATGGGACACATTGGTTTCTAACGTTGCAGTGGTATAGCTTCCCGTCTACTTATTGGTTCTGTTTTCTTTTATTCTCTTAGCCTATTTGATCTCACCTCCTATTAGGGGGCCTTTGCAGCTGCTATTGGTATTTTCTCTCTCGGGTTCATACCTTTCGGTATGAGGTACCTATCTAGGTACCTGTTATTTGTGTGTTAACGTTGTCTTTCCCCTCATCCACATAGCCCAACACTACCTTCCGTCTGGATACTACACGTCACCCTTTCCTTAAGCACATGAGGATCAAGTTGTCAAGGGGCATGAGAAGATGAAACTTAGTGTAGAGGTATATATATTACACTTCAGAGAATAGCTGAATAGATACCTTAAATACCTTTGAACCATATAAGATTGTCTCTGTAGGAAAACTTTGTTAATGCTAGTTGAATCTCCGATTTTCGTTTCACTTTATCCTAAGTTAATTGCCCCATCGAAACTGGTATACCATACAAGATTAGCCAAATCGGAACCAGCCTAGTATGAGGTATATTACACCGGGCTGGTACTGGGTAGGCGAGGTCAAGTGGCTACGTACGGCGCTATTCCTAATTGAAGCTTGTTACGCAGATGAATTCTACTTGCCAAGTAATATCACATAACGGTGGATATAGGTTAATAAGATCATAACGCTTAAGTACCTAGGTACCTAGGTAACTAAATAAAGTCCAACAAATATAATCATAGCCATGGAATGCGGTAGTATCAAGGGCTTGTGCGCTTATTTATCTACGGCGCCGGAATCTACCTCCGAACCCAGTCGGGGGCCCTTTCGCTCCATGATTCTTCAGCTTCAGTCTCTTGAAGTTCGCGTGGGCTAGCTCGTTAACCTTCCTTACTGCCTTTTGGACCTTCCCGTGTTTGTTCTCCGCCTTATTTTTCTTTTCAGCAAGCTTCTTCTCTTTAGGCTCTTGGCCTTCGTCCTCCGTGGGGTCGAAGTCAGAATCGGAGCCCAACTCTAGCGGCGGACTGTCACCCTCCTTCGTCAAGCCAGCCTGCGTCTCAGGCACAACGTCACCTTCGTCTCCAGTCCCCGGCTGTTCCTCCGAGGGCATCTGCGGCCGCTTGCTTCTAGTAGGCCGCATATTGACTCGTCGCGTAGTTCGCTTCTGCCCCTTTTTCTTATAGATCTTTAGAGGCTGCCCGTTACGGCCCACTTGTTCTTCTGTCGGACTATCATAAAGTGCCTCATCGTCAAATCCACCAAGGAGCTGTTGTGCCTGACTATCCGGCTCGAGAATATTCTCGCTTTTCTTGGCAGGCTTTGAAGGGGCCGGCTGGTTAGCATCATTCTCCACCTCGCGTAATGCTTCGAGATCGTCATCCAGCGCTTCTTCCTCGAGCTTCCGCAGACTTGCCACTGCGCTACTTAGACTACGACCTAAAGGTTTACGAGGAAGGCGTAAGGGTGCCGGAGCTATGTAGTCGCCATTCTCATCCACTGTTGTCAGGGGCGCTCTTCTGAGGAAAGATGGTGTAGTCAGTTGCAACTTGCGGATAGAACTTGGCGTTCTACCTAGAGGAGTATTTCTATCCCGTCGCGAGGGTGTTGTAAAAAGCGTGGTGCGCTTGTTCGATGTGGGTGTTTTATTCAGTTTGACGGCGTCATCAACATTCTCACTAGTGGCATTCTTGCTGGGAGTGGCATGGATTGCGCTGTCTCCCAAGGAGCCGCTCCTCCTATTTTTCGAGGGCGTGTTTTCATCGTTCTCGTCCAACAAGTCAAACAAACCTAGAATACGTCCATCCCTCTGAGGGGTAGGCCCAACTGACGTGGGCACAGCTGGACTGAACAGTTTCCGCGAGGATGGCGTCGCAAACATCTCTGGATCTATGATTCGCTCTCGTATATGAGAAGGTGTCTCGGCAGGTCTTGGACGTTTTGAAGGTGTCACTGCGGAAGCTTCTTCCGGCTCACGTTTTCGCGAACTTGACGATTCCTTCGATTTGTTCTTTGGAGGGGGAATCTTCCCCGACAAGATATCACGGACTTGGTTGTACTTTTTATATTTGCGAGCTTAATGATATATGTTAGTACACTCTGTAACGAACAATTTATCACTGGACTGGTATCTAACCTATTTCTGGATTGTTCTTGATGTCCTCACGACCTGGCTTTGCGCCACCATTGCGGCTTGCCCAGTCGGCCTCGAAATGCTTGAGGTCGGCGCGTAATTGCTTACACGTGTCTTCATATTGGAGTTTCTCACTTTCATCCATGTTGGTTTGGAGATAACCTAATTAAAATTATATATTTTATATAGAATTGGACGTGCTTTATGAATGGGCTTTGCTGAACAGTGAATTTAGTTGTTAGGGGAAGAGATGGATATATTGATAAGAAATGGTAAATCGCCAAAACGCGACAAGCTTTAATGGAACGCGACGCGAACCCAATTTTAGGTGGTGGGGCAGTTTAATTGACCTGCATACCTCCTATGTACGATGTCGGTACCCGCTGTTGTACCTGCGCTACGGGAGAAAACTTTACGTCAGCAACGCTTCCTTGAATACTTGTACTTTGGTACCTCCCGGGGTCATTATCCCTGCAAATCTACGGTGGGCCCTAGATCCCCGTTTCTTTGTAGTTTGCCTCCGACCCAGCGACCTTCGAACTCATTTACCTCTTACAACTACAACCTTATATGCCTGCTGTTCCTCCTCACAACAACACTTTCTATCTATATGGACACAGAGTTGGATGCGACGGACATACAATCTCAAGTACTTCAAAATACCCTTCTGGAGATATCGTCATCAACGAAACGGTCCGAAGCCGATAACCCAAACGAGACATGTTGCGTCATCTGCCTCGATAGCATTACCGAGGTCTGTGAGGCCCGGCCTTGCAGTCATCGGAACTTCGATTATCTTTGCCTACTAAGTTGGTTAGAGCAACAATCAAAATGTCCTCTGTGCAAGAGTAATATAGACGAGGTCTGGTATGATTTTGAGAGTGATAGCCCGGATGCGAAAAGCAGGGTGTACCTAGTTCCGCCCCCGAAGGCTTCATCGAAACAGCCCATACAGCCTCCCGCTCAAATATACCGACCGCGCACTTTTTTTTCGAGACCAAACCGTCGTCGATACGAAGAAGCACCACCACGGCCCGTCACTATCAGTGAGCCTATTCTCCGTAGACAAGATGTCTATCGAAAACAGCTGTACTCCTTACACGTAGGGTCAAACCAAAGATCAGGCTATCGAGATTTGACTCCTCAAGTATTCGAATCGGATCCCGAGATGATATCAAGGGCGCGAACATGGCTCAGGCGGGAACTCCAAGTTTTCGAGTTCCTTCGAACTCCGCCCACCGCGCAATCAAGCGACGATGCGACGACGAGAAGGCGCGCAAACAATGCCGAGTTTCTACTCGAATACATTATTGCTATCTTGAAAACTGTCGATATTCAAGGAAGCCAGGGGCAAGCCGAGGAAATGTTGAAAGAGTTTCTTGGTCGCGACAATACCAAGTTGCTCCTTCACGAGCTCAAAAACTTTCTCCGTAGTCCATGGTCGTTAGAGGCTTGGGATCGCAAAGTTCAATACCCTACGGCGAGGAAGCGGCCGATCGAGGAAGATGATGCGGAAAGGAACCGCCAGGAAAGAACAAGGTCTCGAACATCTGTGGCAGAAGAAGGGATTGACAGACGGAAACGGCGGGTAGTTGATTCCTACCGCCCTTCCTACTCAAGCCGTCGCCACAATAGGACAGAAGATACCAATCAATATATACCTGATTAATCTCCCAACCTGGTTTTTATTTGAAGCACTACGGTCTATTCGATATAAGCCTAAGACTAATATGCCCAGAACCCTGAAAGCCGAGTCAAGTCTCTTAGGCTGTGTGGCCAGCCAGAGCAAGGTGGATGATAGAGCGTGACGAGGCGGTTTCGTCATCTTTGGTTAACTCGGCGTAGCGCTTGCAAAGCTCCATTGCTATGCAATTGTTCATTGGGTGGCTGTTGTGCCACTGCACTTAGCAAATACCTACAATAACCACAGGGCATTAAAAAATGTGATAAGCTATGCCATAACGTAGCGCTTTCCACAGATTAATCAAATAAGTCTAACTTATTTCCATCCATCCTACTCACCGTGGATAGATGGTGAGCAAAGGTGTTATATAGGTAATCAATCTCTCCAGATTGCCTCATTGCCAGGTATGTCGGTGATGGATGTCATATACAGAGTGAGTGTCAGGGGCTAGTATGCAGTCTATTGCAGATATCTAGTAACGCCCAGCCTTCTAACCTCCTTCAAGGGAGATGGCTACCCTTTATATAGATAACACACCCTTGTTGTATCTAGCATCCACATGTCCTCATCCCTGACACTCACCGTCCTTACTTGCCTTTTATCTTGTGATTTTGCTTTCTTGCTTTTCAAGTCCTTGGTGTCACAAATGAAAATTGCTCTATTTGCAGCGGGAGTTCTTGCAAGTTTTGACCGAGGTTTGGAATTTGCAGTCCAGAATAGGTCTTGACTTGTACATCGTACTCAACAAGCTACCGCTTCCAGGTATCGTAATACTGGTGCCTTTTGACCTACTACCCCCTATCCTTCTGTGGGCTCTCGAAAGAATGCGCATTATGCATGATGAGTTGATGTGTGTCCTCATATTGTCTCGCAGTGACGGTGCTTTGCTGAGATATGTCAGTTAGAATCGGATCGCGACTGTTGCACCGGATGAAAGTGCGCATGCCCGTCATAGTGGCACGTGGAATATCGGGGAACCCATTCTGGGACTCGATATCTATGTGCTCCTTTTTAAGGCGCAAAAATCGCATCCTGTAAGAAAAGCGTTCGTGCGGCCGGAGGCCTATTACTCCGACCCTGTTCCCGTGCTGTTGTTCATTGCTGCTCTTCGTTGGAAGAGTAAGTAAGTTGCGGAAAACAGTCAGAGAACCCATGATAACAGCGACCGAGGCCTCTATATACTGCCAGAAAATCTTCTGTGGAATATCTAATCTCGACGCACCGCTAAGCTTGCTCGTGCGGACCATTGAAATACAGACTATAACAAGCGAGAGACATAGGAACAACCCTAGCCTGATTTTCTGGCTGTTACGTATTTTGACTCGATGTAGAACTATGATAGGAATGCTCGCGACTAAAGGGAAACTTGGTTGGCAACTTCTAGGACTCATTCGTAAAGCCTTTCCTAACAAAACATACTCAGGACATCCGAAAGTGCATCCAAGCCAGTAGTCACGCCGGTGAAGGATTCCAAGATCCTACTTCTGGAAGGATCCAAGCAAACAACTGTTATGACTGGGATTAGACCTGCAATGCCGCGCATTCAAAGTATCTATGATCACATACTCGATTTAGCCCCAAATTCCGGGCATACAATAAAGGGCGCTGAAACCACAAATAATCAAGAAACGACGGTTAGAGTAACCACCGCCCAGTAGAAGTAGTGAATCTTTTGTACTTGACGTATCAACTGTTTGAAAAAGGCTAGGAACGAGAACTTGACGTAGAAGACAGATGTCCAACTAATTACAAGGAATATGTCGTAGCTCTGAGTAAATTTGTTTGTGAAGTCAAGAGCGGCTTGCGTACTGAGCTGGGAGACGGCTGAAGGGTCATTCTGGAATGCTGTAGCAAGGTAAAGCCAATCACAGAGGTGGTATATTAGGCCAGTAGATCCCACAAGAAAAGCCGCTGCGATAAATAGGAGATAGCCGTCAACGAAAATGCGCCTCAGGGTTTTAATTCGAATTGCTGCTCTGGCAAACACAGATATCGTAGCAATAGTAAAGATCACGCCCACGGCCACCTATATTCTAGACGTGAGCTCATTGTATCGACCTGGCAGTTCATTAAAGACAATACATATCACAAACCCTGAATGTCCGCTTCTTAATACCCGCCAACTCATCGACTAGAATATCGTGCGATTGCTGAGATTGGTCCATATTAGGCTCCCTATGAGCACCTTAGTTGATCATGGCTTTCTAAAGGAGGAATTTAATAATCGGTATCTTAACTATAAATTCTAACTTAGTTTTAATTTACTATCCCGCCGTACGGGACAAGGACGTGGCCATAAGGAATATATAGGAAATATGGTAGTAATGGATGGATTGGTGCCTATCATCTATCCTTGGATCATCAGCAGCCCCCAACATACAAGAACCAACAAGAAAATCCAACACAAATGCTGTCCACCCAGATTTGCATGGCGGTGGTGGTAGTGCAGATAATTTCATATAAGCCGTAGCATTACCCCAATCTCACCGGCGAGGCTATGTCGAAACTCCAATACCACCCCACCGTCGATTACCACGAGGGCCAGTCCCACTGCATTCTTCATGTTCATGGCATTTCGTCTAAATCGAAGAGACAAAAATTTATGAAGTAGAAATCATTTCCGCTCTTCTCTCATTTCCCCGCTTGAACCAACTGGTATGATATATTCATTGTCGGGGTAAGTTCTTGTACTATCCCCGCTTCGAATCACATAATACCACATTTTGGTCCAGCCACGTGGAACCTAGGGTTCTAAGCTTCTTCAAATACCATTTTAATTCTCCACTGTGCTGTGACTCTGTGTAAGTCGTGAAACCTACGCACTTAACGCTCGTCACATCCCACCAAGAAATTTTCACGTCATCGCTGGTTTAATTTCACATCGATTCAGCTCGTGCTTTGGGAACTATTAGGGATTTCCATAAACACACGGCCAGTTGGGCAATGTAAAAAGCTCATGAAGTGGGGGGCGGATCTTTGATAGTTGAATACCTGAGAAACATAGCGGGGTGGATAAAGTTTTGGCAGCGATGTGCCGGTATGGGAATTAAATTTCTTACTGGCAAAATCATTAATACAAGGCTCGGTAATAGAATATCTCTAAGTACTGGAGTATCAGATAAAACTTTCTTGGTGGTAAATCACCTGTCTAGGTAGGTCGTTTTGTCTAGTGTGATTATCTAAATAGGCCCTCGGCGTACGGAGGAGCGTCAATGTACATAAAGATGCTAGCTTGACTATTTTATTTCTAGTACTAAGACAGCGTTGGCTGATCCTAAGAATAAATCGCATCATACATAATTGGTAAAGCTTCATCATAATTCATGTACATTTATGGCCGGTGCTGTTCATGGGCAAGATATTACTGCTTATTGCTACGGTATGAGTAAATGCACGGTACCTGTAATCAGACCTGCCTGCGCGTGGCAATTGCAAAATGTCAAATATGAAATTATTTGATTGGTTGATAATTCTCTTTATCAGTTACGTTTGTCAAAATACAGAAATGTAAATGATTTGATTCTAGGTACCTTCGTAGTAGGGCTGAATGTTGTCTGCGAAAAGATAAAAATAGGAAGGTACAATGTTCCACTTAGTGGGTTGATTCCATTTCCGGATTTAACAAGGGTGTTTGATTGGCCAATTGATGATGTGCATTTTTTTAAAGTTTGGACCTTATCTCCACTAGTAGAAGAGCCGCAAAGCTCTAACTACGCACCTTCCTTGGGAAGGTACGCAATTATTAAAATCAACTGGAAAATGATTTAATTTTTAGACAACTGCAGAATCAGTAATGCACTGATTCTGATTAGAATTTGATTTGGCCGCCCCCCCAACAGGTATAAAAGTCTGGCCATCCTCCCCCAATCTGGCATCTTTCTTCCTCCTTCATTCTACCATCCTCTTCACCAATCTCACCACAAGTCTTCTACTTCATACAATCATCATACCAATATATTTTCCAATCCTTCTATCTTCACTTGCTATCTCCTACTTCTACATCTTTTTACTTTTTACTTTTTATTTTTTACTTCTACCTTTTACTTCTATCTCTTTATTACTATACTGTCCTATCTTCTCATTATATCATACTTATTTATTTCTCGCTACCTATTTATACCCATCTTTCTTTTCCTTTTTTTTTTTTTGGATACGCTACAATCTTTGGATACTACTCTAACCTCATGTTACTTACCTAGCTCTTGTGTTCTAGACTTCGCCCCGGACACGATCCTCCGGCGATCGATGGAGACTGCCCTTGGTCGCCTACGACGAGACCTTGGCCTGCCTCCCGACCCGCGAATCCCTTCACCCGAACGACAGTGGCCTCTATTCCACCGACCGGCGAGGATCGTAGCCGTCTCACGTTCTCTGCCCGTTCCCCCCCCTAATGAGATTCGAGCCCTGACCTACTAATGTCTTGTGCCTTGGCCTCATAGGTACTAGATTAATGCTTATCTTGGGTACCCACGCGGTATCTAAGGAGGTGTGGGATGAACCTAAATACACGATACAGTGGAACTCTACTCATAGATCCATGACAAATATTGCCCTCGGCGTCCCGACATAAAAGTTTGCTGGTGAAGTATTTCTTTAATGCATACCTAGGTACAAGTTGGATATGGATAAAAGGTTTCTGTTTTTACTGCTTCAGTTCCATCTCTTGACTAGCGAAGCATATATTCATGTATCTACTTCATGCATGCTAGATAGCTAGGTACAATAATAGAATTTGTTGCGAAGTAGAATCTTGCTGAGGGCTTTTGGCCCGAGTAAATGCCCGTGAACTGCACACACTCCAACCTCTAGACAATGCTGAGGTACTTAGTACTATCTTAGACTTTGACAGGAGCGTAGAAGCGCGCCTTATTTCCCCTGTCAACCAAAGTCGAGGCCTAGTCCACGCGTGTACGCACACTTCCTAATTGTTTTGTGGGTACATTATAAACTGTAGTCAAACTAAGCTTTAAATATCATCATTCTAGAACTTCCGCATCCACAACTTCCATATCTGGGACGTCTTACTATAGATACTATAAGAAAATCAGTTTTTCAACGTGGTATTTTTAGTTTTTATTTCCCTAATTGTGATGTCGTTCCCTGTGAAAGTTAAAAAGTTTTGCGATCCGGCTTAGATCGAACATCGATAACATCCCTGTACCTACTTCGAGTACTAATGCTACCCTAGCCATAGAATCAAGGCTACCTAATCTATCTTACGATCAAATATCATCCACAATGCAAGGGAAAGCCCGACCGTCCAAAGAACTACAGAACTGTAACATAGAAACAATAGTTTCAACTATTCCTAAACATATCACCTAAGGTACAGTGGCCTCCCTTTTCGGTCCCAAAACTCTGGTATCCACGGGGCGTACTTGGGTTGCGTGTGGGCCAGGTCGTTCACGTACATCTCTCCGACCAGTTTCCAGATGCGTCTGCGATTTCGTAGCCCGTTAGGTATTTTCAACGCGCTGCCTTCCACGTCCCACATCCGCCAGGCCACCTGGCTAAGCTTACGGACGAGGAGTTCCCAGTTGGGTTCTTGGTCGCCATTAACACGTCGCCATTGCGCATAGAATTCCTTCACGGTAGTGACGTCGATGTCGTAAAGGAATGGTACGATTTCACCCCCTAATAGCATTTCACGCCACATCCACTGGGGTAGGAGCCCGTTGCATCGGCTGGGAATCCCGTTCTCTGATACTATGTAGGACCGAATAAGAACCTGTAGCTCATTTGGCAACGCTACGAGAGCTTTGTGAAATGTAATGGTCTGTGCGGTTGCTGGCCGCGCAGTTGGTAGGCTCTGCAGGTTGTCAAGGACTGTGGAAGTTAATTTTGGTATGGCCAGAGGGTTGGCCTCCTAGATACATGCGCGTATTAGCGAATCGTTAGTAGGATACTACCAAAATAGTGAATCGTGAATATAAGGGTTAGGTATATCATGCATAGGTACATACCCACCACTCGCCCTGGCCTAAAGGGTCGATATCGAAAATATAGGGCTGTGAGGGTATATAGTAACCGTGAGGTAGTTGGATTCTGTCGGTCGGCCAAGTTCTATGAACTTGATTGGCAGTATGGCTGAAGGTCAGACTAGCAACCATTCGCATGCGCAAGACTTTCCACAGGGTACGCAGGTCGCGAACTACAATGTTGTGACAGCGGCACATAATGGTCTCGGCCAAATCGATACAGGCTCTATGCACCGGCATAAAATATGGCGACGGGCCCCATGGGTCGTTTTGGCCATATATGCGTTCATACATATCATATGGCAGAACTATTCTACGGTGGTCCTCGTCACCAAACGTGGTGAAAATTCGGAAATCTGTGCCCCCCACAAACTCTGCACGAGTTTTCTTGATTTCTTGTAGAATCCGAGGGCTTGGTAGAGGCTCATTTTGGGTTTTCTCCCTATTGAGATTTTTAGATAGCAGTTCAAACTCGCGTTCTGGATCACTTAATAGTACGACGTCTGCCAGCCATTCCATAGCTTTGCTGAGCTGTGAAGTAGAAGGTAGAAAAGCCACATCGCAAATGGCGCAACAAAGCTGATTATAATAAGCTCTCGACATGGCTTTCTATGATGAATGTCCAGTACGTCTGTTAATAGGCTTTTTCTTCCCTTGCTCTTGAACTGAGAAATGTAGAGACTATGGATCTAGTGTTGATGCCTAATTGACCTTCGGATCGGAGCAACTATCAACCTGCCAAGGTTATAGGGAAGGATTCCTGCACGCATGAGCGTTACATCGTGCCAATGCCGCATGCTTTAGATAAAACGATATTGATTTAGAAGATAGCAACGGCATGCAACAGTTGTAGATCTGGTCGATTGTGATAAAATGGGGACTGTTAGGTACCTAACCCACCAATCAAAGAACGTTATAGGGCCTAATTTGGTATAACTTTTAAGCTTAGATAGTTTACTTTATTTCTTCTATAAAGCTTCATTATACCGATAGCTGAAAATTTCAAGTAAGCTCACCGGGATGAAGGAGCCAAAAGAGAATAAGCGATTATCGGAGGGTGAGCTGACAAAGCTTTACTAACCTATAATTGGCTATCGTTGGTGAAGTCCGAAGCTGAGTATTGAATCCTAGCATCTTGATTGGCCATCGGGACCTTTTCGCAAGGAATCAATGATCCCGTTTGCATCCCTCCGATTACCATCCGCTGTGAACGCGGTTCCGGACTTTTTGATAACGAGATTGATAGCTCACCTGGGCACCATCTACCTTCTACCATCCGTCATCTGTCATCTGTCATCCACACCCTTTTTTTCTTTTTTCTTTTTTATCGCATTTGGTTTCCTACCACAGCACTTTAAACTCGAGGACTAAACTTTAATTATCGCTCTGTGTGCATCAAGTAAACTTGGTTTGAATCTATACGTCAAATAATTATATCTTTATTTGAAGTACCTTAGCACAAGCATCAGTACTGTTTAGTACCCGTGTTGCATACCTATTATGGCGACAAACGGTGAAGATGCGACTTTGCATCTACCACGCATCCTCTGCTTGCACGGTGGCGGAACCAATGCTCGTATCTTTCGGGCTCAATGCCGAGTGGTGTCGCGGACGCTAGAGCCTTATTTCCGTATGGTGTATGCCGAGGCGCCTTACGAGTCTAGCGCCGGTCCCGACGTTCTCTCAGTCTACGCAGAGCACGGCCCGTTCAAAAGGTGGCTGCGTTGGCTTCCCGAACACCAGGAAGTGGAGGATGCCCGTGCGATCGCCGACGTAAACGCCGCTCTGAAAAGCGCCATGGATGCCGATGACCATCTGGGCGCCACAGGCCCCTGGGTGGGGCTCCTCGGATTTAGCCAGGGCGCCAAACTCGCGGCAAGCATATTATATCGACAACAGATCCGTACCGAGAAGCTGGGGCCGACGCAGGCAGGCTCCGACTGGAAGTTCGCTGTCATCATGGCTGGCCGGGCACCGCTGGTGAACCTCGACCCCGAAGTGTTCACGTCAACTATGTTAAGCAGGGCATCAGAAGTCGGTCTTACAGGCGCGCCAGATCTAATGGAAATGATGAGTGGAAGTCACATCTTAAAACTCCCGACTATTCATGTTCACGGCCTCAGTGATCCAGGTTTGAATCTGCATCGCGAGTTATACGAGGAATATTGCGATTCGGAAACAGCTAGACTGGTTGAGTGGGATGGGGCGCATAGGGTGCCACTGAAAGGAACGGATGTGCAACCCTTGGTGGATCAGATTCTAGACGTTGCGAGAACGACAGGAGCGCTGAAACATTAATGAATTTCATTTTCGTTATTTTGATTATGGTACAAAGAGGCCGTAAGCCTTTCTGACGAAGATTAAGAATTAGTCTTAGGTATGAGCTATATTAAGGAAAATGAGTATCTTAAGGAAAGGGGTTTCTACTTAAAAGCACACATCAGTACCTTACGTACCTAATGTATCTAACAGGTACCTACCAAAATAGACGCAGGGAACCCGTCATTTACAGATAGATTTGATACACATATAACACTTACACATCGCACTTGAACACCTTGCATTCAGATTTGCCAGTGAACATTGGATGTCCCTGACATAGACAATGACTGTAACGACACATTTGAAAACACGTACAATAAGACATGTCTAATACATATTCCTGTTCCTGGTGAATGTTAGAAGCTATGAGATAGTTAAAGACTCATCACATTCATATTGCATGATTGATCTCAAATTCCGTCTTCATCATTACCTGCCAAGTATTGAATCAATATCAACGTATCAATTATTCATCTCAACGTCGGTTATCCGATCACTACACTGGTCATATCCAGATGTGGCCAAGCTTCATTCCTGGTGTGGCCTTTAGCTAGGCACTATGGATGTCGTAGATAAAAGCACTTTGGGTTACGGCTCTTCTTTCTCTTCCTGCATGTCTCCCGCAAACCCATAAAACCTACCCAAGTTGCCTACCACTCTTCTCGACGGCCACTTCAAATCTATACTGCCTACACACACACACACACACACACACACACACACAAAGAGAAAAAAAAAACACATTCCGAAAGCCATCAACCCACTACCTACAATGCCTCCCTCCAGCGATCCCGACGAGATCAAGTCCATAGATGACCTCGAAACGGTACTGTCGAACATCATGGACCTCGAGAGCGATATCGAAGGCGATATTGTCGAGGACGAGATTCTACCGGCGTGGAAGTTTCGGAAGTTCAACGAGTGCATGGACTGGATCGTGGATACCTGGAAGAAACTCAACGAAGCCGAGGACCTGGATGTCTTCAGAGGGGGGTACGAGCAGGCACGAATCTCTGCCGCGCTGAAGACCCTCAAGTCGATCGAATCCAAGATCCAAACCGCCTTCGACGAGAGCACCGAGCAGGAGGAGCTCCAGGACTCCGACTAATAGGATGAGGGCAAGGGCACGATCGGAGACGGACGAGAATTCTTTTGGGCTGAGTGATCGGAGCCGATGGTTCCGATGGATAATACCTTGGTGCTATACGCGTCTACGCCCGGTCAAACCTGGCACGATGGCGCTATTTTTTTTGATTTGCAATGTTCTCCTTACTAAGTCCAAGTACAGCCTTTCATCTTGAAGCTGAGAATGCAATTTGTAACACAAGATACACTGGCTGTCTCGAATAGTTACCTGCCTACTCATAGCTAGCTACTTCATGGTAATAACTATATATCTTAATTATAAAATTATTACAAGCTGCCTTAATATCGTAAGAACATGAAATTCAATATAGAGATAGCAAAATTCAACCCTAGATCCGCATCTTTCCGATAAGATATAATGTAAGGAAAATATTTCAAAGTTAACAATCGGCACTCTGGTAGCTTCATAGGTATTTAAGCACGAAGTTAGGATTGAATAGGGGTTACATTGAAGCGGTGGCCTTAGAGAAATAAGCATCAGAAGGCTTATCCCCTTGACGGATGTTATATGTTGAACTGATACCCCCGGATATTCTATTCTCTAACAACGGATCTGACTCCCCTTGATATACATAGCCCGTAAACCCCTGACACTTAGACAGAGGTAGATACCTACATACCTATCTAGTAGAGTACGAACGCCTAGTTACCAGTATTATATCAGTGCGCGAACCGGAAATCCAAGCGCTTATTTCCCTCGTCAGTTGTCGTCGAGAGATAGTCCAATTTTTCCTCGGCAGTCATCGCGTTCCACTTCCGGTCCCTGTACCTATTTCGGAGGACGTAGTAGACCTTGGTCAGACCGTAGATCCCGATGTTTCCCACAAGGATGCCTATGAGCTGCCTGTTGCCGCGTCGGTAGAGGGGCGCGTCGTCTGCTCGGTAGATGTTCGATGCTATGATGCCGCCGGCTTGGCAGAACATGTTGTAGCATGCGGCTGAGACTGTGCGGGATCGCACGGTGTTTGAGTTTCTCGAGTTCCAGGCGACTTGGATGGCATGGGCTGTTAGGAGCTTGTTAGTATTTCTCTGCCGGAATAGAGGAAAAAGGGGGAGGAGGGGTAAACAGGGGCCGTCGTGTACCATTTGGATATGAAAGCAGGAGAGTTGTCACGGTCCAGATGACCCATCTGCTAGCACTCGACGTGTCGGCCACATTCAGATATATTAAGAACGGCAGAATCCAGAATTGCCCGACCACTGCAACAAGGGTGAGGTTGCCGAATATTTCGGCCGCGTACGTGTTTGCAAGCATCGTGAAGACTAAACCTAGTTAGCGGATATTATAGTTTATGTTTTGGTTCTTGAGGAGTCCCTTACTGTGGATTACCGTATTTGGAATAGACAGGAGGTTTGACGAGAAGGTATCGAAATTCATTTGTCGTAAGGACAGGGTTAGGTACTGCTGCTCCGGAACAGCGGGGATCTGGAAAGTAAACCCGATGATGTATAGTGGCCAAAGGTCAAAATCTTTAAGACATTTCCATAACAGCTTCGGTGTGATCGGTTGGCGATTGTGCATGCCGCTCTTACTTGGGTCTTCCCGTAGGACTCGGTTGACGATTATAGTCTCCTCCCGTGGCGTGAACCAACCATTCTTCCCTCTGAACCAGCTAGCAGTCTGACAGGGGCCGGCCGGCATCAGGACAAATGAGAATAACCCAACAATCAGGGTTATTAAGGCTTCCAGTAAGAAAAGCCAGCGCCAGCCAGCGTACCCGAGGACTCCTCGCATCTTCAGCAGGCCAGCACCGATGAGCGCAGAGAGGATATCAGCGACGCTCATCATAGTCCAAAAGAATCCGAGCCGGATGGTAAGTTCATGATGCTTGTAGAAGTACGATAAGTATAAGATAACCTGTATCCAATAATAATTAGGGTTAAAATCCCAAGAGGAAGATATCAGATATTAAGGTACTGACATCAGGGATAAATCCGCCTTGAAGTATTCCTAGCAAAGCTCGCGTAGCCAAGAACGAGCTCCGACCCGAAAGCCAAAACTGACCGCCAGCTACGATAGACCACAGCACCATTTGGCTTGGAATCCATCGGTCGGGTCCCATCCACTTCGACACAAGTTGCGAGGGTAATTCCGCGCAGAGAAAAGATAACTTGAACACCGTGTTTCCGAGATTGTAATCTCAACTCATGTCAGTGGGATAAAAAGCGGCGTGGACTTATGACCAAACACACCGTTTGTAGAAAAGTGAAGATCATTAAGGAAGTTGTCTGTGAGAGCTTGTGCTAGGTTCGCCCTGTCCAGCTCGAGTGCCATGAACATGACACATGCCCAGATCATAATTCTCCAGTCTATCTTCCGGACGATGGCATATTCCTCCGCCCATTTCCATCGCGCCTTGGGATCGAACCGGTGCAAGTTCTCCCTATTGCTGGATGAGCTTTTCATAAGCTGTCTACAAACCAATGTAGGACATACCAGTCATCGCGGGGTTGGTATTTTTCCGCCGTCTGAGGATCATCAAATACACTTGGCTAAACACATATAACTATCTGTCAGTCGCTTCCATTGACGATTCCTACTTTCGGTTTATGAGTTCGTTACCTGCGTCGCAATCGCGTTGATATCGAAGTCCTTTGTACGTTGGAACCAAAAACGCTTCTCCTGCTTCGGAGCTCCTAATGGCGGTACGCCATCACTATCAAGTGAGATAGTTGACTCTGTAGCTGTCTTCTTGTCGCTGATGTTTTGGACGAGAATAGTTGCCATCGTGACGCAATGTCCGCTTGAGATGGTCGCTTTGGTCGATCATATCTGGAAAGCCCTCAAGATATCTAGATAGTACATTATATATGCCTAGTATGGGATTAGGTGTAAGGTATCACGACGTAGGTGCTATGGTATCATCGATACTGATAATTAGCTATATGCCGCCACCAGCCAGGGATCAGGGTAAGAGTCCCCATGCGTGGGGGGCGCTGGGTCTCGATCACGGAATTATTATTCGAAAAATCTCTAGCGCGATTCACTATCTAGGTACCTATGCATTGCAGCTGAATGGTGATTGTGGGGTGACGATCGATACGCATACGCCAGCATGGTCTAGAATAAGCATTCTTGCCGCCGAAACAAACTTGGAGATAAGAAAAAACAAATAACAACTCAGCATGTGCTTTCAATTATGATAGCTGTTTGGATTAGGAGGTTACAAGATTCCGGGTTACCTAACAAAAAGTATTCAGTAATATAAAGCTATACCTGCAAGTTCAAATAGATGGTATAGCTATGGGTGTCACTTAAGTGCTACATTCGACCTAACCTTTACCCGAGTACAAGTCCTCAATCGCTGGGATTTACAGATAAAAAGCCGAAGCTACCTATCTATCGTCTAAGCCATTTGTCAAATCGAATTGCAATAAAAACGTTATTGCCAGAGAAGAATTTCAGCGATGAGAAAACGCTGACGAGCCAAGTAATGTGTATAATGTTGAACCGAACCGTATGATGACAATTGGAGGTGGAATGTCGCCATGTGTCGCCATCCGGTCTTTTCTCGATTATGAGTTAAAGTCGGACCCCGCTACAGGGACCTGTCACAGAGTATCTAATGTACCTGCGTACTCGAACAGACGATAGGCATTATGTCTGGTTTGGTTCAATTGAACTTGTAATAGTAAAAGATGGTTTCTACTCGCTGGGCTGGCTACTATCATCTTACAACGAATCCAGAGTCAGTCGGAGCTCTTTTCACATCCATGAATTACTGTTCCGTAATACTAAACTGTCTTACCCTATAACTTAATGGGTCGGCTTGGTCTCAGGGTCATCATATTTACTATCTCGACATTCATGTTCGTTTGTGAATCTTGATCTTGGCGTGTAACCTGGTAAGATAAAATAAGCCTGAGAAGGCTTTATAGGATTACTTGGCGTTTCTTCGTCTATGCTTAACGTAGCCAACATTACCTAAAGTCACACGCATACATTTTGCCCCTGAATGGCTTGCATGCGTCGAGGCTGTGCCCCACCACTAACGGCGTTCTTCATAGTCACTAGGATAGGTATCTAAGTTAACCGGCTCTGAATGTTTCCTGATATAATATACACACACCATCAAGGTATGTAATATGTATATACAAAAGGTATGCAAAATATATGCCCAAACTTAGTCGGTGAATACATATGTACAAGGAAATATATACAAGAGATACTTAAAACCTTTCCAAGCCTCGCCTCTACCAAACAGAGTCTAATTCTATATATAATATATATCATATATCGCACTAGATCTTATCAAGGATCTCATCCTCTTCTATGTCCATATTATCAGACATGTAATCATACTGGTCAAGCCCAGCGGACTCGTCGAAAATGTGGTCATTGAACTGCTTCTCGGCAAGAGTAGCATTACGCTCCACAATGTGGTATACTAGATCGCCGGGCTGTAAGTCTTCGGAAGATGTGATGGTGTCACCACTATGGCGGAGCTTGTACTCTGCCACGGTCTGCGGCCTTTGGGGCTCCTCGCGCTTGAGTGGGCCGCTCTTGTTCCACTGGTTGCTGTCGGCCTTGCAGTCGGGCTTCGTCTTGCAGGGGCCGATCGTCTTGGTCTTGCTGCCTTTAAAAGCAACCGTGAAGCTGCAATTCTTCCTGCCATTACACCCAGTTTTCTTATATATTCCTCTGGATCGGTATAACTGGCCCAGGATTGCCCCTTGGCCTATGTAGGATAGAATATAAGTAGATTGCTAATTTTGCTAACGGGGTGCCCATGGCTTCAACTTACGGCTATTCTCGCTTCTTGGCACGCAGCGGTTGATCTGGCCACCTCTATCTGCCTGCTTGGTCGTGGCGAAGGGGTACTCATCACAGTTATACCCCTTTTTCTTCAACTTCTTCTCGCTGCAGCGGTTGTTCTGGCCACAGCCTGCTGACAGCCTACGCTTTCTCTCGACATCGTAGAGAGGCTTATCCCAAGTAAGTTGCTTAGGCTTGTGTTTGCAGTGGACAGCTAGGTAATCAAGTCAGTTATTTAGCTGAGATATTCAAACTTATACTAGTTGAAGGGGGGCTAAATCTTCAGTGAGTCGTACCAAAGCACATATTGTGACAAACCTCTGGCATTCGATCACAATCAAACGTTACAACCCTTTTTTGAGTGGCCCTGATGATAAGCTCTGCACTGTCCAGAGAAGACTCCTGGCCGAGGGCCAGGGCCACGGGAGTCGCCGCGATGATTGAGAGAATCCAAGACGCCTTCATAATAAATATATATACAATGAAAACAAGGAAACAAGGTAACAAGATGTAAGTAGTAAAAGGGATACTGGATGAGCGTATGGAATTTGTTTAGTCTTCTATCTATATGGCTAAACTTGGTTAAAATATATATCCCTTTATATCTTCAATATCTCAACCTTTCTTAAATAGGACTCAGGACGGAATACCAGTGTGCCTTCGAACAACTTGTGGTAACGGCTTATGGCTTACAGTGATTGGGATAACTCGTTTCAGAAAAGCCATGGTAGTGCCCAACTCTTGCTTATGGATTGTATCAGGTAGGTAACCTCCTGTGGTAAGCATATCTATCAAGCTGTTGTATCTTATGTTGGCGGATTTGCCAAATACGGGAGGCGCAAAACAACTCGTTACGCGGAAATATTTTTAGTGGACGCCATAGATAGAGCAGGATGGGAAAAGGTCCCTTGGCTCCTACCAACTCGGCTGTTTCATTGACTTTGCGAACATTTGTTCGCTGACTGATGCTCAGATGCCACTAAAGGATGAGAAACAAAAAGGTGTTGGTTTACTTTGTATCTCAGGGATATGGTACCTAGGTATGTAGCTGGCATATGATAGCGGAATTTCTTTTCGACGAAGGTAGGTGGCTTGCCCCTTTTCGATCGGCATCATATAACGTACATATTCAATAGTTTGGGGTAGTGTTCATAACCAAGACATTCACGGGCCTGTACTACATAAGGCTGCACGCTGTTATATTTAGGGAACCCTCTAGCTTAAACTAGAAGGTTAAACAGCCCTACCACACCACTGGTCTATTCAGCTGAGCTGACATATGAAGTGAAGTTCTCAAGTACCAGGTATACTAGGTAGGTACTATATACTCAAGGCTATACGTGGAAATGTCAAGGATTACTCATGGGACACAAGCAGATAAGAATCTCACGAGTAATTAATTGAAGGAGCCTAATTAAGATTTGTTTCCGGTATGTCTTACAGGTCAAATTATGGGAATCGCAATCCTTTGTTTGACGGCACAAAAATAAAAGCTTGGTAGTACATAAATAAAGTGGCGGAGGATAGGACTCTTAATGGCGCATTTTGAAGGGGATACAACCAACAGCTGTATCTAAAAGTATCACTGGCTTTTAAACCAACCAAACCAACGGCCAAACGCCCAGCCATAAAACAATCCCTCCTCTGTACAACAATCGCCATTTCTGCGCGGGGTCCTGTTTAGGACTTGAGTTCTTACCAACATCAGAAGCCAAAGAACCAAAGAACTACTCTAATCATTGTCACTGTCCGACTGTTCTATTTTTCAAACAAAAAACTCAATTCAAAATCCGAATACACTACAACCCCACTGAGAGCAATCAATAACACGAAAAAATTACCACAATCCCCCACCATTCATCATCATGGAGCCTGCATCCTTGGATCTGACACTTCCTGAAGCCGCGCCCGAGCTCATACAGTTCAGGAAGTACGCCTGGAGCGCGAGCGCGTTCTACCTTTACACGCTCGTTCCCGGGGTGGACCTGGACGAGGTCGCCGTCGTCTTGCAGGGAGAGTGGCTCGAAGACGGGGACGACATGCCCATACTCAAAGTCGCGAAGCCCGAGGCCGACTTCTCGGGCAAGACCCTCGCGGACGTGGTCGCGGCGCACGTTGCGACGGACAAGGGGATCAAGCGCGACAAGAAATGGCGGGGCCGTGGGTCGAAGGGCGACGTAGACGTGTATCCGGAGGCGTTCGTGGTCGTGACGAAAACGGACTGGAAGGAGGACCGCGGGCTGCTGTTTGTGTACGTGATGGAAGGGGTGAAAGGGAGGGGTGGCAGGCTAGATAAGTACTTCTTCAAGTATGAGGACGGATATATACTGCTTTCGAGCGTGTGGCTTAACGACGAGACGATGGACGGCGCAAAGGAGGCATTTGATATCGATGGGAAGCATGATTTAGATGACGAGGAGGAAGAGGAAGAAGAAGTGACGACCGACGAAGAGGACGATGAGTGAAGGATACGGTAACAGGTAGAGTAAAACACACATGTACAAGAGCGCTTTAGACATAATATATCAGCGATTTAGGTGCATCAGATTGGCATCATGCATTAATTAGGTAAAACCTATAAGGATATGAAATGGAAATAACTATTAATCGTTGAGGTACTTATCAATATCGTATGAGTGTATTTAGAGATTGTATATTGTACCTAATTCGTAAGGCTTTGACAGCAACAGACATTAATTACAAGACATACCAAGATTCGCTAGTAATATCTTAAAAAGTCTCATTAAACCATTCACGAATATTCGTGTATAATGCAGCGCTCCTATATAATTGGAAAAAAATTAATTGTATGTTAAGCGATATCCCGGCAGGGATACGGGCTCTAAAGAGTTTTACAATTACGAACGCAGGAAGCATCTTCTTTGAGGCTGATACCTAAAAAGTTAGGAAGCATCGAGTCCACGGGCCAGCCGTGTTCAATGACCCCTATCTTACCTTTGCGAACAAGTCAAGATGGCAGATTCGAAGGCCGAGGAGGCCTGACAACCGAGAAACCCCTTTCCGTGGTGCGCGACTCTCTAGACACCCCTGCCCATAATCCCTGCAGGGAAAAGGATCGTCTCGAAGACATCGACGTCGCAGCCTCGGGAGCTCTAAGCGCGATACGTCCTGTCTCCGTCGGCCCTGGCGTGCCGTAATATAGATCAGATTCACGGAATGAATAGTCGCCCCATCGTGGATGTAAAGACTTCGTATCGGTATCAGTAGCCGCCACTGGGGATGATGACCCACTCTCCGAAGACCCCGAAGAACCAGTGTCAGAAGATGGCCTCGAGTAATTTGCAGAGTTACAATACACACTTTGATTTTCCGAATATGTCTGCTGCGATTGAACATAATCCTGAAGGGGGTTCATAGAGTGTTGCGGAGAGATGCGGCTGTGTCGCGGAGGTCGATAGTAACTCCAGCTTGAAGTGGAAGCCGAGTCACGATGGGAACCGCTACTGCCGCCCGAGTGGTGTGCAGATTCAAGATATACAGAGCTATCTCGATAACTGTCATTTTCCGGAGATGGATAAGATTCGGGGCGGTCCGGCAAATTAATCCTTACAGCTTCACGCCGGCGAAGTTGGCGAAGACCATAAACCTAATATAACTTATTAGTTTCCGTGCAACACATACCCCTTATTGGACTTCCGGATAACGTACTGAAGGGGCTGGATCGTCTGAATGTTGATAACATAACTTTCCAAGCTGTATTAAAGCTGGGATAAAAAACCCGAAAACGAGTACACACGCATGTGTAAAAAGGATTAGATAGCCGACGGCACTTCTCGCATTGTCTGATGCGACTCCAGGCACAAAAGCGACCATGCATAATAACGTCCCAAGTCGAATGATGGCAGACACCGTATCAATCGAGAATAGACTATAGGCCTGAAACTGAATGATGGATGCTAGTAAGACGAGTTCGCACGCTGCGAGGACTACTAACTGTGCCTTTCCCGATATCTGAAGCCCCCCGATGGCGATACCGCGGATAAATACTAGCACAAAAAGAACAATGATGAACGATTTATGCTGCTGAGTTAGGCCATCCGATGAAGATACCTGGCGGTATTGTTTGCGGCCATTGAAGATCAGAATACCTAGACTTCGCATTGGGATCTGGAAGAAGAGCCAGACAAATGCGACAAGGATACTGAGTATGAAGGCCGATGCATATAGAATATGCCAGTATGGCAGATACGACGCATTGTCAAGTTGATAGCACGATAGTGCTATTAGAGGCAGCATGAAGTAAGATAGAACAACGTGCAAGGTGCGATTAAAAGTCCGAAGTAGACCAGTATCGGAACCATCAGGTCGAGTTGAAAGCCAGAAAATCTCCAGGCAAAGAGCGGAAAAGGCCGCGATAACAACAATAAGTACGACCATATTCACCCATGTGTCCATTATGGTGGGAGCACCAACAATTTGAGTCATCAACTCGAGGCCGAACGTCCCTCCATAAGTACCGTTTATCTCGTAGATCCCATCATGGATGCCCTTATAAGCAAACCTGCTTGGGACCAAATCATCTGCAAAAAGCGACATCCATCCCAGCCGGCTAACCGCGGGCTGATAGAAGCCTGGGTAGAACAGGCTCAAACTTCCTGTGAGGAAGATGAACTGAAGGTACTGCAAACAATCGGCAAACCCTGGAAGAACGGCCCTGAGTGAAGCCGCTGACGACTTGAGACTGTCTTGGACAGACCTAGCAATGCCGATTAGTAGAACGAAGAAGAGGATGCTTAACGGCACATATCGCAACGCCCCTCGTAAAGCAGGGGTAATTTCAGGGGTGATGTTAGCTTGTAGACAGCCGTTTTCATTTGCATCATGGTCAATTAAGTGAATCGTAGTGTGAAAGGTAGAAAATGAATGGAAAGCTCTTGTATCGATGGCTGCCTCCATGATCAAACGCGATTGGTTTATGGTTGGGATTTGTTGGCAAGTTATATTAGGTGTAGTACGGCGAATACTCGTGGAGCGAAGCTGATCGAGTTCAACGTCTGTCGCCGCTATTCTCGTAGCCCATTCTTCACATCCACTGCCGCTCGTCCGGCGGCCGACGACTAGGGAAAGTCGGTCATGAGTTTTGTTGGTGTGTATTAAGCTGGTAGATAGAGTCTCCGGGACGAATCTACTCTCATCAGGTGTGTAACCATCGCAATGTTGCCATTGTACGTAGGCAGCTGAAGCATAAGAAAGGAAAAGGTGCAATAAAGCAAAGCGCATAATCGCGGTATATTAAACGACTTTACCGTCGTCGCACGCGTCAACAAGTGCAAAGAATATCAAGTATTGTACACATTTGTTTAGACGACGCTCAACCCCTACTCAAATAAAATTTTTACTGAATGAAAGTTGATTTTTCCGTAAATGCTGAAAAGCTCACAACATGTTTATATTTGTATCCTTGAAAGAATTTCTTGAGGCTTCGGCACTTCTGTTGTGCTAATGCCAGGATATTCCCAGCTAACGTCAGAGGGAGACCCTTAACATGGGGAGTTTTCGGATATAGGGGTATGTAAAAATACGAGGTGGACCCAGCTGAGTAGAAACGCATCATACACGTGATCCGTATCCAGTACTAATATAGCACTAACGTCTTTTAGATTAGTTCCATGTTGTGTGCAAGGCGGTGCCAATGGATTTATTGACCCGCTCCGGCCCGCTTTCGCTTCTCTCCGATCAATAAACAATTGCAGCTGGGCAGCCCGGTTAGCCCTATGAGAGCTTGCATCACATTACACATAATAACGATCTTACTATTCTGGTTGGGTTAGGGCCATGAGTTAGGTCGCCATATTCACGTAAAACTCAGTCAACTTTTTTTCATGATGCTAAAGGGAAAAAAAAAGACAAGAATCCATATTATAAATCTAGTCCTACATTCTCCTTCACCATAAGATACAAAACATTAAGTAACATACCCACTTAGCGTAGGGGTTCAGTATCGTTAAGTCCTTTCGAAATGTCGGCGTTTTCCCCCCTCTCTTCATACATCCTTGGCGCAGCCTGCTTCGCTCGGGGGTTTATGGCCATCTTCTCCCCGGAGGCCGAGTATAATAACGTCGGTCTACCAATCGACATTGATACTAAGGGTCCTTCTCTAACGGACCAGGATGGCGATGATGATGAATCTATCACCAGCTTCACATCGCCGCTCATGTACTTTAAGGGTATCCGTGAAATTAGCTATGGCATGACTCTAATAGCTTTAGAGTGGCAGGGAAATACGGCCGCTGTCACGACATTCGCAGCCGTCCTATCTCTGGTGAGGTTTGGAGATGGTCTGGTCGTTTGGCTAAGCGGGTGCGAGAAGCTGAAGTTCAAGGCGTTGGGCCATTGGATCACAGGTCTCAGCTTCCTCGGATGGGCAGCCCGGAGGTGGAGGTAATGAAGCCATTCCGAATGCCCGCCTCAACGGTGGCGTGATCCGACACATTGAAGTAGGGATGGCTCATTCCCGTCGGTCGCATACCAAACTTTCCAAGAATTTACCTCTCCATGACTTTTGATCTCATAAGGCACATTCGAAATCAAGCTGGGAGGGGGCAATGTGAACAAACATGCAATATTACTTTTAGACACACATATCATCCATATCGCATCCAAGCATCTGATTGCTAGACGCTTCCGGACGGCGGGTGGTATGATGAGATAGCCTATCACTACGGAACCCGGAACTATTCCACCATATCGGACAAAGAGCTTCCAACGACATACAACATCTTCGTTAGTGTAACGCAGATTTATAGTTCAAGCAGAGGATAACTTGATGTGGGATTTCCATTGTCTGGCATCAGGAACGTTTTGTAAAAAGCACCAAGGGAATACGCTCCCAATCCTTGTATGCAACAATAAAACTCGGCAATAAACTCAAGAATAAACTCAGGAATCATAGCAAAAGTTGTCAGAGATCCCGATGCTCCAAATCCTCACCACACAACCAGAAATCGTTTAACTTAAACCAGCACCCCATTCCTTAACTCGCCATCGTATAAAAGCCGCCCGTTCAGACAGAGTCTATTGCCTCGACACTAGGCTTGTAGCCAACTCGCGACACCCCTAAAGCGGTACGAACATGCTCAATAGTCAAGGCGCCCTTCTCGTGACTAGCCAATAGTTGGGCAGTCTTGATAACATTCTTGATCTCGCGTCCGTTGAGTGGAATGGACTGTAACTCGAGGAAGTGATGCGGAAGTAAAGTTGACTCCTGGTAAAAGTTCTGGACGAACCGTTCCCAAATCTGCCGGCGCGCCGGTACGTCCAGGACGGGATAGTGGATAGTCAGATGTATTCTGCTCTGGAAAGCCGGGTCCATGGCTTCGACTCTGTTCGTAGTCATGAATAGCATGCCGCGGTAATACTCGAGCAGACGCAAGAATATGGCGACGATGCTGTTTCGTCCAAGACTGTCATCACTGCGCTCGGCAAGAATAACGTCACACTCGTCGATAAGTAGAACCGCATCCCATTTGGCAGCTGTTTCAAGGATCATGTTGAGGTTATCTTCGACTATGTCGGGTTCGGCTCCGAGTTCCCCGACGCCCAGTTGGTAAAGTGGACGCCTCAGCTTTTCTGACACTATATTGTTGTTAAGATGTCACGTTAGAAACCGCACGCTCAACATGGTTCTTAGGCTTTGCTTACCAGCCTCCGCCGTCAGAGTTTTACCAACTCCAGGCGGTCCCTCGAGAAGCATACTGATACCCTGGCCTGTGGATCATTCACTCTTGTTAGTCACGCCGTGCTCGTTGGAAGCTCAAAATCGGGGTGCCTAGTACATACCTTTGCCCTCAATCACGTCGTCAAACCTGTCCTTATTCTCGACATGGCTCTCGACAAACGTCATGATCAAGTTCTTGTACCCGCCAGCCAGCACGAGGCTCTCAAATGCGTCGTCGCGCCATTGGATATCCTGTATGTTGTCGACGTGGAATATGACTATATGAGATCTTGGTAAGTAACAAATGCAGCCATGGCCAATTCTTCGGGATACTTTATTAGAAAATACTCACCCCACTTCTTGATCTTGAAGCAGTATCCCCGTCCATACCCAGTGCATAAGTGCAGCAAGTCGTCACTCAGCTCTTGGATTCGCGCTGTCGTATTCAAATTTAGTGCCTTTCCCAACCGGGCTTCAAAATATCACTTACAATCACTAGCAAACCGTCTTGTCCCAGCGCTATGGGTTATAGATAGAAATACAGGTGGCGGAGGGGACAATAGGGGGGCCTGTCTATGATCAGCTCGGAATCTCTACATTAGGTACCTCTATCGTAGAATAGAGCTCCTGCAGCGGTTCTTACAATTGGTCTTCCAACAGGGCCCGGTTGAGGAGGCGCATTTTGGTGCGCTTGGTCAGTTACCATCATTCCTGGTATCAAGAAGTTGGAGTCCAGGGGTATTAAGTCGATACAAGTGTCGGTGAAGTTTTCGTACGATTCAGGATCGACCACGATTCTTCCGTCAACCTAGTTATACTTGTAAGATCTTCATTTTCACTCATTCGTTTCCATCAGTACTCACGTTACGTTTTTGCTTTCCATCTATAACGATGCCTTTGTATGCACCATAGTAATACGGTTTAAGGTGGATGTCTCGGAACTTCTCGCCTCGCTTTCGAAGAGTTTCCTTAACCTCGCTTAACCGCGGGTGGTAAGAAGCAGGAAAGATATCAAGGTCGCTGATTTTCATCGTTCCCGGGAAGCTGGAAATCGAGAGAGTCCTCGACTGATATCCACAAGTGTCTCCATCGTAATTGATTTCGTTGACTATCACGCGGAATATATGACTACCGGCTCCCATGTTGTACTGGACCTGATGAAGCTTGTAAATGCGATCATACCCATCTTCGAAGGCGTAGACATCAATGCCAGGCTTGAAAATCGTCCACAGATAGTCGAAAGTGATGACTCCGTTTTGACTCAGATCATTGCTTTGGGAGATGGTTTCTCTCAACTCGGACCTCAGGACCTTGCGCAGTAGACGCGCATGGCTCTTAGCCACGGGGTCTTCTATCTCGCGGACGATCTTCTCGAGGCGGTCCCATTCGTAGAAGAAAAAGTGAAACGGAGCTGTGAACACCAGGTTCTTAAGCGTTGTAGTTATTCCTGAGTACTCTTCGAATAGTTCTCCTAGGATCAACTTGAGGTGGGAACTCTGTATGACGATGGAATGAAGAACCATCGGTTTTCCATCGTTATGGCTTCTTTGCATGCGTATTAGAAGTGCGTGACGCCTGCTTTCGTTCTCTTCTTCTGCCGATGGGCCTATGCCTTTTGGCAATTCATCTACCCAATTAATGCAACAAGTACATTTGGATTCTCCCTCGTATAAGGTTTTGACATTGCAAAGTTCCCCAGGGCGATCATTGGTAGGAGCATCATCTTCAGCAGCAGATGCGTCTGAGCCAAGCTCCAACCAGTCCGCGATGCTGGTTTCTAACATATTGTGAAGCTGATGCTGTGGGGGCTAGAAAGAGGTTAGCATATGATTCAACAAGGCCCTACGTATAGTATAACTCACATCCCCAGAGCTGCTTTCTATGTCCGACTCGGCCATGGATATAGATTCTTGCTCGTGTCTAAACTAGGGAACAGGAAAGAAGAACCTTTACAGCGGCCGTCATGTCATCAGGACTTAGTTTTGTACCAATACTGTCAAGTATAGGATTATACGTGGTGTAACAGTGGAACACAAGGGCCTCTGGCCTGATAGGCAACCAGTCGCAAAATCGAGGAATCCGCGTCTTGTACGACGCATGTAATCATATAGTGAGACCACATGGGCTATGCCTATTGGCCCTATGCTCATGCAGTATCAGTTGCCTCACTGCAACGGCAATCTTACAGACTCATTGGCAACTCGGTCAGCAGACTCTTCTCAAGCAGGCTCTGGTTATCGATGGCCTATTTATATAATATGTGTAACTTGACTAGAATGAATCAGCTAGTTATAGGTATGCTACGTAACAATTTGACAACATTTGTGCTTGCTTGTGTCCTATAGTCGTATCTTTCTTCCACTTGAAGGCATCATTTTAGATTAGGCATCCAGTGGGTAATGGCGCTGTTGGTGCCTATGGCCTTTGCAGAATCAGATTCGAAAAAGCGGATTTGCGTATGACAGTATATTAAATGGTAGGATACGCAGCACTGATGAGTGAGTCCTGCTACCCATACCCATACGTCCGGGTCTAATATAGTTACTCCACTTGATCGTTTTTACACATCTGAGATATTGGGGGCCAAAAATCCCCGTCTGATTTTTAAGGTCGCGGACCACTTTCCAACTCGACGTCTCCTGGAGGATGACTCTTCCTTGGACAAATACTAACTGAATCTTCTAAGCATAGATCGGGTTAGATACGTCGGCATATCGCAATATCTTACTTGATTAGGATTTAACTTACTTGGGTGTATCGGCTTTTCGTCTTCCTGATCGTACCCTGTTGCAAATGCACAGTAAAGTCGGAAGAGAAAGCGGCCAATAACGCCAACCCACCCCCGCTCTTCCTGCAGCTCACGTCTAAAGTCGCTTCGTGTCGAAGTACGATCATCGTTGGAGCCATCATTTAACCCACCTATTAATTCCAAACGTTAGGGTTCTCTATACGAAGGGTTACTGGGGTTCGCGAACCTGCAGGAGCTGCTGCATCCTCGTCAAAAGCATGTCGAAACCCACGGCCCAGTCTTATTAATGTCGTTCCGATAACATGCACTAAAAGCCCAAGGGCTAGGACTAGAGGTATGAGCTGACTGGCCGAGTTTACGGCGTTGACTCCTTCAATGCCATTATACCGAAGTGTTACTTCGGCGCCGGTGACGAAGATGACAAACGGTAAAAAGCTCCAACCCTGCAGGAAAATGTGTTGAAATATGTTGTAAGCAATGCCTTCTTCGCCAGCATACCTTGGGAGCGCTTGACGTGGGAAGCGAGCGTCAGCACCGGAAACCAACACCGGAGCTGGGCCTCCACCGTCTCCCTCTTCCCGGACCATCTTTCTAAAATATCGGGACACTAAATGAGCAAATATGAGTATATCTTCAGCCCGAGCTTGTTCCCGAGCTGCAGCTTGCTTTTGCCGAGGATCAGTAGCATTTGGACTGATTCGCCACTCACGCAAGCTTACAGACACGACTTGAAATGCAGTTGACAAAATGGCCATACCAAACCCAATATCAGATACCGTCCAAAGGACCTTGTTCAAAGTCCTAAACCAGCCTCGAAGGCTGATTTTGGTGAAAAAGAACCCGAACTCTTCTTCGCAGCCGGACATCGGTAAGACGTCTAACCCCACCCACCAGAACCAGGTGAAGTAGAAACAAAACGCCCCCCATAGCAAAAGGGCGATGGTACCGCGGATGTGCACGAAGCCGCTTGGTACGTCGGTGTTTATGACGTTCAACACGAGCTGGGGAACAAGGAGGAAGAAAAGGAGATAGGCCTCCGGAGCAAATAGGGTTCTCGACGCGCTCTCCCTGACAAGTACGATGAAATTGGCGAGGACGAAAGCAATGGTAGAGCTCGTGATGGCTTTGAAAGCCGGTTTCACCGACGGTCTTGCGAGCACGATGGCGATGAATTGCAAGTAAAGACCGAGGCGCAGTCCCAGTCTAGATGATAAGTTTAGTATAAGTCAACATGACATAAATAGCGAGCAGTGAACAAACCCATATAGGTCTGGCTTGCCTTGTATAGGGCAGCCATGATCGGTATCCGCCATTATCACGACGTATTGTAAAAGTTATGTTGGGAATCCTAGTCAGAGAATCAGCGATCAATCTCTCATCGCGCTCTCTCTCCAAGTCGATTAAGGTATGCTTTGGGGTCTCCAATAGTATCGTAGTACCCGTGAGTGCGGCTGAGGCAACGAGCGCGATGCCAGATAGAACAGTCCAGACCGCCGTCCCCAGCAACACTATAGCAACGCACTAAGGCCAATTAGGGTGCGAGTATTTCAGCTTCTAGTCCTTTTAATGATAAGATTCCATCCTCCCTTGCCTGGTTACCGCGCATGACAGTTTGCCAATATGACACACCATGTCAGTTCTCCGCCTTGAAGAAAACACTGGCCTTTGTAAAAAGATAAACTTCAGCGCTTCAAGTAAGCATTTGAATCAAGCGGCCTCTTAACGGACGAGCTATCTAAACGCCCCCTTTACCCCTGAAGATGGCATCTTTGGACAGCTGTGAGATGGACGGCGATGCGGACTTCTACGGCATCGGGATCCGGCTCGGCCTCTATGCCCAATCGTTAACGACGCTACTCGTAACACTGTTCGTGCAGGAAGAAGAAGCCGTAAACAGAATCCTCAACTTACTCCTGCAGCTAGCGATCTTCGCCGGCACGCTCCTCTCCACAAACGCAGGGACTATCCATGCCTTCGAGGTCATCATCGTCTTCTGGCTGCTCGTAGGCGCGCTCTCCAGCCTGACGGGGAGCGGCGTGACCGGTACCCATTCCTTCTCGGGCATCTGCCGGCTCCTATTCTACATCGCTCTGTCGGCATACGGGTGCTGGTTCTTCTTCGAGGGCCAAGACGCTATGCAGGACACTCCATGCGTCCAGATCGTATTCTTCGGCGAGTCGAGCTTAAACGGCTGGTTCCGAACTTTCGGAAAAGCAGCCTCGATTATCAGTCTTACTATTTGCGTTGGATTACTCGCGTGGGCTGGGACTACTTATGCCAAGCGAGGAGGTGGGGAAAAGCCGCGACGTGTTTCCTATCGACCTCAGACTGAGATTACGCTCATGCTTCTCTCGATCGCTACGGTTATCTTGTCTATCACGTCAGCCGAATACGTCATAACAGCGAATCATCTCAGTGGCGTAGATGATATATTCGACGTTGGACAGGTTCTGGCATTTCTCGTGGGGGTTTTCCAGTTGCTGAACGTCCTGGTCCCTATTTTTCTTAAAGGTCATTTATGGGCCCCTCGATGTTGGCTTCTATTTGGGAGACATCTAACCTAAGTAATAGCATACCTTGTATTATGATTCTAATAGATTATTTCTATGGGATGGTTACTCATACCTACGCATATTCTATGTTAGGCAGATGTGTGTTGAAAATGTCTCCTGCGCCTTGTTATATCGTAAAAGCTTAATCCTTACTTGATTGTTTCTAGAATCTTTGTGATGGATATCTTATAATAAGTCCTAGCTTCGCTACAGGTAATTTAACAAAGTAACAGCGTTTCCCTTTCTTTTGATCTATCCCCAAGAACAAAACTTCAATACTAAGCAGGATACCTCTGTAATTACGTTTAGGCAGGTATACATCGACATAGCCCACAAAATAGCTCGAAAAACAAAAAGCAAAGCTAGTAGACTTTACAGTCGTGACTTTCTACAAGGTAGACGGCTCAGGGGTGAAGCGAGCAGATCCTTCTACTAGAGTCTACGCACTCTTCTTCAAGCTCGCATACCACGAAGCCGTAACAAAGAACGCGCTTAGCAGCATGATACAACCGGCCCATATTTGCATGTACAAGTATCGCCCATCCGCAACATCTATCAGCGCTCCGGCAATCGGCGGCCCCGTCAAGCACGCGAAGGAACCAACTGTCATGATCATACCCGATCGAGTACCTACTTTGCTTAGATCTTTAGTCAAAGACGGCAGGCCAGCCATAGAAATTGTCTGGACACCGCCGTTGATGATACCGGACAGAACAGCAAAGACATAGAGAGCGGCCGGATCTCGCACGCCAATCCAGCCGAAATACAAAACGCTCGCACTGATAGCAAGCGGTACCAAAGTCCGGAACGGGCCGAAGTACGCATCAGAGACGAGCGCTGGTATTATTCGCCCTGGCACACCGACTGCGTTCGCGATGAAGAGCGTATTAAGCGAAGTTGAAGGCTCCATGTGTAATATTGTTCTCCCATAGTGGTTTATCTAGCTAAAATGTTAGCTTTTGCAGGTGAAGATTTCTGGTAGTTATAAGAGCAATAGGCAAGAATTATAACCACGGATCAAACTTACATAATTATAGATTAAATATACACTCCATAGGATGCAGAAAGCACCGGCGCTATAGAGTGAATAAGGCAACTCCTTGAACGCAGCCCACTCGACAATTGGTCCCCTTGGTCGCGGTGGTAGCCGCGTGCGGGCAAATATTAGCATTACAGACGCGTTGAACATGACTACGAAGCCCATGACTCGCATAGTCCAGGGGAACCCTATCTTCCCCGGGAGCTGTTGCGCGATGATAGGAAAGACGAGTCCACCAGTGGCGCCACCGCTCGTAACAAGAGAGATAGCGAGTGCACGCTTTCGAGCGAAATAGGTAGAGACGCATGCGATGATGGGGCAGTAAAGAATACCGGCGCCGAGTCCACCGCATACGCCCTGGGCTAGGAAAAGCTGCCAGTACTCGGTAGCAAGGGACGCCATGAATATAGCGAGCAGTTGTAAGAAGGAGCCGATCAAGATCAACGAGCGGAAGTAACCGGCATCGAAGAGACGACCCGAGAACATGCCGATGCAAGCTAAGAGGAAGACCTGCACGCTACCGGTCCATGACACCGCTGATAACGGCAGATTCAACTCCTCCGTGTAGTAGTCCTGGAAGATGCCATAGCTGTTGAACCAGCCAAACGTGTTGAATAAGGCCAGACTTGAAGAGGGGTTATTAGAAGCATTATCACTACGGTGGTGGTCAAAGATTCTTACTGTCCGACAAAGACCTGAATCCACCCAGTACCACCATCGGGTGGTGGTGGTGGTGCAACGTTCACGGGACTTCTGACCGGAGTTGTCTCATTCTCACTCGATGGCGAGGCCGTAACAATTACGGAGGTCTCCTTCTCCAAACTCATTGCCTATCCAGATTGAAGTGGTCGACTAATTTGCGTGAGTTATAAGAAAGACAATTTAATTTTACAACCGGGGAGGACTTTAATAAATTAGGAGCTCTTTGTTTTTGTCTGGTATGTGCCGGAAACTGAAGCGTTGCTTACAACTATGTTACTCAACCTGGTTATCGGCAATACCAGGCTAAGTACCTGGGAAGGTAGATAAGGGGTTGCCGACAAACGGAGAGCACCTGTTCTAGTGGATCGTGCTGGTGAGATGGTGAGATACCACAAGTATAGTGTAAGTAAGTACCTAGGTAGGTACATACACTTAGTCGGATGTCAAGTGGTTGCTGTATGTAATATCTAGTTCCGGCTAAATTCTTATAGAAAAGATCTTTGCCTAACCTCGGAGTAGTTATCGAAACATTTGGTTAGGTAGGTACCAGGTAGGCGGTAAGGTTAGAAAGTTGTAGATGGCCCACGGCATTTACAACTATTGGGGCTGGATAAAGGGGAGAGATGTGCTTTATAGCTTAGGTACCTAAGCCTAGTTGCAACTTCCATATAAGCAAGGCTCATCTTACTATACCTAATATTGGAAGGAAAGGCATGAAAGGGTCTAGGTTAGCAAGTACTATCCCTACCTACCTAAGTACCTATTGTAACACTTGCCCTATCTTGACTACCTGAAGATGTAACATGTGTAACATTTGGGGGTAGTTAAGTTGGAAATTTTAGAAAATCCTTTCTCTTAAAATCGGTAAACCCTTGTCATAACGCGTGAGAAAAAAGAGGCGGGAAAAGCAAGGGTTAGGCATCCGGGGTAATGATATGATAACCGTCTCCAGTAATACGGAAAACACCCCCCCTCGTCAGGAATATCCCGAATTGAATTGGCCAGCATCCCCCGTCAAAATATTGCGGAAGGATTCGCGCTCAACCATTCTTTCGGGTATATATAAATGCATGCAATGCCTCCGGTCTATCCCTCCTGGAGGACATGTAGACTGGAATCATACATGAGGCTTCGCTTTCTGTTCCGTCTAATTCCTGAACCTTCAAGCAAGCTCGGTGCTTCCCTCCGACTGGGGCTTCGAGTCCCCGGAGAATATTCCTCTAAATTTCAACAAACCGGCTCCATGGAACGACTAGATGTGGATCATATCAGTACCTTACATAGTATCGCAGGCTCTGCGCTGGCCTTCCTGTAGCGCATTTCAAAATGACAATAAAGGTCTGTCTTGTCCTTCTTCATCCCAGACCGCTTGGATCATGCAGTTGTTGATGCAAGACGGGGTTCAATTTCCCGGGGATAACATACCACGCTAACGATGCCATCCTTTCGATACCGCCTTTTACAAGGATCTTGTGCTTTGTTGAAGTATCTACAGCTCATACCCTTTAAGCCGACTTGCTTCCGCGCAAAGACGTCGTAACGCCCGCGTTATTGGATAATACCTCCAAGTTGCCCCACCCCTGGAACTCTGGAAGAAACATTTCGGTCAAGTTTTCGATGATGGGCAAATCGCTAAAGCCCAGATGCAGAAGCTCTAACTTCCCTGTTGATGAGGGAGACAATAGTTCGGCATGGTGGTGAGCAGGTCGCATAATGGTGAGATGAGAGAAGATTCTTCTACGACGTCTCGTCTGCCCCGCGCTGGTAGATTCTGATAAGTGTTTTATTAATACAAGGTTATCTCAAAGCAATAATGTTATGATATCTTTTTAGATAATCATTGCATATGCGGCATGCATATATATTAGTGCATATGATTTGAAAGTCCGCATCTGACGACAAAAACCGCTGCAACACCGAGTCAAAATAATAGATGAGTACGAATCCGATACCGATAACCAACGTCCTTCATTCATGTTGGCTGGCGACTGCATTTTAGCCGTAAGGGGGGTATATCTCCGTTTGCCAATAGACTTATGAATGCAGGTGAATTTTTCGTTGTGGTAAGAGAGCGTACAAACACCGAGCTACTGCATGTAAGTACCTGGATTATGCAGATATGGAGTGTGTCCAATTGGTTCGCCGGGGCCGGGGATGTTCCATGTAGGATTGATCAGTTCCGGGTAGGTACCTGGCATATCTGAGATACCTAACTCAGCTCTCCAGGAAATTATGGAAAAAAAAAAAAAAAAGTCAATGGCCATCTTTCGGTTATTCGGTATTATTGCTACCTTCAAGTTATGCTACATGATTGATACTTGTTAGATTTTCCCAGCCAGGTACGCGATTAACGGCTCGTGATGATATGATAGTAGGTGACATGTCCTGCTGTATCACCCATAACTCTTAGGCCTAATCACCCTAATGATGGGAGCCGTGCGGGGGCTAATGCAATGCTGGCTGGCTGCCGGCTCCGGCGGGTATCGGGTATCTACCTCTTTGGGTACCTCGCAGCTCGATGCTTATAATCTCGATTCTTGAAACCCTCTTTCTGTCTAACACGGGATGGGGGGGCCGGGCCTGCATCATGACATTCCAACGACTCAAATGTCTCAAATACTACGTCAAGGGGCAGAGCGAATGCCAGGCACGACGTAGGAGAAATGGCAAAAACCCCCTTTATAACGTCTGCTCACGCTGCGACGGCTGAATCCAAAACCCCCCAATTTGGTAATACCTAATAAGGACTTGGTAAGGCGGTAGGTGGGGAACTCCGGTGCGGACTGCGCTCCCCCAGACTTTCTTATACGGCCCATACAGGCGGATCGCAGTAGAATTCCAGCCAGCCAGCTAGTTGCGGACATCCCTATTTATAGATCGGACCTGTCGGGGGATCCGTGTACGGATATAAGTAAAAGGGTTAGCCGCGTACCAATCGCCTTTAAGGCTGAAATAGAAGTATGAGGGCACCCTTGCTACATCTAAGCCGAATATCTTGAACCGAACATCTACTCCGAATACCCCGCAATCGCACGGCTCTCATAAGATCCCATTTCAGGATGGCTACCGGAAACATTAGCTTCGAGGGTATGGGGAATTACATCCTTGCTGGCATAAAGCCGCATCAAGTATTGGATCATGTGCATGCTGACTTTCATAATTAGACTACCTCGCCTTGCAGGCCTGTCTGGTCGAGTGGGCGGATAGCTACGACACCAAGGATTGGAACAGGTTGCGGCAGTGCATAGCACCCACTTTACGCGTGCGTTATAACTTATCTCCCAACAACAAGCGCGAGAGCTTTTTCTGTTGACGTTGCGGACTAAAAAACTTGCCTAATAATTAGATCGACTACCGCTCCTTCTTAGACAAGCTCTGGGAGGCGATGCCGGCGGAGGAGTACATCGCCATGGTGTCGTCTCCGGCCGTGCTGGGGGACCCGCTGCTCAAGACGCAGCACTTCATCGGCGGCACCAAGTGGGAGAAGGTGTCGGACACGGAGGTCATCGGCACGCATCAGCTGCGCGTGCCGCACCAGCGGTACACGGACCTGACGCGCAAGCAGGTCGCCGTCAAGGGCCACGCTCATTCCACCAACGTCCACTGGTACCGCAAGGTAGACGGCGTCTGGAAGTTCGCCGGCCTGAATCCTGACATCCGCTGGGGCGAGTACGACTTCGACAAGGTGTTCGCCGGAGGTCGCGAGGAGTTCGGAGAAGCCATCGCTGCGAAGGCGGAGGGTATCCCGGTGAACGTAGATGGGCTTTCTGCCAATGTATAAATAACAGCAAGGACTTTGATGGGAAGCCTTCAGGTTGAATATTCATGGTAATACTTCGATGGTATTCAAGAAGTTATACACGATTGGCATGGTTTCATGTATGCAGGACGGATGTGTACACATAGTAGATGACGGGAATGGAATGTGGATTCCCGTTTCTTCTCGCAGGGGGTTTTACCGGCGTTCATATTGGTAGGACTTACTTTCGTCCTCGAATTAAAGTTAAAGAAAACTGGAGAAAAACAAGACCCTGGATCTCATCTCTTTACATGTCTTGGGTACGATGTTAGGTACCTGTATCAGGGTTGAAGCAGGTACATTCAACCTACATAATGATCAATTCATGTGACCTGGCGTAGTTGATAAGATTCGCGATATTGCTGTTTTTACAAAGCGTTAACCGCCTACTTATATTTGCTTCGCAGTTCATTATAATTATGTCAGTTTTACGTATGCATATATACGCGAAAGAGCTTTCCTTGCGCTAGTTACCTATCACTAGACCTGTGTCGATTCCAAAGAAATGAGCCGATGGGCTTCATTAACGATGCTTCCTAACCTATTGGCCTACTCGAATGTTGGTAATTCGCTGGGGTTTCTGGTTGGACGCCTTTACCAAAGGACACGAAGAATGCAGTACAGTACATTAGGTTTAGGTACCTAACCTATTATACAATTTGTAATTCTTCGTGTCTCTGCGCAAAGATCCATCGAACTACGGATCTGGTGGCGATAGCGGGACTACCGGACCAACTGCCAAGAAGCTGAATCTCGGTCATAAAGATGCGAAACCCAACGTTGGAAACCATTTTACGAGATGAGTGAAAATGCTGCATCGCGTCATCAGTGGGCCCTTGGATAACTCTACCTAGATACGAGGTGCCTTAGGTACCTAGCCATGAGATACACTAGTTTACAACAAGTGACGCATACGTCTCTCGCGAACGCGAACTTGAAAGCAAGTGTTTTCTTCCAATTGACATTTGGACACATTATTATTCGTCGCATGCGAGCGAAAAGCTAAGTTGAACACCATGACGAATTCCGTAAAAATATTATATAGGTACCTAACATAAGAGTAAACTTGTGAGACAATAGAAGCAGTTATCAGTTATCGCAAAATCCGAAAAAGTTGGGTTGAATCTCGCTGTCGTCGGCATTTCTCAACGAATTAACACCGATGGTTGTTGAGTTGTTGAATTTCTATTTAGTTAGAGGGACCGTAATCCCGGAACTTGGGAACTGCATGCGCGCCTTAAACAGATACCGCTAGAAGCCGACTGGCGGCAAGAATAATCACAACGTGCCTACCTCTTCCTACCCTACCTAACCTTTGGTACCTCATATGGATGGACTAGGTATGTATGGGTAGGTAAGTATGGGTATGGGTATGGGTTGTGCCCCGTTCAATTTCGTGCCGCAGACGGACGTTCAAATAATCTCGTGACCCGATCTCCTGCTGTGCTTTGCGCCCAAAACAAAAAAGCACCCAGCCTGCGTGGTGAAACCTGCGCAAGTTGGACAGCAACCCCCCACGTGCGCCCGGTGAGACATCCGGACACCGGCATGGCCGGGGAAGCAAGGCCGGGGAGGGAAACGGCTGAACGGTGAAACTGGGACGAAGTTGGCAGTGCTACGGGTAGCCTGGGTAAGTACCTCGGTAGATACAAATTTCTCTTACGTATTGATATCTGAGATCTCATCTCTTGTTGTTTCTTGTCGTGGTAGTGAAGAACCTCTGCATACTGAAGTAAAAAGCTTGCACAAAGCTTGCTACAACGTCTTCTACCCGCTTAAAATGGCAAGAAAACCGATGGCAGCGAACGGATTCCGTTTGCCAATGTCTTGGGTCTTGGATGCCCAGAACGCCGAGTCCGTGTAGGCCTTGGGCACTGCTGGGAACGGCGGAGGCATGTAAGCGAGAAAAGACGACGTCATGTGATGGGGACGATTGGCGTTTTGCTAGAGCCGCCAAGAAGGCTAGATGTCACGTTTGACATGGGCATGGTGCGCCACGGCCTTTTCTTGGTGTTTTCTTTTCCTTCTTTCTTTTTTCTTCTTGAATGTTTCTTCTTTTACGTTTCGTAGCGCCATTGTTACGAATTAATAGGCCATAGATTAAAAGATCGGTCTCGAAATGAAACCTTGGTGATATGGTTCAATGATAAGCCAACAATTGTTTTTTTTTTTTTTTATATAAGTGGACCAATCAATCACTTTTGGTAGTTGAGAGGGAAAGTTTCGGAACACGGCAATGAAAAGGTCGAATGTTGAAGAAACATTGGATCCGGCGACGAAAGTCTTAGACCGTTCCTATTCCTCGTGGAAGTTGAAACATTTAAGTACCAGTCTTGTACCTTCCGGGAACTCGCTTTTCCGGCTCGAGTTTAGCGCCCTGCTGCCTTATCTCTTCAGCAACCTTCTAACCTTAGGTAGCAACTTTTTAGCGAAGTCTATTAGCTTCAGCATACACTACTGAGCATAGCCTGCCTTTTCCTTATCTTGATAATGTGCGTCCTCGTTTTAAAACCAGATCTAAACATCACATCTGCGAGCTAGGTAGGTATGTATGTTAGAATGCAGCAGTTTGATAAACACTAGGTAGGTAGATCTACAAATGGAAGGCCCATCATATATCGTAATTCGTGTATCTTTCTTCTTCCACCTGCCTTCTGCCTATATTCTTGTTTTTTCCCTATCTCTAACATGACGATCACATGCATCAAATAATATCAACACGCATGCCGATCTATAATGGCATCATCGTCCGCGGGACCTTGATGACCTTGATGACCTTGGTGATGCTACCAGGCTTTTAAGAGTCTAAGAATATTCTCCGGGAACCCACGGCATCTCGGCACAAACGAGGCATCTCCAAAGTTATATTTGAACTGCCTGAAATAACAGCCTAACCTATCAAGCAAGCAGGAGCTCGACACCGTGGGCTGTGTAGGCTGTGCGGAATGACAAGACGAGTTCCACAGCATCGGAGGCATCAGCCGTCGACAACATTCCGCCGGGTCAATTTCGAAGTCGCGTGTCTCACGGTATGGGACGGGACGGGGGCGTCGGCTAGGATTTATACATGATATATACCATGTATACCTACCTCATAGTATAATCCATATCCTACCATATCCTGAATGCAAACGGATTTGAGCTTCACTGGTGTCTTAGGTTGGTGTGTGTGTACCCCCGCAATCTTTCCCACTCCACATCTTCCATCTGGAATTCCAAACCCCCCGCTTCGTAATTACAGGTAGGTTACCTTTTCTTTTCGGTTGAGCCTCAATTGTATCAAGTCATTGGTCCGTCATCCTTCTGCAGGTTATTTTGGTGGTAAGCCGGGCCATATTTAGGTGATCCGGGTCGACAAAGATGTGTTACTAAGAATGTTGAAGTGTGTAAAAACAGCAAGGATTTAGTTGCTCTCGAAAAATGTACTTGATCGGTACTCACCGCTATGAGACCTATCAAAGGCCCGCAAAGTACCTAGCCAACGCGCATGAGATCCATGCATCGTTCTGCCCAAAGGCCCCACTAGACGTACCAGGGTGGGAGCTAGACTACTAGGGTTATAGCTAGGCTGGCTAGGATAGCCAGGTAGGCCGAGTAGGCAGTGTACATTAGTGGCTAGTACATGACTAGGGTCATTGAGTCGGGTCCATTAAAAACCCCAAATTCATCATTACGAAAGGCCGACAGCTGCTGCTTAAGAATTGTACTTTTTTTTAATATTTTTTTTTTTTTTATATTATTGATAAAGTAATCTGTACAAAAACTTCGAAGCTGCCAGTTCTTTCTCTGCTCGTGTTGCTTCTTGTACTGTAAACAACCCTCCTCTTCGGGGTCTTTTTTTCATATTTTATATTTTTTTTTTCTCATTTCCTATTTACAATACATATTTGTCTCTTCTCAGCTGGGCATCAAGAGACAAATAACCTGATCTTGCCCCTCCCCCTGCATCTTCTATTTGCTTGATGCTCATGTCGCCCGCAGCGCATCCCCCTCCTTCATGAGCGGCAACCCTACGCGTAAACAAAAAAAAAAAAAAAAATCAAAATCAAATGTACACTTACACTAGCGATCTTCAGATTATCGCGCTCAGCGGCTATCTCGGTTTTTATTTTACTCGCGTCTCATCTTAGCCCATTGTATAGCTAGTCTGCCAACTAACTTGGCATGCAAACCATTGTCCTGAATGCATCTAGATCAGAAATTCCCCAGAGCCGTATTCATCATAAGTTGGGGAGTCGCAAGTTCTGCCTCACCTCCTGGACTCTTCTCGTTATCCGCAAAGAAACCGGTATACACGCCTTCGTCCGACCAGCGTCCTCCGTGAACCTCGACTCTTAGGCCGCGGTCTTCCTTTCTTCCCCTGCGGACATCCCATCCGAGTCGTCCAGGGGACGCTACTATAAACAATGGCGTGGGATCACCTCTCTATCACCAAACCCCATTTGGTGTATATCATATTGGGAGGGTTCACTTCACTTTTCATGCTTTGTTCTTCCGTCATCAAGGAGCGCATGTACATTGGTGAGGCGACAGTCGCCACCGTCTGTGGTGTCATTTTCGGTCCTCATGCTGCAAATCTGATAGATCCCGCGTCGTGGGGGAACGTCGACGAGATCACCCTTGAGTTTTCCCGAATTGTCTTGGTCGTCCAATGTTTTGCGGTCGGAGTAGAACTGCCGAGATATTATATGGAGAAGCACTGGAAATCCGTGGTATTCTTACTCCTTCCTGTCATGACCTTTGGGTGGCTCATTACAAGTTTGATCGTCTGGTGGATGTTCCCGGTCTTATCTTGGCTTGAGAGCTTGGTTGTCGCAGCCTGCGTCACCGCTACGGATCCCGTTCTTGCTTCATCAGTTGTTGGTAAGGGCAAATTTGCGAAACGAGTACCGAAGCATCTGAGAGATCTACTCTCTGCCGAATCCGGTTGCAACGATGGCATGGCCTTCCCGTTCATTTACCTTTCCCTGTATCTGCTACAGGAACACTTGGACGCCAAGCAGACAACCTACCATTGGCTTGTCTATACTGTTCTTTACGAGTGTATTTTCGGTGCCGTGTACGGATTTCTAATAGGGTATATCGCACGACATGGCATTAAATATGCTGAAAGACACGACTTAATCGACCGTGAGAGTTTCCTTGTCTTCTACTTTACCTTGGCCCTATTCTGCGCAGGTTCGGGTAGTATTTTAGGCACGGACGACTTACTTGTCGGATTTGCTGCGGGCGTCGGCTTCTCAAACGATGGTTGGTTTAGCGAGAAGACAGAAGAATCGCATGTGTCAAACGTTATTGATCTGCTACTCAACTTGGCTTACTTCGTCTATCTCGGGACTATTATTCCCTGGGAGCAGTACAATAACGTGGATATTGGCCTTTCCGCCTGGAGGCTAGTTGTTATGGCCATTTTTGTCATCCTTTTCCGCCGAATTCCAATTATGATGTTGCTAAAACCATTCATCCCCGATGTTAAAACGTGGCGAGAAGCTCTGTTCGCCGGACATTTCGGTCCAATCGGCGTAGGTGCTATCTTTGTTGCCCTACTTGCTCGAGCCGAATTGGAGACTGAACATACAATTCCCGAACCAGAATTGCCGCCGAAGGGTGCCGAGTTCTACAATGTTATTCTTCTAGTGTGGCCTATCGTCACTTTTATGGTGATTTCCTCCATTATTGTTCATGGTTCTTCGGTGGCGGTGTTCACCTTAGGCAAGCGTATCAACACTTTATCACTCACCATGTCATTTACTACTGCTACAGAAGAAGGGCCTGCTTGGATGAGTCGCTTACCACGGATATCATCACAATCACGATCACAAGCTCGAACAATGTCGGATACAGATTATGAGGAGAAGATGCCTGAGTTTCCTCCTGGCACGCTACCCCCAACTGGGATGCCTGGGCAGTTCCTGCGTAGGCAGCGTGAGGAAGACAACCCCAGTCGGGCTGGGAGTAGAGCTTCTTCTCGGCGCCGCGGCAGAAAGAGGTGGGATGATGGTATTGGGCCTGGTGGACCTGTAAGCCAGTCTGCCATCTACCCCCAGAAACGGAGCCCAAGTGAAGTAGTAGAGCCAATGTCACCATCCGAATATGTACAGCCTACTTCTCCAAGGCAAGAAAGCCCCAGTTCACCGTCAGATGATCTGCACGAGAAAGATGGTGAGAAGGACACCGAGAAGACCATGACCGTAACGAAGGAGGCTCGGTCAGGGCCTGAGAGAGGCCATGGGCAGCCATCTAGAGGTCACCAGCACGAAGAACTAGAAGTGTTTGATGAGGGCGACCATATTATAATCGAGGATCACGACGGCCAAGTGCTCGCAGTTGAGGAGACAGGACGCCAGCCGATTCAGGATCTGAACAAAGTCATGGAAAAGGCCAAAACTGCGACTCAAAGGCCCGGATGGACATACGATTCACTGAAGAAGAGCATTGGAAAATGGCGTGAAGAAGAGGCCCAGAAACGTAAAGATAAGGCAAAGATTGAGCGAAAGCATGAGCCAGCTCGAGCATACCAATTTGGCAACACGGTAAGCATGATCCATCGTTCGTGTAGTTAAGACACTAACCTAATTCATTTATAGATTATTGTGGAAGACGAAGATGGAGAGGTCGTCAGAAAGTATGATCTTCCTACCGATCGAGGTGAAGGTAAAGACTACGTGGCTACCAGTTTGAAATATATGGGAATGGGCGGTCTGGTCAAGCCGAGCGATAAAGGAGCACCCAAGACTGAGGCGTCATCCGAACAAGGGCCTTCCCAGACTGGCAGTGGCAAACCTGGAGATAAGACGAAGGCTGGAGGGTGGCCAGGATTCAATCGTGGAGGTGCTGCTGACCAGAGAAGGAAAGACGCCGCTGTTCCCGCTAAAAAGAGCGCAGAAGAGGATCGAGGGATCCGGTTCACGATCGGTGGTGTTGGACAACGCATGACCAAGGATGATTTCCTCAAAGAGGTGCGAAAATTGGATGCTAAAACCCGCCGCGAGGTAGTAGACCAGTCCAATGCAGATCCGGCGGTGAAATCGATGGCAAGAGAAGCACCTGGTGCAAGCGCAGGCCGACGACCCCAGACCCAGACAACAGTCAACCCCCGGATTAGTGTGACTCAGGCGAGCGATAGCAGTACTCGGGACACTAGTAAATCCCCTTCTCGGCCCGAGTCTACTCGTGGACGCAGCCCAACGACAGAGCCAGAGCAGGCTCCTACTTCGAACACACCCGAAACCGCGGCTGAGAGAAGGCGAAGATTAGCAGCGTTCGCTAGTGTCCGTGAGGACAACGATCTTGGGGAGACACCGGCAGAGAGGAGAAGGAGAGAGGCCGCGTTAGGGGTGGACAACGGCAGGGCAGACAGCGATAGCGAAGATGATGATACCCCTAGAGTACCGCCCGCAAGACGAGGGATAAGATTTGCAGACTCCCCGCCCAACAAGGGCTGAGGCACACGCTTCATGAGACATGGTTTGATTTTATTTCCGGGTTATGAGGATATGCTGCTTGGAATAGCGGAAAGTAAGCACTACTTTGATCGGTTTTATGAGATAGAGTATATAGGTTAGGTATATATCCTTTTTCGTCTAGAGGAGGATGTCTTTAATTCATCAGTGTTAATATATTTATTACGACTGCATAACTGAGCATGGTAGGATTCATAAGAGGGACTCGGGAGTTACTGATTGTATTATTAAACAGGTGTACGAAGTATTGCAATTTGATACCTCAGCTCAAGACTCGAATGACGTCACCCTCAAGTCCTTACCTAACCTATCCTAGGTTAGGTGCCTGTAAGGTACTTCGTACCTGACCAAACAGTCGTTTGGAGGGGTAACTTGAACTATATGCATTTAAACGTTAAAAATATGTATTTAACGATTCTACTGTGCGTTACAAAGTGCACCTGCTGCTTTTTGTCTAATTGCACTCCACTACGCAGATACAGTGTAGTTTATCTTGGCGACTGTCAGAATGGCGCCGTTTCAAGCTACAGTACTCCAATGAAAACAAAGCTAGTATATAAAGACACACCCCTGCTTAGCCGATAGCGAGCGATGAATTCTTTATCGAATTTTGAAGATTTTCCTCCAAGTCCTCCAATTCCTCCTACTCCTCCCAATTCTCCAGTCACTCCGGCTCAAGACCAGCACACAGAACTTGACCTACGATTATTATTCTTCCACGGCAACGGAAACGGGAACGGAAACAACGTAGATATCATCCCAATGGTTCAGCTTACAGAAGTTATCGACGAGCACTTCCAGGAGGGTCAGCTCGGTCCTGATGAGGACGAAGATTTCACTGACACAGGTACGTCATGAGGTTGTAGAGATGCGACTTTTATTTTATTCATTTTTATTCTTATTCTTATTTTATTTCTTCATCTTCTACAGTACTAACGAAGAATCCATATAGACTCTGAAATCTCGACCGAGTCTGACTATGACCCTTCTAGCGAAACCCTCGCTGAGCGCCTGTATGCGCTTCGCGACATAATCCCACCTCACACCCGCACCTCGATCGCCAATAAGGTCAATGCAACAACTAGCGCAGTCTCAAGCTTCTTCTCCTTCAGCGGAAAGAGTCTTTGGGTGATTAGCACTTCTGCGCTGATCCTGGGTGTCCCGTGGGCTCTGGCCTGGGCTGAGGAGCAACAAGTGATGGAAATGGAAAAGGAAATGAAGATGCGCGAGATGGGCGGAGAGGTAAGCTCCCATACTAATAAATAGCACTGCTTTCCTAGGTAAAGTTAAGGGAGAAGTAATAACTAACCGCCGCAATAGATCCTAACAGCCGGCGCCAGCGGTCCCAACTCTTCGACGGCCCAGCAGGTCGGCGCGGCGCTCGACCGAGAAGCAAAGCCCGCCCTGTAAAGCGTGGCCAGCATCAAAATAACTCATATGTGATATACTCTATTCGGAGATATGCACTACGCCATGGTCTACTGTTATCCATAGCCAAGGCTTGGCCTTATTTGGCAACCAGTCTTCTTACTCCCTCTACTCGAAATGATAGGGCAATGCGAGGCGTAACTACAATTACTGGCTCTCGAGACAAGCACACATCTTTCGAAGTGCCTACAACATGGTTTTCACTGAAGGGAGGGGGGAAAGGGAAAAAATCTCATCTCTTACGATACGGGTTCGCCAAAGAACCTCCTTACCTTGTATCATAATTTGGCATTACGACCGGTTAATTAGTAGGGACTTGTTCGCAATAGGCTGGAAGTGCTCTAGGCTATTCGAATTGGATTAACTTTTCTCAATGATTGAGCGCGCTTATCTTGGTGACCACGTAACCCATAAACCTTGGTGCAACTCCGTTGTTCGCCACTATAGGCTCATAAACGATTGGGGGGAAAGTCAAAGTAAAAGTAGTGGCAACCTTAAGATTCGGAGAATTTCGACGTAAATGCGGATACTGTTTTAAAAGAATAGGATTCATAACTCAGATTCGTTCTATCCCAATGCGATATCCCGTCGTCAACTTGAAAGTGCTCAAAATGGAAGTCTATAAACATCTATATTGGTTGTAGGGGTAACTTATTAATTCTAGGTACAGTGGAATATTATTGATACAGTTCATAAAAATACAGTAATTCTCTCGTTCGACGCTCATAGCATCAGCCACAACAGGAAGCTCTACTTCACTTCCGCAAACTGCTGCAACGCGTCAAACAAGCGTCCAAAGGTGCCCCCATGCCAACTAACCACCTCGCGCCACTCCTCCTCGGGCAGAGTCCCGCGCATCATGCACACCCAACCGCCGACAACCAAGTCCGCATAGCTCGCCTTCTGGCCTAGGATAAACGGTCCCGTCGAGTCCGTTTCAAACAGCCTCGCGAGGCCCCCCAGCGTGCCGCGGAGCGATTCTACCATCTTCTCCCGCGCCTCACCCTTGACCTCCAAGTCGTCCCAGGACTTCGCGCCCGCGCGCCGCAGCAGCGCGTCCCTGCTCGCCTGCGAGTCCAGCCCCAGGAACGACCCCATCAGCCCCACGTGCGCGCTGAACGCCCGGTCCACGTGCATGTTGAACCGCGCGTACTCGGCGTGCCTGCCGTCTTCCCGCGGCGGCGTCAGCGGCGGCGCCCAGGTGGGCAGGTCCTGGTCGTAAGTATATTCGAGCTGCTGCTGCTGAGGGGGGAGGGGAGGGAACAGATCGCCCGCGCCCGAGTCCGGGTACGTCGCCTGCAGGTACGCGGCGATGTCGAAGGAGTCCCCGACCGCAGAGCCGGTGTTCGGGTCCGCCAGGACGGGCAGCGTGTAGAAGTCGCTGCCGTCGGCGAGTCTGCGGCACGCGGGCACGCCGAGGGCGCGCCGGACCGTGCCGATTTCGGGGACGGGGACCCAGGTCGTCTTGTAGGGGACCTTCTTGAAGTTCAGCGCCAAGCGGGATTTCCAGGGGTTCACTGCCGCCGGCGGGTTCATGGCGATGTCGTAGAAGTCCATGGTTTTAGGGGGGTTCGGAGGCGAGGTGGCCATGACGGAAGATGGTGAGAAGGAGACAACCACCTGTTCTTTAGCCAATTTGAATATAGGAACGCTGTTGATATATGTATATATGGGCTTCTCTATTAAAGGCTATGATAGAAAAAGAAATCAAATTTCGTACTCCTTTCTAGACGTTATTCTGGTAGTTTATTATATGACTTCCCTTCAGATATCTTTATGTACCTAAGTACCTTACCTGAAGCCCCTTTAGTCACGTGAATCTACATCAAGAATGAGAGGTCATTATGGTTCATAATGGCTAGTTAATCCGGGCGCAGTAAGTTTAATTCTGCATTTTGCTGCTTCGGAAGCCTTCAAGTAGAACAGCTGAAGGGCTGTTGCGGTCACTGCGCCACGGGGCAGCACAGGTACGATGATGACTGACTCATCTGTCTCCAAGCCCAAATTGGTATTATCTCAGCTTAGAACGTAGGGTGCAAAAGTGCAATACGCTAGGTGCAGATCGCATATTGTTATCCTGTGAGGACAACTACTGCAAGTAAGATTATACTCAAGCAGCGGAGTATGCGACGTACTAATGAAAGGCGTCAGCAAGGCGGAGTGGCTATGAGAGGGGTAAACAAGTTCTGTGGCCAACTCTTGTCGAAAAAGATCTTTGTGCAGTAGTTGTGGAAGTTGAACTAGTTATCCGAGACAACATTCTGTAATTATTGGCGCTTGGAAGTTCGGGAGATATAGCAGAAGACCCGAGGTTAGCCGTCAGGCAATAAGTAATAATGGTAAGGTAGCATTTGTGTGGAATTCCCGTTCATACATACCTCCTAAGGTATTCGGCCGGATAATTCGTCGAACGACTTTATATGGCTGCATACCTTATAGATATCTGACCAACTCGCATATTATTTCCAAATATAACAGAGAGTCGGTTTAAAACCAGTCTCAAAAGCAAATTATCCGGACAGGTTTTCTTGATCATTTCGCAAATACTCAACAAACCTTTACTCAAGAGCAATGGCTTCTACTATCGTTCTAATCAGCGGCGCCAATCGAGGTATCGGCAAAGCCCTCGCTGAGCGCTACCTCGCCCTACCTAACCACACGGTCATCGCTGCTAACCGCGATCCGAAGCACCCCACATCCAAGGATATGGAAAAGCTACCGAAGGGCCCCGAAAGCAAACTGATCCTCGTCAAGGTCGAAGCTACGAGCGACACGGACGCCGCGGATGCTGTCAAGGAACTGCAAGATCAAGGCATTGATCACTTAGACATCGTAATTGCCAACTCCGGAATTACCTTCGGTTTCACTAAAGCGGTCGATGCGAAAGTCGAGGACATGCGCCGGGTTATGGAGGTCAACGTCTACGGCGTGCTACGGCTATTCCAGGCTACTTTGCCGTTGATTCGCAAGGCCGCCGCTCCGAAATTTGTGACCATCGGATCTGGCGCGGGAAGTATAGAGGTAAGGAAGATCGATATAAAACCTTGCAACCCACAGCTGCCGGTAATATAAGAATACTTTAGGTACTAAGCGGTTTTCGCTCAGGAAATGTATCCGTATCCCAACGCTGTTTATGGCCCTTCGAAGGCCGCTGTTCACTGGTTGACGAAAAGCATAAACGAAGACGAGGACCATATCATTGCATTCGTAATAGATCCAGGGTAAACAATGAAAGCCCAGCTCAGCCCCTGATAAGACAGACCTAGAGGTAACTAACCAAATTGCCGTTAATAGATGGACCCAAACCGAGATGGGAGATACGACGGCGCAGTCAGTCGGCCTAGACAACGCTCCTATCACCGTGGCAGAGTCCTGCGACGGCAGTTTTAAAGTGATAAATGAGGCGACTAGGGAATCGGGGGGTAAGTTGTGGACTTACAACGGAAGGAAGAGAGCTTGGTAGGCGATGATAGCGCCGCATATATGATGATATTCGAAGATGAGACAGCTTATTACGAAATCCGCTATGCGGCGCCCCACCCCCTGGTTAAGAGCTTTTCCGATCGCGGCCTAAAACTAGTCCTAACGACGGCGTATGCTACTACTACTATTACTATTACTACCTAACCTTAGGTATGTAGAGCTCTGTTGCGTACGATCGACTTGTCACTTATCGGCCTGTTTAGGGCGCGCCAAGTACAATACAACGAGCCGCGGTAAGCTAACTATTTAAGGTAAAACGGCTTTGCATTACCCCAGAATATGCGGAGTTTTGAAAGCCATTCATTACCTAGGTATGTACTTGGTAGGAGGAAGCAATATATAAGAAATGTATGCACCAGGCACCTAGGTGAACTTCTCAGAATTATAACTCGTACCTACCTACCTAAGGTAAAATAAAAATAAAAAAGCTCAAGTTTACGAACAGGTTAGGTAACGTAACATAACGATCGAACGATGGATGGTCCAGGGCGAGTCCTCGTCGAGGACCCGAGTGTGGAATTGATTGAATTCGGACATTCAGGAAGAAGAGAAGGAGGAGAAGGCCAGGAGACAGTACCGCCCGCTCACGCCTACCCGGAGCCGGACCGCGGCAAGCACGCGTGGCTTTTCCTCTGGGCCGGCTGCTTCCTGATGATCGCGCTGACGTGGGGGTTCCCCTTCTCCTACGGCGTCTTCCAGAGCTACTTCTCCACGCACCCGCCCTTCTCCGACCACCCCGGAGGTCTACCCGCCGTTGGTACCACGGCGCTGGTACGTTTCCATACCTACCTCCTAGCCTGTTATCCGCCTACCATAAGAAGAAAAAAAAAAAAAGAAAAGAAAAGAGGCCACATTTTTCGCCGTGCGCTCTACTAACCGTCGACCCCCAGGGAATTCTATACTTGTCGTCGCCCCCGTCCTTCATCATCCTGCAGCGATACCAAGCCTACAGACGATCGGCCCTGGTCGCCGGTTCGGCCGTCACCTGCCTCGCCGTCCTCGCGAGCGCGTTCGCCACCGAGGTCTGGCACCTGCTTCTCACGCAGGGCGTGCTGTACGGCCTCGGGGCCAGCGTCGTGAACACGGTGACGATCCAGTTCCTCAACGAGTGGTTCGTCGAGCGCAAGGGCCTCGCCTTCGGCATCCAGGAGAGCGGCGCGGGCATGGGCGGGATAGTCGTTCCGTACGTAGTAGAACCGTCGATTCATTCATTTGCTCGTTCGATATTTTTTTTTTTTCTTCTTCTTCTTTCTTTCTTCTCCTATCTACCTATCTATCTGCATGGTAACACTAACAGCTTTTCTTCTTCTTTTTTTCGCAGCGTTCTCATGACTTGGGGTCTTGAAAAGTACGGCCACCGCACTATGCTGATAGCGTGGTTCGTCGCCGTCACCACCCTCTCTATCCCCTCGATTTACTTCCTCCGGCCGCGCGTCAAGCCGTCGCGCGCCGCCCCGTCGTCCGGGTTCGGGACCTTGGGCTTTATCGTCACGCCGATCTTCGCCGTCCTCCAAGCCGGGAACATCTTCCAGGCCCTCGGCAACTTCTTGCCCGGTATCCATCTGCCGTGTATGTGGACTATTTCCCCTATTCTTCGGAACTACCTACCTAACCTAATGTCTATCTATTCTCACACAACTTCTGTGCGCGCATGTGTATGTGTGTGTGCTGATACCAAGTCTAGCATTCGCCCAGAAATTCGGCGCCTCGCCGCTGGATGCGGCCGGGATGCTCTCGCTGTACAACGCCGCGACGGTTATCGGCGCCATATTCACGGGCTACCTAGTTGACCGCTACCACGTCTCGGTATCGCTGCTTCTCCTATCTCTCGGCGCCGCGATTACCGTGTTCGTCGCCTGGGGATTCGCGGCTAACTTCGCGGCCCTGTGCGCCTTTGCGTTTTTCTACGGGGTCTTCGCCGGTGGCTGGAGCTCGACGTGGGTCGGCGTAGGCCTCGAGATACAGAAGCGGGCTCCCCGTGCCGACCTGGGCGTGCTGTGGGGGTTTGCTGCGGCGGCGAGGGGTATCGGCAGCATTGTGAGCGGGCCGATAAGCGAGGTGCTGATTGCTAATGGAGAAGGTAAAACACCTTGGGGGCCACGGAGCTACGGGTCGAGCTATGGCATATTGATTCTATTCAATGGTGTCATGCTGACACTGGGTGGCGTTGGTTGCGCAGCTCGGGCGTACGAGCTCTTTAAGAAAATGGGCCATCGACACAACGAATAGTGTCTTTCGGGCCGGCAGCGAATTACTATGGGAATCTTGACGATATAATCTTTTGCACTTAGTACAGGACCTCGGTATTATAGATGAAAGGTTTTATTTTATACAATCGTCTGATTCATGCTAAGTACCTAGGCACCAGGTATCCTTAGAGCAACTAAGCCAAAAAACTTATTATTTCTTCAGTGATTTCAAGAGATCAGAATTAAAATTAGCTACCTAAAATAGTACTTGATATAAAGAATATCATGCCTGGCTTGATCGCCAATACTCATTGAGCCCTTCGTTAATCTGTCCCCAGAAGTCGCAAACGGTATAATCAACTACACCAACCTCCATTGCATCATTCAATACCACGCCTTTGCTTTCTTTCGACGCCCAGGCAGGCCATGTGTTTTCATCACCCGGCTTCCCCGTTTGCGCCATGTTTGTCCAAGCGCGGCTCATGTCATGAGCCATAGCCTGTTCTGCTTTCGTGAAGGTGCAGTTTCCGTCTGGGGGCGGCATCGAACTAGTAAAGTTGAATACAAAAGGAATCTCGCTCGTGTGTGTTGCCCCTAGGAGAGGTATGTAGTCTGCCTTTATTTGTCCATACCAAGCGCAACTAGGCTCATGAGCAAATCGATAGCTCCAGACAGGGATTCCTTTCTCTTCTGCCTTTTGGAGAGCACGGTAGGTCGGACATTGGTACGACACCTGGGTCAGAATGACTTCCATAGCAGTAAGTGTTGACCCGTTAAAGGTAGAAGCCAAGGGAAGCGTCTCGTTTACTTGTGCGGCTAACGGGCCAAAGTTCAGGTTCAGAAAATCATAGTAGTCGGATTGACTAGGAGCTTTCCCCTTCCAAACCGTGACGTAGGAGCCTAAGGTAAATATAGATCCCTCTCTAGTATTGGCTCCTACTATCGAAGGAACTCTAACTCCGACGGTAGATGGTTGCTCTTTGATCACCTTTCCATCGATCAAGGGAGACCAAGAAGATCTTGTACCGTTATTGACTAGGGCTGTGTTGACCGTGATTATGTCGGAGCTTGGCATCGCAGCGACCGCAGCCTGGATTGTATCTACTTGAGCGTTTCGAAGACATGATAACTGGATGTTGGTGAGCATGTATCATCCTTAATCCTGGAAAGAGCCGGCAAGAATGGGACTTGGTACATACATCATGTTCCGTACAGTTCATCGCGTAAAGGAACTCGGAATACCAATCTTTCGCATCGTCGACAGTTGCTAGATCTCTTCCAGCTCCAGACTCCAAAGCAGCGGCTCGCATTAACTCGGGTGCCTCTGGTAGAGAGGCAATAACGAAAGAGTCAACAGCGCCGGCGGACTGTCCGAAGAGCAAGACGTTCCTCTAAGATTGAATTGACGTTAGTTTTTGGTATTCTGTATACCGGTATATATTTTATCGTAACGAGGTATAAACCTACCGGGTCTCCGCCAAAACCTGCGATGTTGTCCTGTACCCAGCGAAGACCGAGTAACTGGTCCATAATGCCGTAGTTTCCGGTCAGGCCAAGATCCGACAAGGCCAGGAACCCAAGAGGGCCCACGCGGTAGTTGATGGAGACGACGATGGAGTCCACGGCAGAGAAGCAACCATTGTATGTCGGGTCTGAGATTCCGCCACCTTCGTTGCTCCCTCCATATACCCATACCTTCACGGGAAGCTTGGAATCTGGAGTAGCAGATGCCGGGGCCCAGATATCCAAGAAAAGGCTGCATTGCGTGGGTAATTCCCAGGTTAGCAAAGTGCTAGGTATGATCCACATTAGGAAAACGCGCAGAGCTACCTACCAATCTTCACTCGTCGCGGTGTTCTCGCCGAATAGGCTCGAGAACTGAATACATGCCGGTGCCGGCGCCGTAGCATTTATTACGCGGCGGGAATTATAATAGGGTTCCGGGGGCGCGAAGCGGCGTTCGCCCACGGGGGGGTTGGCGTACGGAATGGAGTAGAAGTAGTTTACATCTGTCGTGCTGCACTGGTCTCCCTGAACTTTCCCGCTTCGTGTCTTGACAACCTTAGAGTCGGCTAAGCCGGCGAGAGCAAGTAGCCCGCCTAAAACAGTACTTCTGGACAACATCGTGAGAGATGTATAAAAGCCTTCGTTTAAGGGGTTATAAACCAGAGAGATGTGTTTCTTGGCCAAGTCACTTCGAAAGTCTAGCTTTCCAGAGTAGCTGAAAAGCTTGGAGCTTTATATTCAGCCATATTTGGATCCCATTGCGTTAATACCTAGTACATAGCGATGGTGGATTTTATCGCTTACCAAGCTGCGTGGCTGTACAATCGGACTCGCTTCCAGTGAGTTCGTTCTCGGTTAAGGATGTGAAGGTTAAGGATGTGAATCCTATTGTTTATTCCCGGTAACCCCAGCGGTGTATAGGTTAAGCTTTCAGGGGGTTGATAGTGCCAAGTGCCTTGGCTAGATGCCAAAATGCCCTCCCGTCAAGCTTTCCTTGCAGTTATATGTAATACCTCGCATTAATTAGTATCATCGACTCAGCCCTACAACAAACAAGCTTCGACTAATTTCGAAAGAGAAAAAAAAACCCCCCCGACGCAACGCATATACCTAATATATAGTAGTAAACATGCATCGAATGTGGGATTGGGTTTTTGAATTTCGCATGCTATTCTAGATTGAGTTCAACTTGCAATTTTATTTATTTCGGACTTGCTCTCTCTCTTTTTCAAATCTATACTTAGTAACAGGTACCTGGCATATACATAGTACCTATTTTATTCATTCTAAGTTTGATTCTCGGACGAATCTAGCTACCTTGTATCTTAGCTTCAACAAAAGTTCAACACGTCGGTAACTCAAGGTCCACATTCACATTAGAAGCTAATGCGGGGGGGATTATACCACGTGTACTATGTAACAGATACCCCTTAGCTGTCCCCTAGGATACCTAGATGGTCAGGCATGAAGCATCATGCATCATGCCGGTTAACCCCCACCAAACCTCACATCTGCAGTGTCACCCTTGAGTGTATAAAGCACCTAACATAGCAAATCAACGAGGCCGCCGTGTCACAGGTATCCAGTTCGGAAACACGGCATGGCTACCTGTAGAATACATAGTAGGTATTCTTCTTTTTGAAGCCTGCCATTTTCTTACGTCCTCAACCTCTCCAGATTCCTTATTACGCCAAGTATTTTCTTTTTAATTTAGCATCGCCGTACGATAACAAACCTGGTTCCTGATAACTTGCATCATGCCGCGTAGGAAGGCTCTTCTTATCGGGATCAACTATTTCGGTTCCGAACATCAATTAAATGGCTGCATCAATGACGCCGAGAACATTAGGAACTTCCTCGTCGAGGAGAGAGGCTTCTCACCCAGCCCTCACGACATGGTCATGCTGTCGGACATGCCAGAAAACGCGGGCACCCCTTTCTTTCCCACAGGCGCCAACATCTTAGCTGCCATCAATTGGCTCGTAACCATGAATCGACCCGGTGATATACTTTGGTTGAGCTACTCTGGTCATGGAGGTCAGCTATCTACGGTAGTTTAGGAGGAAACATGCGGTCAGGGCTAACAAATAATCCATACAGCCCAAATAAGAAATTATGCTGGTGACCGACCTTCAGGGTAAGCTTGTGGGAATGGAATGCGGAGACGATTATATGTGGAATTTTCGACCCCTAATGTGGACCAGTTTCGACGATACAATATGTCCGGTCGACTTTGCTGAAAACGGACAAATTTCGAGCGAAATAGTAAGTTCCTAAGCAATTCTCATGCCGAAAAGGATTAACGCCGATATGATTCATTGCCTTAGCTGCATCGAGCAATCGTCTCCCCGATGAATCCCGCCTGTCGTCTTACCATATTATTTGATTGCTGTCATTCCGGTTCGGCCTGCGAATTGCCATACGTCTACCGACCCGACGAGGACGGCAATGTGAACCTAGTGGACACGATCAAGCAAGGTATCGGATTGATCCGTGCAGCCGAGGGGCTTTTTGAGGGGGGCTTCTCCATGTCCAAGGTGGACGATGCCAAGATGCTATTAGGCGGTGCGACCGACTTCTTCAACGGGTTGCATCACCGTCGAGACCAGGAAGTCGACGAGGATGGGCTCGTTGCTGAGAACTTCCAGGAACATTGGGAGACGGAAGGGAAAGATGTCTGGATGTTCTCTGGATGCGCCGACAATCAGACCTCGGCGGATACATCCATTGCCGGTGCACCTACCGGCGCCATGTCGTGGGCGCTTCTTAGGACTTTGAGAGAGAACCCTCAACAGTCCTATATAAACGTGCGTCTTAGCCTTGAATCCAGGGTAGTTGATCAATTGCTGACGATGCTGATCTCCAATCTAGATCCTTCAAAATACCAGAGAAGAACTAGCGCGAAACTACTCCCAGGTACCGCAACTCAGCTGCGGCGGTAGATATGACTTAGACCAAGTCTTTATGGTAAGTAAAGCCATATCCGGTCTGATATAATTAAATCCGTATCTTGTACTAACTAAGGGAAAAGCTATAAGTTCTTAGTATCGTCTAGGTTGAGATGTTTATAACAAGATTGAAGTAGGAGACAATTTTGTCTTAAAGACTTATAAATTTTCCTGCCTTCGTGCTGATCTTAGCTTAGATTTGTAGCCTCAAGGGGGCTTGATGGAGCTGAAAAAACCTTCCATATCATAGAAGAACCATCGAATTGAAATCCCTGAGCCTCTCTTGTTGGCGTATTATCAAAGAGAACTGACTATACGCCATGTACGTATAAATGACGTAGAGATCTCTACTATATATAACTGCCAAGATCCAGCAAATTGTCTAGGCGTAGGGCTGAAGTGGGCCGCAATAGAGACGAATTGACAAACCAAGGTCCCGGGTACAGATACGGCGTATTCTTGGATTTGCCAAGAGCCGTAAGAATCTGACGGTGCAGAGGCTCTCATTGGCCAGTATATCCAGAAACAAAAGAGAAGTTGAACTGATTGGCCGTATCAAAATAACCTTCTCCAGGTTTGCGTCGATTGTAAAGGGGGCTGTGATACCGCATCGTGACATAGCAGGATGGCAAGGTTAATTTACAACTATCCTTAGGCTGATTTTATACGTATATATAAGACGGTTTGATTTGCCTCAAATGGAATGATAGAGTTTTCTGTCACAATTCAACTTGAAGAATAATTCAAGTCAAGACTCAAGATGATGTCTTCAAAGACTTTCTTGCCCTTACTTCTTTCGCTTGCGCCCCATGCCAGCACGGCGGCGGCGACCATCCGCCACGGTAACAGCACAGGAATCCAATGGGGACCCTGCGAACTAAACACGACACTTCCGGTACAATGCGCCCAGCTGCCCGTCCCGCTCGATTATACCGACAAGAGTCGCAGCGACATTCTCGTGCTGGATCTCATCAGGTATCCGGCTCAGAAGCAGCCGAAGCGCGGCAGCATCCTCCTCAACTTCGGCGGCCCAGGCCAAGACGGCCTAGAAAGCATGCTTGCTTATGCAGAACTCATGGGCCCGTACGTGCAACGCCAGTTTAATACCATCGAGCTCTCTCTCTCTCTTTCTGGCTCGGTTTAATTTGAAGAACGGTTGGTTGACTAACAACTCGTATCGCTATAGAACCACTGGAGGTTATCATGACCTCGTAAGTTGGAACCCAAGGTAAGACCCTTTCTTAAACATGATATCTTTTACATCGACATAGACTAACGATACGGTATCGCCAGAGGGACTGGTAAAACTCTTCGGTTCTCCTGCTGGCCCGAGGATACCACGGGATATTATGCCGCCATGGGAAATGCCCTAGCTGGCGGTGCGGACTCGGCAGTGGGCAAGCTCTGGGCGGAAGGCGAGATTATAGCGTCTCAGTGTCGCGAGCATCAGAAAGAGACCGGCGAATACGTCGGCATGGCGTTCGTCGCAAGGGATATGATGCAAATTGTCGACGCCCTGAACGAAGATGGCCTGCTTCGATACTGGGGTGAGTGTTTCTCTTAATAGCCTCAAATCAAGAGGTTGATCCTAGCGTCAGTAAGCTAACTTGATTGTTTCCAGGGATTTCGGGTGGCACTACGCTGGGAGCCACTGTTACTGCGATGTTTCCTGATAGGGTAGATAGGGTCGTTCTTGATGGAGTGATGAACGCGCATGAGTATTACAACTCTTTGTATGCACCTCCTTTTTTCGTCAATATGACCTCATATAAGAAACCCAACTAACAAGCTGAAAACCTAGTGGTGAACCTGAGATGGTCGCATCGACGGACGCTACTTGGGAAGAGTTCATGCGGGGGTGTATCGCGATGCCCGAAAACTGCGCCCTTGCAAAGAACAGGACCTACGAAGAATTAGAAGCGGCCATGACGGAGCTATTCGGCACCGTCCGAAACAACCCGCCAGCCTTTAACGGCACCGTCGTGTTCCAATACGATCTGTTCAAGTCCCACATCTTCAGCACGCTGTACTCGCCATCCAAGTGGCCGGCTCTAGCGCAGGCGCTCGAAGATGTGCTCGAGGGCAACCTAGAGACCTTTGTGAACCGCGTCCTATCGTTTTCGATTCCGTCCCAAGACCAGGCGATCCTCGGGATTCGCTGCGGCGACAAGAAGCCACGAACAAACAAGCTCTCCGACCTCGGACCCGTCTTTGAGCAGTACCACAAGGCCAGCAAGTGGTTCTGGGACTGGGGATGGGGATACTACGTGACGCCTTGCGCGCAGTGGGAATTCCAGGCCAAGGAGCGGTACGAGGGCAACTTCCAAGTCAAGACCAAGAATCCCATATTATTCGTCGGCAACAGTTTTGATCCTGTTACTCCGCTCACCTCGGCCAAGAACATGAGCTCTGGTTTCGAGGGCAGCGTCCTACTTACACACAATGGTCACGGCGTAAGTTTTTTTTTTTTTTTTTGTTTTTTTTTTCTGCGCTTATTTTCTTAACCCTTATCCCTTACCATGTGTCTTGGGTATAGGCTAAGAGTTAACCAATCCATACAGCATCTGTCTCTCACGCAGCCGTCAAACTGCACGAACGCCGCCATCCAAAACTATTTCCTCGAGGGCACACTACCGGCAGAAGGAACCGTCTGCGAGCCCAACTTCCAGTTGTTTGACCCGGCTGCTTCAATGTAATAGCAATGTGGTATATTATACCTTTTGCATTTTAACTTCATGTCGTCTGTCGTCCACTTCACGATTTGTCTTTTGGTTACATAGGTACCTAAGTACTTAACTATTTAAGGTACCTTTTATAAAGAAACGGGGCAACCTCTACAATTTATTGAAATGCCTACCTGGTAAACATTTATTTTTTTTTAAAATCATTTGCTGCCTACTATGGATAGCCGCATACTAGTTTCAATATGGGCCCTTAACTTCAGTCATTTACTCAACAGAAGGTTCTTGAGTAATATTTCATAAACACTACCTATTGTGAGCTAGGCAATGCCATGAGGGCTACATGTATGAGGCCATCCCCTCAAACTAAACATACAAACACGCCCCGGGGGAATATCTAGCGTTACAGGGGGCGCTTGTAAAAGATAGTTGTCACTGAATACTTGGTGATCCAGTTATAACCTACTAGCATTACTTGCAAACATATCGGACTAGGGGTATTCCTCCTCACGGTGACCAGGTTCCTGAGTTGCGCGGAGAAAACACTCCATAGCTTCGGCATCGTTTCCGTGTGATTCATAGGTCCATTTCATACCCCCTCCAGCCACCTCTTTCCAGACTAGCGACTTGACTGTAGCGAGGTTCTGACGGTATTTTCGGAGATCCGTTGGATTCCAGAACATCTCCCGCTGTTGATATTCTGGGCGGTCATCCATAAAGACGTATTGATGGATTAGGATTGCGTTCCTTCTATACTTCTTTGTATTGACCTGGTAGACCTTCCACTCGGTCTCAGATGGCGGATCCGAGTGCTCAAAAGACTCTCTGTGGCATTCCAAGCTCGGCCATGTGATGTGGTATCTGCTTGTTGTGCCGAGAATCAAGTCGTAGAAAGCGCCCATGCGCAGCCCGTCGGGAAACTTGAACAAGGCAGTTTTCTCAGGCCACATGCGTCCCCCAGGTTCCGGTTGGTCTTCTCTTGTCACCTTCCAATGGATCTCCTCGATTGGCGGCTGTGATACGAACATTTTTCGCCAGGACGCATTTCTGGTCAGCCACGTTCTCCGCATGTCTTCATCATGGAAAAGCGAGCGAATACGGCCCAACGACAAATTGGTGGTTCCGGAATGGTGGAGTTCAGACTCGTTTGAGGCCATGTTGAAGAAGGGTGGGATAAAGAATGCGATAGTATGGTTTTTCGTGTATCTTTGCCCGGTCAATGGCTTGGGACTTTTGCGGAAGAATAGTTTTGTCTGGAGTCTGGGAGACCTCATGATGATATTTTGCCAGCGCTTACATACCCGCTGCACATTGATAAGGACATCTCCGTTCTCAACCTATAAGATGATGCTTTCGAGTAGCTCGTTGATGTTCAGGACGCGACTCCGAGCTGTGGGCATTTTGGCAGCGAAGAATGCGTTGGTAGAACTTAAGGATAGAACTAAAGGATGAAGGTCTAATACCAGTAAGTAGAGTTGCTCAAGTAGTAAACATATGAATAAATTGACGGGTGAAGGAGTCAACAGAATACCTCGGATACTACCACTACCTATGGGTTTGCCTGGTATTACTTTTGTGCAAAGCTTAGGTACTTGCACTTGCCTTGCACTTACAGTACCTTCCCCACTTATGTACAGTACAATGCATCAACAATCAACAAATCAAACACATGAAAAGTCTGAAAACATACCACTTTCGGAATAGTTCCAACTGCTCAGCCAATTAAATCTGAATGTAATAACGTATCGTAGCAAGATGATGTACTTAAACCGTAGGTACCTAAGATACTTATAATGAGGTCAACTAATATATACAATATAATATATGGTTTGACCTTAAAAGAATAAAAGAATTAAACCAAGGGAAAACCAGTTTGAGAAACAAGTGAGCCACATAGTACCTAACCTAAGGTAGTCCCGAACCGTGCAGAGAATATATCCAAATCATAATCCAAACTAGAACCATCGCTCTTAGCTAGATAACTGCCGAATGATGTCTCTCTTTGCTTTCCAACCCCTCCGACACTAAGCCATTCCTGCATGAAGACGAGAACGCTTCCTCCTATCTATCATCCCTGGCGTCTTTTAAGGGAGAAAAGTGAGTAGTACCCGGTTGGCTTGAGGATACTACTTGGCTCTTGCCATCGCCACCATCATCAACAACCTCATGGCTGAGACACTATCTATTTTCAGGTCCATGCCGCTCAGGAATTGCGCTTCCGCCGCACCGACCCCCAGAGCCTCTACCTGCTTAATGTTCTTGTGGAGCGCTTGAAGATCGCTCGTAGGCAGATAGGCCTCTTGCTTTACGTCCAAATCCATAGTATCACCCCAGGTGAGTTGCTTGACGAGAATGGCGTGCTCCTCGCGTGCTTTCCGTTCGAACTCGGCCATCGACTCGGCTTGCTCATCCGAAACGGAAAATCTTTCACAGGCCATGTTCGGCCATTGAATCGCGTAGTAACCTTTGGCGCGCAGCAGGAGACTGTACAATTCACTCATTCGTAGTCCCTCGGGGAATTCAAGCTCTGCCATGTATTTAGGCACTAGAACTGGAGTGCCTAGCCGACCCTGTCGATAGATACACCAATATATTTTCTTGATAGGTGGCTGAGATACTAACATGCGACGCCAAGAAGCATTTTCGACGAACCATTTTCGTTTAAATTCAGAGCTGAAGTTCCCGAAGATATCATCCATCATAAATCTTCCATCACGCGTAATATAGCGCTGGCTTCCTCCCTCAAAAGAGTGTGTGCTCAAGAATGCCGGAATGATGGAGGTGAGGCAGGTTAGGGTGTACGGCTGGTGCGGGGCCAAAAGCGTGGGACTCGGGAGGAGGAATAAAGACTTTCGAATCGTGGGAGAAGCATGGATAACGTCTCTCCAACGTTTTGACACCCTCTGCACGTTGACGAGAATATCTCGATTGTTGACAAGCGAAATGGCCATTTCCAGGAGTTCAGTCGTGCTGAAGACGCGATCTCGAGCGGAGCCCATTGTATTGGCCGTGTTAAGCAGAACACTGAGGTTGCAAATTGGTAGTGGATATGTAGGGTAAGAGAGGATGTATATGAGAAATAATGTCCTTGGTAGATATGAAGTAGTTTGGTGTGATCTTGATGAGAGGTATGCAGAAGGCCTTTCCAATTGATCACTTGTGAGTAGGAAATTGAGAAGTCCGAAAGTCGAGGGGAAGGCAGTATTCATACTATTCTTCCCCAGAATTAGAGCTTGAGGCGAATCGACCAGGGTAAAGTACGTAACGGCCTAGGTGGCGGTTGGTTCAACTTAGATCTAGGTTTCGAACGATCGCCTAACCCTACCGGCCGCGCGGAGTGTTAAGTTGAGTCGCCCCCCAAACAGTCAGTTTGATGCATGCCTCTGTACCGGCTAATGCCAGAGATAGAAAAAATAAGTTACAGTGCTGTTGCTAAGTTGCCCATCTAAGAGGTAGGCACCGAGGTGCGTTCAATGAATAAGAGCTTAGATTTTATGCTAACGGTGCTCGTATGATAGAACCGTTCCCAAGCTATACCTTAGATACTAATACTATTATATACGTTTAAGGGTAGATTATATTAAGCACGTATCTAAATTGAAACACCATAGGTAGGTGTATACATCGTATGCAATACATACCTTACATATTCCCGAGGTACATCTTCGCCAACAAGGTGGACACGGACAAAATTATGAACTAAATGATAAGAGCGACGAATATAATGCGTAAGCAGTTTAAACTAGAGTTTTCAGTTTAGGCGGACAATTATCTACAATGGTATGGTAAAATACCCTAAAGCGTTGTAAAGCGTTTGATAGGGAAACAACTTCGTTGTTCCGCGAGGAACTCTAACTAAGTTAGTTTTTAGGTCAAAGCTATATACAAAACATATCACACACCTAACAAATAAACTTTCCAGTTTACGTGGACAAGTCTCTAATATAATGGTATGATAAGGTACCTGATACCCAATCTAACAAGACGCGAAATAGGATATATCGGATATGCCGTATCATACTAGCACATCGGCAGTAGTGAACATTACTATTTCTACGGTTTCCTATGAATAGGGCCTAACCTGGCCGAGATATAATTATGTACCTCCTTTAAGTTGATCAACGATTGGGTATCTGTAACTCTCAACTTAGAAGTTACCTAGAACAACACGATAAATAAACAAGCTGCAATGGCTCGGGAAAACAGCTATCTCAAATCAGTACCTAAGGTACATCACCGAAAGCTAGAACGACGTTAACTCGAGGGGTTTGCATTGTTATCTTTACCCACCTAAGGTACCTCCTATATAAGGACCACGCCAATAATAGGTACCGTAACCTAAAGGTAACTGTGGATGAGATACCAACCACTACAGGGCGCATACCTATCTATCTATTACGGAGATTGCGATTGGGGACCTGTATTCAACATGTCCATGTTGTCCCTATCCGCGAGATGGTCGACAGCCCAGACCGCCTACCTGCGACCCCGAAGGTATCCAGCTCGGCGGCGGCTTCGGTAGCAATACTGGTGCCGCTGTAGCCCCTGAATATCTACCCCTATAACCTACGATAATAGCAAAACAAATAGCAAAAAATATAGTACCTAACATTTTAAATAAAGATTTGCAAGCTATATATACATGACAATAATATTTAATTGAAGTTGAATTGATCGCATAGGATCAGAGAAAGGTTAGTCAGAGTAATATCTGTTCTAACAAATAAACGAACTTTTTGGTGGGGAGTACGTTTTATTAAATTTAGACATGAATTATACTGCTCGTTTTCCCCCCTCATTTTCTAGGTGTTTAAATCGTAGAGTTAAGTTGGTACGTTTTGGTGAGGTTATAGCGGAGTGTGCGGATAAGATTCAAGGATGGTAGATCACTGTACAATACAATTACTTCTAGCTCGAAGCGTACAAGAGGGCCGGAGTCGAGGCAAACCGTGTGATATGCGAACTGATACGGCAGTACTTATAGCGGTCGTCCGACGGAGAAACGTAAAACGATTTAAAGACGATCAGCCCGGTCCCTAACGCGAATCGGTCGTATTGTACAGCACCTACCTACCTAAGGTAAAGGATATTGTACGAATCCGAGCTGTTACCAGTAAACGCGGAAAGATCCCCTACCTACTTGATGTAAGGTGGACCCCAGAGGATGAATGCCAGGCTCTCTCCTTAGGGGAGGTAAATAATGATGTAGGAGCGAGCTCATTAGCACCCGCTGTTGAAGTACAGACAGACCTACCCTCTACACAATATTGGAAGACTTGCCTATTATTCTGCATTTTTGACATGAGTTGAAAGGGATTCGGCTTATAAGCCACTCGACAGCTACACTTGTCATCAGCCCTCTACTTACTTGTAAGCAAGGGTTGTAAGCAAGGGGCTCGATAATTCCTTGTCCGTTCGAGTCCGAAAGTGGAATTAAGTAGGTAGTGAGGGTTAGACTAGAATACTTCATGCGATAGGGTTAACGCAACCAAAAATCATTTATCCTATAAACCAACATTTATGTGTAGAAAAAAAAAAAATTAACCCAGTCACATATTATAAAGCAATACCATAAAATTGGTGAGGTATTCTTATAGAATTGCGGCTAACGCTTTTTGATATCTAATCTACTGCTGCGACGACTTTCAGTCTGTGGTGGTATATTCTACATGGAATTTAAACCCGGCCGGCGCAAGTGTAAACGCAAACGCGAAAAGGGGTAGATAAACGCCAAAACGCAGCTACGCATCTCGCCGTCCAACTCTTCATTACTTTATTACCCACCATACATACATCACTCCCACCTCGGAAGGAATTCTCCCTTACGAAGCAAATACCTCCTTCCCTTCAACGCGTGAAATATCTAGTCCCTGCCCCTACTGACCCGCCTAGCGCGAAGTGGCGGCGATCCAGTCCGGGATCTGCTACGGCTGGAGCTGTATCGTCTCCTCTTCTTATCGACCGGGGTAGGTGACCGGCTATCATATCTTTGTCTCTTCCTCGGAGCGCTGCTGACAGAGCTGGTATTTCTACGCCGCCTTGCGGGTGATAATGGTGGGCTGCGACTCCGTGAAGGCGTGTAAGAACGGGATCGTGTGGAGCCGCGGCCACGACTATACGAACGAGGCCTACCAGCTCCGCGTGCCGCAGGCGGGGTTACCGACCTATACCGCGAATAGTTGGAGTCACGGCGGCCACGAGGCGGACTAGGGGAACTAGAATACCTCCTAGTGGATCGCCGAGGAGATGGACTCCGAGATGGACTCCGAGATGAACTGTAAGATGCTGATCTAGCTCGTCTCGGTGGGGTTCGAGATAATGACCGACCCCTATCAAGAGCCCTTCGCGGCGGTGTACGAGATCTGGACCTGGATGAATAAGAGGAACCTGTGTACGACGAATAGCTAGACACAGAATCTGAGTCGGAATCGTCGGCAGCAGGGGGCGCAGGAAGAGTTGGCTTCGGCATATTGGCCAAGTACTCTCTCATCTCCTCCGTCAAAGCACCCATACCGATACTGGTAAAGTAATTGATCGAGAACCGTACATTGCGTGCATTGTCGCGCGGGAACAGCCCTGTAAAGCTTTCTTGTAGCACGTCGTCCCGCATTCGTGCCTGTAACTTTGTCATACCTAGCTCTTCCGAGATTTCCTGGAACAAAATCTTGATGAAGATTCTGCTAGCAGAGGTTGTCTCTTCTTCGTTTAAGTGTATGACAGACATAGCATGCCAGCCAATAGCGTCGGAACCAAACATGTGACCGAAAAATCTGGCAATATTCCGTAGCCTATTCGTTTCGTATCTGTGGATTGTCTCGTAGTATTTTTCGAAGCTCTGAGTAAAAAGGTCGCACCATAAGCGATTGATCTTAGCAAACCTCTCTCCGATCAGGCCAAAGAACTTCGAGTAAGTCTTCTCCTGACTACAGCACTCTACTATCATAGAGGGTAGCTCAGGCTCTTGGCCGGTTGGGAGGTTGATCTTCATCAGCTTATGGACACACTCTTCGGGATCCATACTGCTCATAATGGTGAGGTAGATGGTTTTCCGAAGGTTGACAAGATCCGTGTTGGACTGATCCTTGATCTCCATAGCTTTTTGCTCCTCATCCTCTTCCTCGGAACTCTCATCTTCGTCGTCCTCCTCATCTTCGTCGTCCTCCTCATCTTCGTCGTCGCTTCCCTCCCCAAGAATCTCGGCTCGCAGCTTCTTATAAGCTTCCTCGTTTTCCTCCCATTCCGGATCAAATTTAAATATGTTCAGGCCCTCTTGGACGTCAAGGTCCGCACCCAAGTCGACCTTATGTGTGATTTGGTCTTCCTCCTCAATTAGATCTAGCTCCTCCTTGATCGCGGGATTATCTTTGAATTTGTCTTTTCGGACTTGGAATAAAACCTCGATCATGAACTGCACTCGTTTGTCGATATCCGCCTCGTGTAAGATATTCCTGAACTGGTCGAACACAATTCCCGCAATAGCTGGGTTCATGTCTTCTAGATGCTGTCCCACTTCCTTCGTTAGGCCAACCGCAATCTCCACACTATCGTCCGTCGGTTTTTGTAGTAGCAAGATCAGCATCTGGGCAGCCAACATTTCGTGAACTACTTGCTGGTTGACCAAATGCGCAATGAACATAGTCGATGATAAACACACGGCTTTGTCGTTCCGCTTGAAAGCTTTCCTGAATTGTATGACCAGTCTCTTTACGAGCAGCTCGCCGACCTGCGGTAACTTCGTGTTGACGATGGCCGCCATAGCTGCTAGGACGGGGGTGAAAGGCAAACTTGCCGCTTGCGCTTTCATGATACTTCGGCAGAACAATCCCCGCCCTCTGACCAAGTTCTCCTGGAACAATTCCGGAACGATATACTTGATGTTGGATACGTTGACCTTGTTGATAAGACCGTTGATGCTCTTCTTTAATGCCTCCCAGGCCATGCGCTGATATTCCTTGCTTGTCTTATCCGTGATCTGGGCCTGCAGCGCCCGCAGACGCGCAGGGGGAATATACGTTCCTCCCGATCGCATATTTAAAAGTTTCTGATACTCGGCCTTTGCAGCCGCCTGCTTCTCCTCTTCGGTAGGCATCCTGGGCGGCGTGCGTTGACGAGGTGGCGACCGTTGCCGGGGAGGCGGTGAGCGACGGTCACGGTCGCGATCGCGGTCGCGCGCAGGTCTGTATGTGTCGCCGCCATCACGACGTTGGCCTCGATCGGGATCGCGACGGGGGGAACGTGGGATGGGAGGTTCGTTGGGCGACCGTTCACCTAGATGGCGCGTCTCGACTTCCGCCATCGTCTTCCTACTACCTTAAAATAAATTATTTAGGCTGGTGTAGTAAATAGATGAACCGAGGTCCAAGCCACGTCCAACGGGTGAATCGTCCCCGCAGTTGGGAAATTCGCTTTTGAAAAAGGATGGAATTGACGATGGAAAAAAAAAAGTTGAAGCAGGCAAGGCAAAAAGATGAACGTGACGAAAGTTTGAACGAGGCTGGGTAGCTCATTCGAAAGTGGGTCTTATAGAGGTTACCTTAGGAACCTAGTTGAATATGATTGGACTATCTCTCGTGATGCGATGCACCTGCATAACTCGTATTAAATTAGCAGCTGAAGCCACATAAGATGTATTCAATGTTGTACTGAGGTACTACATGTATGTACGGTTGAGTATAGCGGCCACTCGGCAAATGACGTAAAGTTGAGATACAGACACCCTAAAGCTAATAAAGCAAAATAATAAAATAAAATATGGATTTATAATACATTATGCATGAAAAAGGCTAACGCCTTTTTGAGCTTTTAAAATACGTATTTTTTTATTAATTGTATTTTATAATATATTTTTTATTTACGTTTTTATAATTAATTTAATTAAATGAATTTAATATAAATAAATTATTAGATTTTTAATTTTCTTATATTAAATTATTATATTTAATATAATGTAATAATTAATTAAAAATAAATAATAATATTAATAAAAAAATTTAATTTTTATTAATTTTTTAAAAATAATATTAAAATTAATTATTATTATAATTATAAAAAATTAACTATTATTAATATTAAAAATATAATATTTATTTACTTTTTTAAATAATATATTTAAGCTAAAAGCAAATCCTTTATACCTTTAAATACTTTTTTTAATGCATAGTGTACTATTTTAAGCGCAAACATGCTTTAAAGCATAGTAAAGCATCCCTGCAATTTAAATATACCCCACCCTTTTAAGGGGTGACCTTATAAATTTTGATCAATTTTAGGGCATTTGCCGAGTGGTCGCTATGCTCAACCGTATGTATGTATATATGTACCTAATTTGAAGCAAGCCACTGGCCATGGAGAGTCATGGTCCCCGTTTTAATTATTCAATTCGCTAGAATTCGTGTCGCGTCTGATTTCACGGTAGACTTCAATTTCTAGCCAGGTCATCATCATCTACCTCAAAAGCCAAATTCGGGCGAAGCCAACATTAACTACCTACGTAGATACTTCTTATTTTTCGACCACGTTCTTTACTTACTAGTTAAACCTATCAACTCGAACTTGTTTGCCATCTTATAATTGACAATGGTACGTCCACGTCCCCTCCCCCGTTCTCCCCTTGCGCATTGCGCATTGAGCATCATACTATCAATCCATTGTATTATAACTAGCTCCTTACTGACGACTCAATAACCGTATAGCTCGGCACTCTCGTCGGTTTAGCCATGTTGGTGGCCGCCTCCGTCGTCTTTCTCTACTACTCGATCTGGACGTTGGCCATGGTACGAAAGCCTTCCTCCCCCCTCCCCCTTTTTTGGTTTATTACGAATCTCATTCTAACCACATCACATCTAACATACAGCCCTTCGTCGACTCCGACCACCCCCTCCACAACTTCTTCCCCCCACGGGTCTGGGCTATTCGCATACCTGTTATCCTTATTCTTCTCGGATGCGCCGTCGTTGGCTCGTTTCTGAGTGTCGTCATGATCCGTAGCAACAGGAAGAAAGCTGCCAAGGCCAAGGCCGCAGCAGCTAAGAAGAAGGCGTAGATGATATGTAGCTCATATGATCAGAAAAGAAAAGAAAAACATATAGTTGACGTGCGTGCGGGAATTGGGCAAAGTAGGGCTTAATTGGACTTTAGTTATGACATTGCAAGCGTTGCCCTAAATCAGCTGGGTGGTCTATGTTGCTAAATCTACATCTTTAAAAAAAAGAAAAAAAAACCTCGAAAGAAAGAATGAATGATGGTCAATACAGCTCACAACCTGGGAGATGAATGCCAGAGGTGATTTGACGGTATCTAATTGAGTTACGTGCTCAGCTCCGTATTGATAGGACTATATATTTCGTGTCTGTAATGCAATAATATGTATGCAAGAGACGCCAAACCCACCCGGCCAATCCCTTCCGAATCCAAAGCAGATGAGCGAGGGTCTAACAGGATGTGTTCGTAAATGTAGTTTCGTCTGTTGCCTCTCGCACGTGTTTGCGCAGTCTGAGAATCCAACTCCAGTGTTGAACCAAGACGCCTATACAACAAGTAACAGGACCGATTCCTTCGAATTCGGCAATTCAAACCCTCTGGTCCGCAAAGTCAAGTACTTCGCAATCATCTTCAAAGAATCCATCCTCATCAGCGTCTGCGGACCTATTTCCGCCTCTACGACGTCTGGTCGTGACAACAATTTGCTCATCATTCTCGCCAACTTGCAGGACCCGCTCCATAGCCGAGGCAGGCAAGGCGCGGTGGTCATCGACGCTGGTGCTGATATCCTCCTCATCGAAGTTTATTATCCCCGTATTCACCCTTTCCACGTTCAAGGTTTCTCCGAAAGCCCACGGCTGTTTTGGAGGTGTCCACGGCCGCTTTGTTTTGCCGCCTCCCGGCGTATTCTCTAGTGTCATACCTTGCAAATGTTCTGATACAGAAGTTGCAGTAGCAGTAACATTAGCAGATCCGTCGCCATATACATATAGCCCCACCCGCCTGTCAGTGTGGAACGGCTGGTAAGGTGCACTTGATTCTATCTCAGCCTGTGGTATGTAAGTCTCGGGACTATACTCAGAATCGGCAAGTTGCGGTCGAGGGTTGAAAACCAAGGTATTGCCGCCATCGTGCTCTTGACTAATGGGGTCGAGATCTTCGATAGGGTCTGTGATCTGCTTAATAGATGGCGCAATCAAATCGTCAGGCAAGTGGTTCAGCTTGAAGTCCCTGTACTGGTTACCACGTTGAAAACGAGATTTGTCCTTCCCAGTCTTCGGCCTTCTGCTTTTCCCAGGAAAAGTCCTAACCAACCCATCCCCTAGCACAAATAAAGTATGATACTTCTTGCCAGTAATCCATGTCGCACAGAAAGGGCCAGGTGACATACTACCGGGCGGGAGGCTAACACGGTTCTCGCCCGTATGGCGTAACTGACTGATGGCGGTCCCTGCGTTTCCCAAGGAATGACTAATTCCTGCAGCAAGCACCTTACCTCCATATCCAGCACGGTCCATGATAGTAGACGGCGTTTGCGAGTTCGAGCTTATACGACGGTGGCGGGAAGTCAAAGTCCGAGTAGCACCGTAAGCAGAACTAAGCGCATTTGATGCCAGCGAAACCGCTGATGGCGCGTTTTCAGCACCCTTAGGCAATTCATCCTCAACTCTAACCCGACGGCGGGGAGGGGGCCATGTAAACGCACTCGGTGGCATATCGAGCAAGTGTACTGTGCCTCTCTCGGTGACCATCGCAACTCGCTCCCCGTTTGGCCTTGCCCACGCTACGTCAACGATGCGAGCGACAGTCATACGCGAAAACTGTGCGACCTGCCTTACTCTCGTTGTGTGGCCGTTAGTTAACTGCGGGTTCTGCAAGGCTGAAGATTTTGTGTGCTGAATACGCATCAAATCCCACACTGTCTGCACGTCTCCTTTGCTACTCGCAGTGAATATAGAAAGACCAGTTGGGGAAAACGAAACGAAGCTGCAACCGAGCGGTGCTTTGAATGTAGTAACGTGATGGATTGCGGCGGAATTTGGTAAACTATGCAAATCCAGAATTGATACCAGACCTGGTTCCTTAGTTACAGCCTGACCAGGAATTCCGTATGTCGGAGGAAATTGTGATGCATCCGATCTTCCCAAGTACCCACCATTCCAGGGTGGTGAGCCCATCTGGGACTGGCGAGGTTGTGCCTGTTGACCCGGCTTGGACCAGTAGTTTTTCCAAAGCTGAGCCGACTGTTTCGTAACCCACCGAGCTCCTTGTATGAAATCCTGGGTAGTTTCCCTCATTATCCGGTTCATTACGCCGTCGGGGACGGGTTGGTCGACGTCCGCCGTCTCATTTGGCAAAATAGGAGGAGCAAGAGTTGTTAAGCCGGGCGCTTTGCCTTCTAGCGGTACAGGAATATACGGACTAAGCGATTTCTGAGGTGACGGTGCAGGTGGGCAATACGCCAACCATCTGCCATTAATTGCGACAATGGGCATCTGAGGGCGCTTGCCTGTGGGGGGCGAGCTCTGGCTATCATCGTCCTCAGGTAATAATAAACCGCCGCTCAAACTCGTCCATACCTTGCCTATACAACAAAATTGACACCCGGGTTCCTGCTCGGATTGCACCTGTCGATAGATCCAGCATTCACCAGTGACTCCTGAAGAAACTATGATATTTCCAGCGTCGGCGCGAAGTTGAAAAGCACCCGTTGGTGGTGGACTTCTAAACACTGGGTTTGTTACTAGGGTCTTGATTGAGGTTTTTGGTGCCTGTAACAGCACATCAATAAGCATATTCGTTGTTAAAGAATATACCTCGACAGTGGTCTGGTAGGCATCAATTATTGGTAATGTCTTCCCAACGTTGATTTGTCGCTGATGGCTGTCTGATTGTGGCGTATTAATGCCACCCATTCGCGGACTTGACGACTCATCAGAGTGTTGGTCAACAGCAATCTCAGGGGTCGCTGGTGGTACCACCGGCCCATGAACAACAAGTGCAATCAAAGGAAAGATGCCATGCGGATCGGACATGCCATTCCACGGTAGAATCTTCGCATTGTAAACCCCGCCCCGCAGCCCTTTCAAGCTAGCAAGCGGTTCAACAGCATGCTTTGTGGCGCTGTAAATATCGATACCGCCTTCGTAACCCGCGAGAACAACATTATCACTACCAGATGACTGGACCCCGCTAGGGTTGGGAAGAATGTCGAATCCGAAGTAAAAGCCCCTCTCACCCGGTTTCAACCCAGTTTTACCATTCAAATCGAAGTCTATATCAGGAGCTCCGTAGAAGTGCGCTTGCGGCTGATGAGGCAATGGCGGGTGAGATCCAATCCGGGGTGGTGGGTATGGCGAATGCATTGAGCTTCTTCGCGCTCCAGGCGGCGACGATGCCTGAGAGCGAATGTCGTTCGTGGCATAGTGTGCATCTAATTGGAAACTCAAGGGTCGTTTAATACCAATAGGAGGGGAAGCTGAATAAGCATGACCATTCACAAAGTGTTGCCGTTGCTGCTGCGTACTCCAGTTATACGGTAAAGACCGCGGATCCTCGTATGAGGACGGTTGAGTCGGTGGAGAGTCGCCCATGATACTTATCAAGTTTGAAGGCGAACCAGCTAGGTGACCCATTGCTCGCGCCCAGTCATTGGCACTTGGGGCCGTGCTGGCAGAAACCGAGGCTGTTGAAGCGGCATCTGACATCGGGGAGAAGGCTGCATTGCCGTTCCTGGGTATTGATGCGGGACCGGTAGGTTTCAGCTCCGGAGACACCAGAGGAGAGTCATCGGGCGGAGATGCATCGCTGGCATCAATACTGCTCCTAATTTACAGACAGTTAACGCGAATTCCATTCAGAGCCATACTTAATCGTAAGCAACGTAAGCGACTAACGAATTGACGACTTGCTCGACAACAACCGGATAAGGGGTATTATATTAGGGTACGTACGAGAACTTAGCCCCATGTCTCGTCACCGCTGCGACAACCCCGCCGCTTTCTTTAACATTCTTATCCTTCTTCTTTGGACCTGAGGTATCACTTCCAGTAAGCTTCGAGGTTCGTTTATTACGACTCTTTTTCCCCACGGAGGAGGACGAGGTGGGAGAGGTATCGCGGGTAGACGAACCGGGCATAGGGCGATGCTAGCAGGATGGCCGGGGCAGTTTCCTGCTCGCCAGCGGAGGAGCTCGGTTAGGAGCTCAACTCGGATTGCAAATTATCGCAACGAATATCGCCAACGGGGTAGGCCAGAAGGAGGAAGGGAGGAGATTAAGGACTGTATCGCAAATGAGGTAAACGTCGGTTTAGGTTATTACGTCGAAGAGTTGATTCGACAACTCGCAAGAGGGACAAAGACACACAAGCGCGTTGTACGCGATCGACCGCCGAGGCTAGGTTTAGGAGGGGAAGCACAAAGGGGAGGAAGACGCAGGCAGCCGAACACAACAACGGCTGGGGAATGAATTATTACGATTTTGTAAGATCTTTCTTAGACGAAGTTATCGAGAGATTATTGCCAGCACTGCTGTATAAGTAGTATGTATGTTTGTTTGTATGTACGTATTTAGAAAGAAGGGTATCGAATCTATGAGAGTTTTATTCCAAGTATGTTATGTAGTTGTTGTTAGAAAGAAAGGTATCATAGTTGCTGAGTGTATGTACCTAGGTAGGTATGCTAGGTAAGTATGTAAGTATAGAGGGAGGGCCGAGGGGGGGAGAGAGAGTGGCCAGGAACCTTGTAAGATACGTACCTCATAGTGTAAGGCACATCCTCAGGAACGTGGATGTAGACGTGTAGTACGCCATGCCCGGCTGAAGTACCTAATCTAGGTACATAACATGGAATAAAAGCAGGTACCTAAGGTACCGAATCACCTACAGTGCCGCTTTAATCAGAATTAGGTACCTTGCATAGATTGCATAAAACGGGCAGTACCGCGTCTTTCCGTTACCGCTCCCACGCAAAATATATCATATCCGTTTTGTTAATACAGGTTTTCTTATGTTAGTTATGTGTAACTAATCAGAGACGCAACAATTATAACTTGCTTCATAAATAATCGATCAATCACATGCGCTGTTGACTTATTTCTATCATGTCCCTACGCATACCTGTAAAGCTATCTCATCTTGCGTTGCATATCCTATCTACGTCACGCGAGACAGGTCATCAATGCCAGGCATTCCGACGGGTTAGAATGGTAGGTACTTACCATTGATGAGATTGTCTATACGTACTCGGCAAGTGACTCAGGTCTTCCGAACAACCAACGTGCAACTCGTATCGGCAGACTGCAGCTCGGAACGAAGATTTGCAGATGCTACCAACATCTACCTATACGAGACTGTTGACGAAGTAGGTACCTTACAGGTCACAATCTAGGGTACGCTCTCTCTCTAATTACATAGTAGTATTGAGCAATAGACAACCTTATGTCTCAAGTCTTGCTTAAATGGCTCTTAAGAGATTGTAGAGGGAAGGACTTGTCAAAATGAAGACAGGAAGTATGTTTCGTCATTTATCATATCCTACTTCGTACACTTCACAATTATATCCACAGATGTCGGAACGGGATGCGTTGATACAAGCGAGGCTCGGGAAGCCTCTGCGCAAACACGCAAACGCCAAGTCCACGTCTTATCAAACAGTAGAAAAAAAAGAAGAAAAAAAAGATATATCCAATTAAGAATAAAGGAGGTGCCATGACAAGAGTGGGATTCGAACCCACGCGTTTTGCAACACTTCGATCCCCCTTTCACAGGGTTAAGTTTGGTAACTTGAGCGAAGCTCCATAGACCGCTCGGACATCTTGCCTGGGGTATAGAATATTCCATGGGCTAATATTGTTCTATATTCAATAAGTATTGAAGCTATCGTCGTGGGGTTACCATTCTAGTAATAGTTGCAGGAGCTAGAATAGCTAGAGTACCTAGCAAACTACCTTAGGTAAGGTAACGTAGGTAGGTTAACTTGCTAACAGGTCAAACCGTTTAGATACCTAGGTACCTAGCTTACCAATCAGAACCGTTTTAACACACCGTTCCAGCGCATTAATCGCGTAAGAGTTCACGATTCTGTGACTCAAGGCATGTGACTGATAGGTAATACAAGCGGCAACGGAGGTGAGCGGTTAACGGTATCTAGGTACATTGTGGTATCTGATATCTGAGTACATACAGTTTAAGATAATGTATCTGAAGAGGGGAACCCCATAGTTTATGTACTAGCAATCAACAGGGATAAGTCTACGTGTAAGTTACTAATCCGGTAAATTGTAGCCTGTAAATAGGCGCGATAGGCACATGTGGAGGGCATGCTAGGGGGACTTGAGGCGGTTAGAACTTAGAAACAAGGAACAAGGATACCAGGCATGTATATTCCGTATTGTTAGATACAGGTAATGGGCATGTATCTTAGGTACCTCCTATCTAACATACACCTACCTAGGTACGTAAGATAGCCTGTGATGCATTATACCGACCTGCCTCAGATATCGTGCAATGCAGCACAATGCAAGTATAAGGTACGGTTTAGCGCTGTACATATTAATAACTCGAGTTAGGTACAGTTTAAAAGAGGGATGATAAAAAGGAGATGCAGGTCTTCCATTTCCCCATCGTTGGAAAGATGCACATGCACAAACCATCTGCGAGAGCCCCTCACTATGCCCAGCCTGGTATCCGTGGCAGCGTGGGAGGTTACTTGAGTGGATCGAGGAGTAAGACAGCATCAGCATACCTACCCAGGTACCTAGGTACCTACATATGCATACATAATTGTGCTTTGTTTTAGCTTTTCTTGCATATGAGCAGAGCAATACATATGAACAATGATGCCTCGATCAGCTCGATGCATTCATGTGAGTTTTCCTTATCAGTAGCTCCAATGCTACGTCATCAGCTCTTTTTACGACGCGTGCTCCGAAAAAGGAGTTTGACTTTCTTTGAAAATGGAAAAAAGGGGGAACAACAATCCCAAGTCACGTACGAAGTACATCATTTAAAAAAAGGAATCAAAGAGAATACAATTACCTATGACTTCCGAGATTCTCAGCTCAGCTTCAATGTTATAATAATAATAATAAAAGGAGGGGAGGGGGTACTAGACGCTTCGAAAAGGTCACGGACCAGAAATCCAAATAAAATGATGATGTTGATAATACTAATGATGATGATAAGCAACTAAGTACTATATTGCCCCGAATGATTTCCTCACGGGACCTTATCGTCATCCAACCAATCCAACCCCCATTCCCTAATATACCCAACTCGTCACGCCCCTTATCCGCCAGCCACCTGTCTAAACTCTCAAGACTTTCTCCCACCTCATCGTGATCAGGGGCCGTAACCACCCAAGGTCAGCTGACGCTAAGCTGAAAGATTCGTTAGTGTTTGATGTGCACTAGTTACAGTCTACACTACAACTAACACCCGGCACGAGAGCCGGTTCTTTCGCTATTTCTAGAACAGTTTAAAACCTACCCGACTTAGGCAGTCTTTCTTGAAAAAGTAAAAGGTTAGTGTGTCGAGCGTACATAGTACTATATAATATATAATACACTACATTAGGTACGATTTATGATTAGATCTCCAGGGGTGCAGCACAGGTAGGTTTAGCAAATTCGACAAAAAAAAACTCAAATCGTCCATCGTAACAAAACTCATATTATGGCATCATCCCAGCGCCTAGCATCCAGCAGTACAACAGAACGGATGAGACGGAACCTCCTACCATGAACTACCATGTAGGTTACTAGATTACGTAGCTCCTATACCCGCGCAATCCTATTCAATGTATTGTGTAATACCTAGACATATATCCGAAGAATCATCTATGTTAGGTACCTAGGTAGTCATTATATATGTAGACGTGATCAAGGTCCTAAGCCAGGAACATCTTATATAAAACACCCAGCGCAGCGAGCAGTAGAAACGGTCCCAGCCATCTGCCCACGAGCACGCGCAGCCGACCGCGCAGCGACGCGCCCAGATCGTCGTCGTCGCCGTACGTGCCGTGCTTCTTGTTCAGATAGACCTGGTAGACCCGGTATTTCAGCCGCCCCTGCTCCTCGACCAGGATCGCGTGCGCCGCCCACGACATCTCCTTGCACTCGAGATCCTTCCGCCCGATCGTCGAGACCTCCCCTTCGACCATGTACTCGGCGGCGGGCGCGCGCGCGGGGTCGTCGGCGTACGCACTCGCCGGGTAGAAGGTCACCGGGTATACCCTCAGCAGGCGGTGCTTCCGCGCCAGCACCTGTTCCCACATGCCTTTGCGCAGATCCCGGATACCTATTACAGGTAGCCCAGTAGTGAGTAAGTAAGCATGTAACCTCGCACGTTACGCCTCGAAATACAAACAACTAGATAAATAGAGGTAGGTAGGTAGACGTATGTCTTAACTATCCATTTCGATACGAGTTCAAGTGCCTACCTACACAAGGTACCTTATGTAGATAGGTATGTAGTTTCTCAAAACTTCACGTACCCTTAATATCCGACGCACTCCTATCCCCCACAATGACGTGGGCGCGGAAGGCGAAGCAATCCACCCACTGCTCGTCCTTGGACGCGTCGTCGGAGATGGCGTAGAACCGCGATATGAAGTCCTTGACTCTCTCGTCGACGGGATGGCTAATCGGGTACGACGGCTCGTACTCGTAACGCTCCATCGTGAGAGTAAAGCTGTAAATAGGGGCTGTAAGCTACCGGTAGGTATTGATGTATTAAAAAAAAAATCCCGTTTAATTAGGATGCGATGGATCGGGGTATTATTATTGATAGGCAGTAGTTGGCTCTACAATAAATTAATCGCTGGCTACATGTAGTGATACACAAATGTTAGGTTGGTAACCTTAACTTGCATGAGGGGTATTTACTTCATTTGATCCCATCTCCCCAGGACAGAGAGCGGTACAATAGGCAAACAAATAAACGCAGGCAGTTTTCTTGCAAGACACGTAAGAGTACCACAAGTTTAAATTACTATTGGAGATATACATTATACCCGTCTTTGTCACTAGGCAACTGCTCCTCAAACGAGAAATCTCCCTCCGGAAGATCATTCAAAGCTAAAGCAAAGCCACTCTTTCTGCGACTAATATTCTCAGTTTAAGGCTAGTACCGTAGCCTTAGGTATCTTACAGGCCAGCTGTAACCGAATAATCCGGCTGGTATCATTCCTAAACCTTTACGACGTTACACTTTGCCGCCTCTCCAGGTGTTCGAAACTTCAGGCTTTGGCTGATCTTGAGACTGTTATACTTCAAAGTGAATAGGTTATAGAGACGTGAGCATAGTAGACATATATAACTTTGTATATCTAATGTTGGAGGTGGTATGTATGAACCACAAAAGTGATGCTATAATTGAAGCCCTAAGCTCCTGACGTGTACAAAATAGTAGTCCTCTCGAAACCCTCAGAACGTTTAGAACTTTGTCCTTCGGGGTAGTGTATATTCGCGCATCGCCCCAAATTCGTGGATTTCCATGTTGGCATATGCTAAGACCGGTTAAGGCGAGGTGTTTGGCAGTCTGGTAAAGAGCACTCAATGACTAGGTTAAGAGTCAAATAAACGGTATGGGGGTATCAGTAAAGGAAAATGCATGTCGAATGAAAAAGAACATTAAAAAGAAACTGTAAGGTAGGTACGAGCCGCGATGCTCGAATAATTAGAAAGATTAGCGTCGAGGGCTAAGCATCACATCTTGACGCCACGCGAAGTCACTTCTCCTCTTCCTCCGATATTTAGCAGTTTACGACACTCAGGGCAATACCACTTCGTCGTACGTGCCGGTATCTCAGTCAGTCCCACGCACTCAAGGTGGAACCATTCTTGCTTGCAATTCTGTACGTGGTGGATGGTTAGTTTCTTCTTGTGTGCTTTCTTGTCACCACGTGCTGGGGCTGCAGTAGTAGTAGTAGTCTTTGTTGCGCTCACATCTACGTTATCGCACTGTATCATAGTGCCGAAGCTGACTCTGTTGCAGAGGCAGTATCTTGGTTCGTTGGGATCGATTACATTACCGTCGTCGTCCACCTCCACTTCTACTTCCTGCTCGGCCTGCTGACTTGCACCCCTCTCCTTTTTGGGGTTGCCACCGCGAGCTTTCTTACGTGGAGCTGCCTTGCGCTTTCCTATAGCGCTAGTACCGCCCGAGTTGGTCGTCACGACGCCTGGAGCAGGTCGTTTGGTACGTTTGCTGGACTGACGAAGCTCTGGAGCAGGAGTATTTCTAGCCGTGCTAGTACGGCGAGGTCGTTCGGCTGCAAAAGTTGGGGGTTCCTGGCTTGCAGCTTTCCCGCGTGAGGTAGGCCTACGCACGGGAAGAGGCTGAGACTCAGGGGCAGGTGTAGTTGCCGGCGTATTGCTCCGGGAACTGGACTGCTTGTGGTTAGCTGGGGTCGAGACCGGAGCTGCTTGAATATTCTGTCTAGTTTCCCTTTTGGGCATCGGAGGGGGGATAGGTGTAGTCGAAGTCTTGATAGGAGGCGGAATGGGCGTCTCTGCCGGGGGTTTGACAGATGCCGTGGTGGCAGCATTAGATGGTGGAGCTGGACTTGTCGCCCCGGAGGAGGAGGCAGCAGACCTGGTAGTCACCATAGACGTATCAGAAGAAACCGGAACGGGAACCGGTACTGGCGTCTTGGATGTGGGAGCAGCCTGAGCGATCTTGCCTAGCTGCGGGACAGGGACGGGGACCGGAGTCTCTGTTGGTGCAGCAGTTGCGGGCGGTGGAGGTGGTACAGATGGAGGCCGAGGAGTTAACTGAGGCAACGGAACAGGGGTTTCGGTCTTAGTCCGCTTCAGCGGGGGTCTCTCGGAATGACTAGGCGTCTGGCTCGCCGGCGGATTCGCCGGCAGACTTTGAGCCCCTTCGGGCTTCTCAGCAACAGGAGTTTCCGACATCGAGTTGCGCTTTCGCTTCCTACCCTTGGTCTTGCCGGTCTTGCCTTGATTCTGGTTTGTCTCAGGGGCTCTATCTTGCGTGCTCCCGTTCACAGACGGCGAACCTTCATGGTTAAGGAACATGCGAGCAGCTTCTACCATTTTCCTCGCTGATTCTTCTGCTTCCTCGGCAGCAATCCTTGCCATCGATTCACGTTTCAGCTTCTTGGCCTCATTTAACTTCATGCCGCGGTTGCTTAACTGTACCTCGTCTGCTGTTAAAGCCTCGGCGCTAATGGCACCTTCAGGTGGGTGCTTAGCTCCCGACTCGGCATCAACCACCGGAGTAGGAAGGGCAGCATCAAAAGGTTTCCCCTCCTCCTCTGCCTGCTTCTGGGCGGCTCTATACGCTTCGACGCCACGACCCAAGTTTTTGAGCTCTCGGGCTATCATAGTATCGCTGGGATTCCACACGGCATTTTTCTTCATCCTCTTACGGAGTTTGGCAAGTTCATAAGGTGTCAATTGAAGCCATGGGGCGTCAGCACTACCGGGGATGGCGTTCTCGGGAGGTGGCTGCAGTTGTGCCAAGGCCGTGCTTGTGGACATCATGGGAATCGCATTCTCAGACCGGTTAGCTGGAGTTCGAGGTGGCCGTGGCGGTTTCGGAATCTTCTGCTTGGGAGGTTTAGGAGATTTCGGGGGCCGAACCACCTTGATACGAGTCGACGGAGTTGGGACTCGCCTAGGAGGCGACATAGCTATATCTTCCTCCTCTTCTTCCTCAGAGCTCTCGTCGCTCAAGGAGCTGTAAGCGTTGAAATCGATTTCATAAGGCGCGAGTACCTCACCCGGAACGGTGATGCGAGGTGGCCTCTGGATCTTCTGTCCATTGCTGTCAAGGCGAAGTGTGATCTTAGGAGTGCGAACCGTCTGTGGCGACTTAACCTGTGTAGGGCTATTTTGTTCCAAGGCAGTAGGATAATTATCGCGCATTGCCAGTAGCTTTGCATGTATGGTTTTAGCTCGGTTATAGTGTCTGACTACGTTCTCATGGATGCGAACAGCCTCGGCGTGAGAGAAGATGCGCGAGCTGACAGCGCGGTTCAAATTCTCGGATATATCTTTGCGCAACTGGACCGGTGCAGGACGCTGGTCGGCTGGCAAGGTTGGCAATTTTGCCCATGTGGAAGTGAGTTCGTTAACGGCAGAGGATGCGTCGATGTAAGCTTGGTCAAGTTTTCCAATCAGTGTAAGAGATCGCACCATGTCGGATGGCAAATATTCTGTAAAGTCGAGAAAATCGGTTACGGTTGCTTGGGCGTCCGGGTCAGCGCGCATGGTGAGCGACTCGAGGCCATTACTTGAAGTATCTAAAGGCGGGATAACGTGCATCAAAGAGCTAGAGTTCTTGTTGTCTGGTGAAATATCGCCGTCGAGGTCCCTGCCTCTTTCGCTGTTTGCTTCTACTACGGTCGCCATGGTTATAGTGCAGACCGCATAGAGCGCAGCGGACAAAGGTTGGAAGTTGGAAATGGTGCAGAGTGCAGAGTGCAGAATGCAGAATGCAGAGTGCAGAGTGCGGCAGTTAGCGAAGTATAAGGAGAAGTAATTGATATGTCGCCAACAAACTTTTGGTGCGATAAGATCAAAAAAAAAGCGCCGACGCGAATTTGCTGTCAATCGTTACGATTAAGGTGAGAGGTTGTCGCGTCAAGGTTTGGGCTTGAGCTCCCAAAGTTCTTTCTTGGCAAGTTATTGCTAATGACAGTATTAATAATGGTAAGAAACTGTGTGTCACACGTTGTGCTTACCGAACTGAACTAAGCCTGAGGTAGCTGGGGTACATTAGGTTAGTACCTGCCCCGCATCTGTTTTTGCCCCTGTACTAGGTAACTTGAGGCTGGAGTGGCCGTCAGGATTAGGTACCTAAGTACAGAACGTGCCTGTAATACCTCAAGCTCTATTAAGTAAAACAAGGAACTACGCGCACCTGTTCGAGGTATCAGGTAGGAAATCATGAATCAGTTACTAAATTTTAACATAACAGTCTCTCGCAAATAACCTACCCGTGACTCAATTTAGAGTAGATTAGGTACTTCTTAAAAAAGCTATTCCTTCAATACATTTACCCCTGGAAATATTATATAGTATGTTACCCTTCATCCGGGATAAAAAATCACCATTTCAGAACCAAAGATCATAATACGTAAAACGAATTAAAACTTCACTTACATATGCATGTTATTCCCTAGGTTAAGCCTTCACTTCCCCGGGTTCTAAGAAATTGTCGTTGTGGAGAGATCTCGGCTGAATGAAGCCATCCTACGCCTAGAATCACATCTGCACCTGCATCTGCAAAGTCCCCTCCCCCTATTAGTCCATTGGAGACGCAGACCTGTCTTACGTAGATATAACCAAAGATGCATTACGAGGCGCCGGCAGTTGTCAAGGTAGGTCAAAATACGAACCCCAAGAAGAAGAGAAAAAAAAATTCATATAATAAACTCTAGGTAAGCGTCAATGGCGACATGTCATATTCTCAGTTTATACACGTACAATAGCCGGTAGACATTGAGTACCTAGCATCCCAAAATGTTAGTTATCCTTATCTTACTCGGGCTGCTCGTACCATCACTAGCAAGGGGTGCGGCCGTGGCTCATAAAGAGAAGCGGCAACATGGGAGACGGCCTATCATGCTAGAAAAATCAGGCGGGTTCACGACGGGAGGGAGAATCATCAACAGCCCGATCTTCCTTCCCTAACCAGACCCTCTCCTGCGACCACGGGTACATGGAGTACTTCCTCCCGTGGAGGCCGCGCAAGACGAGCATCGTCATGTGGCACAACTCCAGCACGCAGGTATGGCAGAACCGCTGGGACGGCGGCGAAGGGTACAAGGACATGTTCCTGCGCCGCGGCTACCCCGTCTTCCTCTGGGACGGCCCACGCGTCGGCCGGGCCAACTGGGCCTGCGAGCCGTATTACTACGCGCCGTCCTATCGAGACCGAGGCAACTTCGTAGCGTGGAATTTTGGGCCGTCGTACCCCAACTTCTGGCCGGGCGTCCAGTTCCCGATCGAGGACGAGGAAGCGTGGCGCCAAGCCACCAGCTCCCGCTACGTCGAGTTCGATTCGAACGCGAGCGTGCATCTAGAAACCCAGGCCGCCGCCGTCGCGGCAGATTCGGGTAAAGTCGGCGACAGCATCGTGTACCTCACGAACTCGGCATCCGGCCTCCGTGCGCAGATGACGGCCGTCAAGAGCAACTCGACCAACATAAAGGCCATAGTCGCATACGAAAGCTACGGCTGCGTGTTCCCGGACAACTTCAACATCACAGCCGGCGAGCCGTTCGGGCCCATGATTGTGCCCCTCGAAGATTTCAAGAAGCTTGCCAAGCTCGAGGCTATCCAATTCATATGGGGGATCACAGGGAAGAAAGCTTTCCCTTCCTCCGGCAGACGAGACTGGCAGCCAAGCTGATCAACCTGTATGGTGGGAATGCGGAGGTCTTCTTCCTATCTAAAGACGGGGGCCTAAGTGGAAACACCCACAGTGCGTTCGCGGACATGAACAACGACAAGGTTGCTGATCTTCTGGATGAGTTCCTCGAGGATAACGGTCTGGACATTTACCAGGACGGGAATGATGAGATTTCGAGGAAGGAGGGTTAGGAGGTGATAACAGCTAGGTATCTGATATTGGTTAAAGATTTCTAGTATTAATGACGAATTTCCCTCATCGCATCAAATCAAACAGGAACCTTTACTTCTATTCCGCTATGAATGTTCCTTCCCTCGGATGCCTATCAATCCTAGTAAGAAAGGGAGCAATCTTTAGCCAAGAGGTGTGACGGATCTAACTATTAGAGCGCGATATAGTAGGTAGTCAATGTAAAAGAAGCAAAGCTACAGCATCTTTTCAAGGTGTCTTGTATTCCTTCCGAGATGAGGAGAAAGAGGATACTTCTTGTCCCGTATACGAAAGAGACGCCACCAAGATCTTCTCTTATTACAACAACGAAATAGTATAATACAACAAGAGAGGGGAACTTATATTAAGAAGTAGGTACATATATGTCGAGGATGGCGAGTTTATCAACACCAAGCAATACATGAAAGAGCTATATACTTGCTGATCCCCATTTGTGCATTAAAGCCCAGCGTCCATCCAAAATACGTGGGTAACATTGAAGCCCCAGGACAATCGTTACTATTCTTAGTACCATTCTCACGTCAAATAAATGCTTCGATCTCGTCAATTTGTTCTTCTGTGTAATTTATTATGTAGTACCGTAGGTAAACTCCAATAGAGTAACACTTCGAGTCTAACACCTTGCTGGAAGCGCGTCTGGCGACCGTATTAAATTGCTCTGGGATATAATTATATGACAGGCGTCTAAGAGACCTGACACCAACTTCTAGCTCGACGATTCTTGCTAAAAGGTCTTAGTTTATAATAGGTTCACTTCGGTAGTTCTTCTAGCTGTTGGCGGAATAGTAGTTGATTGAATGTGTTATGAAATGGTGGGTAGATAGCGAGTTTGTAGTAATGGACATATTTAATTGGGAATGTATCTTGAGCTTTTTATGTAGCTTAAGTACTTTTTCAAGTGCCAATATAATGGCAAATAAAGTGGCCCTATAGCTGTTGGCCGGATTGTTTATAAGGTCTATGTTATTGTCGCTCGTTCTGCTTTAGAATGTGACAGTCGTCTTTCGTTTCCTCACGCTTGCCCTCTCGCGGGAAGCCATGAGACGGGGGGGTCTCATATCACCTTTCAGCTCTGGAGCAAGCTCGGTCCAACGTGCCCGAAATTCCCTTGGTCTTCCTGCTCAGCCCTCCTTCACGAACGTACTACTTTTGCGACATCATCGCTGTAGCAAAGCGGAATAAGAAGCATGGAAACAATTTCGTTGTTTCACGAGAAAATTTGACTGGATAGCTTTGGGAAGCAGCTATGCATACAGGTCGTATCCTTTGTTTTATATGTCTCATCTAGAATCCTGAGACTCCCAAGGACTCATCGTATTGCCCTACAGCCCGAGCCGAAATACCAACGGCCGGCTATGCCGGCATGCTTCCATAATGACGACTAAATAGTTCATATCTATTGTTCGTTGTATTGTTGTTGGTATTTGTTGATGTTTGCTTCTCAGCCACTGTGCGCGGATATTGGAGCAGCGTGGCAGAGCCAGGAGGGCGTCCATGCCGAGAATTTTGAAGATCAAGGATTTTCAAAAGCGTGTGAAGAGTGTGAACAAAGCGATCATTGTCTCGAAACCACTCCAGTGCCGTGCGAAGGGGTTTGGGCAAGTAAACTGTGTTCATTCGTTGGACCAATCCTGTGGTTTTGGCCCTTGGGCTGCCAACGAATTACTCTCGGTAGCTTAGGCTTTATAGCGTATGGATGTGGCTCGTGGGTGGTCTTTCTTACCCATGGAGTGGCTCTTGCGGTTGCTTCCAAAGCATGTCGCTTATGGCTGGTGACGCCTTCTGAGGGTATAGTAATGTGTTCTCTCCGAGTTGAGCAAAAGGCTTCCCCTGTTGTTTTGCTTCTTCGAAGGTATTCAACATTAACGGCCTAATAGAGCATTTCTACTTTAAGGACAAAGCAACGAGGTACTATAATACCCGTCCCTGCTTGGCCTCCAGCGGATGCTCGACTGGACACGGTGTCGGCATCGTACGTTGTCAGGTTATCTTCATTGTATCAATCTTGTTGTTGTATGTTAATGTTGTAAAGGTTACTGTACAATATCCATTAATGGTGGAAGTATATATACATTATGTCATGTGACATAAGGTTATATGCATATATGGTTGCGTGTTATAGTGTTTGGGTTTAGAGGATGGTGGTTATAGATAACGGTTGGATAAAATAGTTAGTTGATAAGAGGGAAATAGGCAGTGATCCAGAGACGTTCATGAGTCAAGTGGATAGAAGTTTTGGTGGAGTAGTTGAAAGATGTATGGATGTAATGTGGTTGAAGAATTTCAGATTTCAGATTTGACCGAGGGATGTCCAACTATTAAAATGTCTTTGCCTTTAGGCACTAGGTACCTAGACACAGCACCTACTTCCTAAGGCAGGATGACATGTTGGGAAAGCAGGTTCAGCATAGTTTTAAGATAAGAAGTACGTTACCTAACCTAATCTTATGCTTTAACTTTGGAAGTTACCTAGCAACTACCTTAGACTTTCGTAGTAACTCCAACACGTAATCTCTTTACGAACTTGCAAGGTAACTTAATTGCCTGGAAACCATAAAAAAATGCCCCTTCAGAGTAGTCGGGAGACAGCTGCCCAATCTATAAGGGAGGTGCCAAGAGAAAGGAGTTACTACCAGTATCGTCACTATTTGCCTTACCTACCTGGTAGGCACCCAGTCCCTTACCTCTTACTCTGCAACACCACGTTACTTAACCATAACACATGATCGTATATCTTTTTTTTTTTTTTTTTTTTTTTTTTTTTTTTTTTTTTTTTTTTTTTTTTTTTTTGCAAAACGCACAACGCCAGGCAGCCCCTTATATGATCTCCCCTATAGTCCTGATAACATTGTATTCTTCCTTCATTCCCAACCCATATACGCTGCTAAACATCCTCCCCAGTTGATTTGTTAATACATTGTTCGTATTTTGTTGACTAGGTCGAGAAAAAAGCCTGCTTCAATAAAATAACATAAATAAACATTAACAAGGACAGAAAAACTCCTGGTGCTAGGTTAACACATTTGGCTCCGCCGACACGTTACGCCCCTTATCAAAAACAACACACATTCCTTTGACCATTTTATATAAACAGAGCTCCCTCCTTTCCCCCCTTCCCCCCTTTGTCCAGGACCTGGAAATAATTCACATTGTTACTACCACAGCCACTACCAATTTCTGCTGTTGACCATTTTTATGTCCTGCACTATTCCTTTCCTTCCCTTTTCTTTCCCCTTCCATCCTCCCCCTTTTTTTCTCCTTTCTTTTCTCCGAGCAGCCAGTCGTTCAGACCCTAAACACTCCCCACAGCACCAAGCGCAAGCCCCGTAACCGCGGCGGCAATAACCCACACGCTGCTCCAGGCCGCCGCGCCAGGGGTTTCGACACCCTTGATGGTGAATAGCGTCTGGATGAAGGTATCCACGCCTGAGACAAGCATCAGGAGCGCGGTGCGCTGGATGACAACCTTGGTCGGCGCGCTCCAGCCCCAGAAGTTCCAGCGGACCGTCTCGCCCAGGGTCGCGGTGGTCGGGTTGAACGGCTCTTCCTTGTCCTTAGCCGTCGCCCCGGCGGGCGTGAAGATGAAAGCGCGGGCCGCGAAGCCTAGCACCAGTGTCACGGGGAGCAGGCCGACGTACGTGGTCTCGTGCGCGGAGGCGACGGTGGGCAGGCTCGTAAAGTACATGACGAGGTACGAGGGCAGGTACGTCGCGTACGCGAGGAACAGAGTCACGCTGTAGATGGCGCCCGCGAGCAGCGTGGTGAGCAGCACGATGGGCCGGTCCGTGACGATGTCCGCGTTGGGCGCGTGGCTGGGGTCGGCGTGGACGGTGGAGAGCGGCCGCAGGAGGCGGAAGGGGATGTAAGTAGCGAGAGTCTCGATGGCGAGGGTTATGAGGAGGGCGTTACTAGGCACCTGGTAAAAGGTATTCAGGAGGTATAGCTGTTATAGCTGTTAGACTTTGCTTCCTTCGGCGTTGGTAAATCTATACTTACTAGAGGACCGTGGGACAGGATATTCAGAGCTGTAATATCGTAGCCGTCGAAATTACCGAACCAGGCCAGCGCGAGTTTAAATCTACCAGAGAGGCCAAAGAGATGAGTAAAGTGTCCGTTGGAATTACGTCATGAATGCCATCTGAAGCCAGATACTCGCTCCAAATATTAGCAAAAAAGTGCAACTCACACACTCCATCCGGTAACAATCGCAACATCATCCCAAGTAGTCAGGAGCCTCGTGTGCGGCGCGATTGGACCCTTTGTGTATCGCCACGTCAACGAGTAACCAACCGCAGCGAGCGACAAGCTCAAGATGGTTACAAGCGGGAACTGAATCAGCTTCGGTAGTTTGGACGGCGCGCTTCTAGGCCGGGAAACTTCGCGCTTCGGAGGCGGGATGACGGCCGCGGAGATAGTCGGCGCCTCGACCTTGGTGATGGATACAACAGTCTGCCTTGCCTCAGCCGCATGTTCCTCCTCGCGAGTCTGTTTTCTGGTCCGCATTTTTTTTGTCTGTCGGGCCTGTTTTGTACCGTTGTAGTAGGTAGGTAGGTACCTAGACCTATAACCAATGCGAGGGGGAAGAAAAGAGAGGATAAAAAGGTTGTTGACAATAAAGTATTAAAGGACGCGAGTAACTAAATACAAAAATACAATATTAACGCGAAATACAAAACTGCTATATACCGTGTTAAGAGATCCAAGCCTGATTTGCTCACGTGCTGAATGTATTATTGAAGTTGACTAGGAATAAGTCGCGATAGGTTGTTTACAAGTGCAAGTTTTTGTTGCTAATTGAGGTAACAAGCTTAAAAAGAAAAGGAAAAAGGAAAAAGCTACAAATGATGATACCGTAGAATGGCGGGGGCATAGGTAGTGTGGGGAAACTCTTTAATAGGTACATGTACTTTAGCACCAGAAAAGTGACGTCTCCGAACAACAACTCTTGAGAAGGTCGCCTTACTTGCGTAGTCTACGTACCTGCTAATAGGTAAAAACCCCACAAACCGGCTTGGATCGACAACAAACCTCGCTTCTCAAAAAGGTCTTCGGGTCCTCGATCTTGCTCATTTTCTTCTTCTCTTACTCTCGAATTCTCCTCCTTGTCCCTCTAATATTCTATGTGAAAAAAGGTAGAGTTGTTAAAGCAACTCTCCCTGAACTTATATCATGTCTTCCGTTGCCTCGCCGGCTCCGTTTGCAAACCTCCCCGTACCAATCTGCGTTCACATGCAGATCATCATCACTGGCATCATAACTCCGCAGCTCCGCTACCTCAAGCATAGTCGGCACTTGGTAATAATAAATCCTGGAAACCTACCGCCTACTATTTATTAATAGGTACCGAATATCCCAACTGCATTTGAGATTTAAGCATATTCCAGTAAGTCAAAATTTTCGTTTGAATAGGTTTTCATTCATAGTAAACAAATGGGTGTTTTCGGCCCCGTTAATAGACATCACACGCTTTGCTTAATGAAACCCATTTTCCCTACGGTTTCGACATGTCCGGGTGTTCACTCGACGCTTTTCTCCGATTCTCACTTTAACCTCTTGGAGTATGCCTCTGAGTATTCGTACCTAGAGTTCTCCATTCTTCGGTGCTGAGATTTCGGCAGCGGAGCGGAACCACCTCGTTTACAGGAGTTGATATACGTAAAGCAAAGAAGAAAGAAATAACCAGAGCCATTCATCGTTTCGTGCCGTGTCTCCAGTGAGCGAACGAGCGATCAACCTCAAGTTTAATCCTCCATACGGCCAAACATCATATCGTCGTCTTCCTCGCTACTTCGCGCCCTCGAACGTCGTTCCCCTTCGTCTTCATCCACTATACTGCTTTCGCTGTCTTCCATCTTCACGTCTTCGGTGAGGCGGAGCTCACCCCGGGTAAAGCTTTCAGGCATCTGCCCTGATGGAAAGCTGTTGATAAAACTCGTGCTAGCGAAAGCAGCGTGATCGAGATATTGAACGGGTAATGGAGGTACGGGAGGAGCATCTTCAGGAAGCCTTGAATCCCGCGCCCCCCCATTGCTGTTGAAGCTGCAGCTGAGTAATTCGACTGCTGCTGCGAGGTCGCGATCATCTTGGCCCGTGCTATTCATTCCTGAAGAAGGTGGACGTCGGTCCGAGCTGGCATGGCGAGCGTGGCCGAATCCATACCCGTTTGGCATACTGCCTGAGAAGAATGACCCCGAAACGGCCGATTGGTACGATCGTGCAAAGCCACTTCCGTTGCTGTCCCTCTTGGGAGTTGCATGGTAACCAAAGCTGTTCATCGTCCCGAATGTGCCTAGATGTGGAGGCGGAGTGGTATCGGCTGAACTACGACCATCATGGAGGTCCGAGTACCCAGAGGCGGTGGAAGAAGCTGATTCGGGATCGCTGGCAAAGTCTTTGGCCGAGTCTGGCGGAGTTGTCGTCTCTGTATTCATGGCGACGAGAACCGAGGCCGCTTCGAGCAATTGAACTTGTTGGTGCTTAGATATAAGCAGCTTGGACGTGAGAGACCACTCGGGAGTATGTTCCCACCTGGCAAGCAAATTCGTCAACAAAAGTCCACGTTCATTTACTCAGGGTTTAAGGGTCTCGGCCAGTCCTTGCTTGCACCCCGGGGAAGGGAGATACTCTATCCGCAGGCCTGGGCAAGTGAATGCATGAAGGAAGCAGTGGGCAAGAAAATGGGCACCAACAAATGCTTGGTCAAGCAGCTGCTATGCTTGTATCCTTTTCCGCACTTGTCGCAGCGGAGTTCAATTCGGTTGCTCTTCCTACCCTCTTTTGTCAGCGGCTGACCGTCGCTCGCTCGCCGTACACGAGCTTGTTGTGAACCCGGCTCCCCTTCATCGGCGGACATGTCGTTCGAGGAGTCATCGATAGCATTTTCTGTGCCTTCGGATTTCATATTCATCTCGAACCTATGGGTTGGCAAGCTAGCGGGCGGGGAAGGTAAGCTGCCTACGATGGCAGATCGGGTGGGGGTAGATTTGGACATAGTACCGCGACGGGAATTGACAGCGATGGGTAACGGTCCGATTTTATCTCCCGCTTCTTCGAGAGCCGCCGCGACGGCTGCGACGTTGGCAGCGGTGCCACTCATGCTCTTCCGGCGTGTTACGCGGTGAGTGGCATTGAAGGCGCCGGACAAAGCGGAATATGTGTGGGAATTATTGCGTGAATGGGACAATGGTCTCGAAGCGCCCAAGGACGACGCCGAGGCGGAAGAGATTGATTGACGGTGTTGAGTCAATGGCCTCGTTGGTGTTTGCATTTCCTGGAGTGATAGACACAAGTGATCAGCACGACTATCCTAGTGTTGGGGGGGCAGGCTATGCGGGCTATGCGGGCATGCTAAGTAGAGGTAATATAATGTAAGGTGAGGTATGTGTTAGTGGAACTTTGTTGGTTACCTTGGAAGAGGCCATTGCCGACCACGTAGAGAATGAAACGACAAAATGTTGATTGCGAGAAATTTATTTATCCTTTCTGAGGTACAGCTTGTGTCTTACTAGGTGAAGAAACTATTCAAAAATGGACAAGAAAGAGGAAGCAAAAAGCAAAGCAAAGAGGGTGTTCGTCGGCAATGGTGGGTGGACTAAAAGAGGTATTGGCTGGATATAGGGTCTGATGGTTGGAGGACGGACGTTGGAAAAGAAAAGCCGTCCGATGATCTGTAATAATAAAAATAATAAAAATAATTTTTTTTTCTTTAACCCTTGGAAAATTGAAGAAGGAACAAAGATCAGTCCATTGCACAAAAAAAATAATTTTTATGGATTTCAAGTGCGAAGCAACTGCGGATAGGTATGTAGGTACGTTTAGGCAGGTACGGATAAGACAGTACAGTACAATAGATGCCTACAATACAATACCTGGGTTGGGTACGATAAACCTAGAAATACCAAGTTACATCACGTACAATACCTACCTCCCTCCCCCTTTGGTTCGTCAAGTGGTCAACCCGAGTTGAATTATGTAATTACTAGGTATTAAAAATTGGCTTTACATACTATGTAGGTAGGTACATAAGGTAGAAACTGCGCCTTCATTTTTTTTTCTTAGCCTGGTTATTACTTTCTCTACCTACAAGATTGTACTAGTTATGCTAGGTATGCCGGATGTATGCTAGAGGTACACAATTAGAAAAAGCCTTAAAGGTTGGGCGTGTGCCATGTGGTATGTTGAATGGTGTGGTAGTGGTCATGGTGGGCTCAAATGCTCAAATGCTCAAATAGAAGTTGTTCACCCCCCCTCCCCCATTCAACCATTCGGCCCCCCCATCTTCCTTCCCCGTCCTATCTTTCTAGGTGGAATCCACCAGAGTGCATTGGAACATTGAAGTTTGGAAACATTTAACTAAGTACTTACACTAGCGAGGTACTAACCACCTAGGTACATAACGTACCTACGGATGAGGTACCTACATATTACAGCATAACGCACGCGCTGCGCGATAACTAGATAACTAGGTAGGTACAGGTTAGCGCGGGCCCCCTGTACCGAATAGCGGCAATCTACGAGTTTGGTGCTAGCTGACTGTTGGACAAGCTTCAATTCCGGTTCAGGGTTCTGCCAGGCACGACTCCAAACTTGGAAACAAGCGGGAGCGGCGTAAGAACGGACGAAAGTCCAAACCTGCTTTGACGAATTGTCAATCAAAGGCGGATCGATATAGGGGTAGGGAATTGGACACGGGAAGATGAATAATTGCATCTGAGTACATAGTACGTATATCTAAGTGCATCAAGATTGTAATGACAGGTGGGAAAGGATTAAATATATCTAACCTAACTACACATAATTTCAATTGAAAGAACCCCCTTAGGAATCAGTAGGGTTAGGTACAGGGGAGATAGATAGCATAAAGCTTTGACTACCACCTCGTATATTCAGACGTGATTATTGATATACTAATACTATGTACGTAGGTGACTGACTATATATCATACCGCATATAAATCAGAGACATAAAAATGACAAAAAATGGCCGATTTCAAGAACTAACCCAGGCCAGGATAGATCTAACATTGTCATGTCTGAAATAGGACGTAGTAGGGACGTAGCAGGAATTCAACTGCCTACTTTGCACATTCCTGCTCGCACGTGGATAGCTTCCATGCTTGAATGGAAGCTGGTAGAGGTTAGGTAGATTCTCTAGCCCTGGAGCCCTGCATATTCCTACGTCTAGGTAAAGATAGGTAGGCACCTAGGTAGCGGGGCCAGACAAATATTACTAATTAATACCTAACATAAAGAGGTAGGACGCGGCTTTCGAACTCTCATCAGAGTCTCTTAGGAAAGGTTAAGATGTAGGCAAGTAAGTTATCGTGAGGTTACTGAGCGATACGCAGTTGCGTGCCAGTGTTTATGGTTTATGCGGCATTTGCCTATCATAAAGCGACAGCAGTAAATCCGTTGTGCACATCTGTATTAACAAGTGGCAGTATAACGTGGCATATCATTCTCGAACAACGGGCTCTACCTATGTACCTATGTACGAAGTACATTTGGGATGTACGGAGTGATGCCGACCAGGGGGTACGCGCAATAAATAGGAGGGAGAAACAGGGGGTGGCCAGTTATTCTTACATTAGTTACCCATAAATACACCCCCTAAGAAGATATTAACATATGGTATTGTACAATACTTACATAAAAGTTGGAGCTGCTACCATATGAATTCCTAAAAGCTGAATCTACCTAACTATTTGAGAATCATCTGCTTATAGACACGTATTAAGCGAAAAATAACAAAGGACATCGTCAAGTTAGTTTATCTAAAATATAATATACATAAGCATCCATGAATGCGTATTAGTAACATATGCTTTGACTTTACTCCACTCCTTCTAGTTGGTAGCAAGACTCCTTGTAACCCTTGTAACCCTTGTGACCGGGCCGGGTCTATAAATTGACCAAGGACCAAAAGACCTTTGACCCCGGACTGCGCGGATCAGCGCTACGATCGTAGGCGCGTCACCTGGCGGGTAAGATTCAATTTTCTCCCCCTAATATTTCCTAGAACACCACCTCCATAATAAAGCTGCTAAGAATATCTGGCTGTGTACGCGATACTCGGTACTTCGTATTCTGCCTGTTTGATTTCAAAGAATTCCTTTTTCTTCAACTGTCAAGAAAAGTCATATCTTACCTGGCTTATCCCCGTTTACGTAGTAAGCGATATGAAACAAGTATATTAATGCGCAGTTGCATAAAGCCTAACAGACTTCTAAAAGTGCGGTCATAGAAGCTTCGAAATAATTACTATGTATGTGAAGATGGAGGAGGGGTTTGAATATCCGTACGAGATAGATACACTAAAGGTAGTGGTTACGCAGCATGAAACTAAAGTCTGCGCTACAAGAGGTATTGAAACACAGTGCTATAGAATTACCCTTACCGTACTTACCTAGGTGGTAGACTGTATTTCAGCCATACATTATGTAGAAGCGGCACTGAAAACATTACCTCAGCTACAGAGAGGCATACATATTTTACGCCAATAAGAAGCATTAATTCACTATTAATAAAAGGACGAAAACAAACCTAATGGTTCATTATGGTGAGTATCCTAACTGACATTGGAATAACAGAGCTTAGGGAATAGATATGCTTCTCAAGAAAAAAAAAACGTTCCACGAGGTCAGCGAGGCCATTTGACCTTTCCGGATGCAGGTACTTACACGCACCGGTACATGGCAGAAAATTTGGAGAAACAAAATTCACTATTTACACCCCGGCCGTGTTTTCTTTACACTATACCCAGGTCGATCTCATTGGATACTAATAATGTATATATTACATAATTATTTAAGGTATTTTAGCGTATTAATAAGGGTTTATTTAATAATATATATTTAACTTAATATATTAAATTATATATATATAATAATAAATAATTTAAATTTATTAATTAAATAATATTTTTATATAATTTAATTAAAATTATATAAAATTACTTTAAATTATTTAAATTATTATTTTTCAAAAAGTTATTTTAAAATTTATTTATATTAAAAAATATTAAAACTTTATTTTAAATTTAAACGTAATTTTTTTAATGATTAATTTATTTATAAATTATATAAACGGTTTAAAATTTTAAATAGCTCGAATTTTTAAGCGGCTCAGCCATTTTAAGCCGTAAATATACGGTAAAAAAATTTTAAACTGCTTAAATAGGTTTAACGTTTAAAAATATAAGCGCGATGTTTTCCATTTACGGTATAAAGCGTTTCAATTTTTTGAGTCGTACATAAGCGGTATATATACGGTTTAAGAAACCCCCCCCCCCCCCCCAAGATGCTAAGGTACCACTACATACAATACAACCTACACAGATGCGCATTGGGTAATCAACGAAACGGTGGCTTATGCAAAGCAGTAGCAGTAGGTTATGTTATGTACTATTACCTATGGTGTCTATCATTCAACTCTCTCTATCAGATAAAAGAAAATCCGAGTTCTTTCTATGAGATTCGAACGCGCTCCTACGAATGAGACCTTGCTCAACGATACAAATGGACGATACTCTCCAGCACAGTTAAAGTAAGGGAGAAATTTCGACCACAGGATCAAAAGACCACAGGGCTAGACTCAGATTTTAGAGCATCCTCGCAGCTCAACTTTTTTTTTTCTATCCAGCTCCTTCGACACAAAAGTGGACAAGGAATTTACTGGTCTAGACCATAAGAGATGCATACCAAACAGCTTCTCGCATCTCGGTATTAAAATTTGTCCAGCCGATGAAGGAAAAAAAAATAAAAAATTCGCAGGTTCCCAGACCACGGCTCGTCTTCTCCTTCCTAAGTGAACCATAGCGTCCGCCACCGTGACAGTCCATTCATTTTCCGACTTGCACCATCCGGACCAGTTGACGCGGGGTCTACCATCTAAACCATCTGCGCTCTCTTGCCACGGACCAGGTATCGAAAGAGTATCATAACAGACAGACAGACAGACTGAGGTATCGACATTGTCGTCCTGTTACCCTCTTGTTATATCTTTCGGTCCACATGATTCGTTATCTTCATTTTCATTCTAGTCCACGATAATATCATCATTAGCCAATGGAAGTGTCTCATAACTCCATGGTTGGCGATAGGGTACGGTACTACCCTGCCAAGGTCGAGGTTTAGTTCACTTATACGCGATATACTTCAACAAGTGTCTCGAAGACTTATTGCTAGTTCGGCCATTTACATAGTAGTTGGGCCGCTATCTCCTTATTACGATAGATATGATCAAGCCGGTAAACAAACCCTCGCTAAGGATTTCCCGAGCCCTTATTATTCGCTATAGCTACCAAATAGAGACGCGGTTGGACAGGTAAGCTCGCCATATCAAGGTGAAGTATACCAAGGCCCCAGGTTCTTTTCAATTTGGAGAATATCAAAATATATTAAACCCTAATTCGCACGCACCACACGACAACTTAATACCTCGAGTGATACTTGGTTTTTACTAGTGTATCCAGCAAACCGGAGGGCACCGACTCGGTCGTTTTTAGCCTTGATTCCGTATTTCGCTCGCCACTATAAGTCAACCTATCGACGAAGAAGTGGTATTAGGGTTAACGCCAGGTTTCTTAGCCTGTTATTATTAGTCTAAGTATACTATAATACTACACTCGTTAACTGCCTAACTAGCGTATATCGAATATTTGCTACAAGTAGAGAACGAGTTCGTTTAAGAGGACAATTATATAAGTCCTAATATCTCAAATAGAGTGAGTGGACAGTGCGATTTCCAAACCAAAAAGAAAAAAAAAGAAAAAAAAAACTTTTTCTGACATTATTCCAAGGTACACTACTTACCACCTCGGTATTGTACGATGTCAGCTAAGCAGCATCACGCTTCCATATGATGGCAGACATTGAACGTCAAGTGACTCCGAAAGCTCATACTATGCCTTATTGGGATAACGCAAAATCAGCAGCTGACAACGGATGTTAAGCGCATAGCATCGAGTTCCCACAGTTAAGGAAATACTTGGGATGAAGTAGCAAGAAATGCGTTCCAAGTTAATTTCAATATTCCAACTAACCAACCAAGCAGCCAAGTATTTGATGGACCCAAAATGCAATGATTTTGACAAGGCTACGAGGACAATACGAGCTGTATCGAATTCCAAAGCTGGAAGTAGTGCTTCCGTTTCGAGAATTTGTCGATCAAAGGATCAACACCGCCTTACCCGTCCTACCCGGTTGCGCATCATTTCACTAATAAGATTGACGTCGGCGCTCGAAACCACATATGGAAATGACTAAATGTACGTGTACACTATCTAACTATACACACGCCGGAGCGCGAGAGAAGATCCTTTGCAAATACCTATGTTAACTAACTTAACTACCTAAAGGTACGTACTAACCGAAGAAGTTTAAAGAGTCACCGTCTCGCAGAGCCGCGCAATAAGCCCCGTTTCTCTGCTGCCCACCAAAGGTCGGCCAGCCAAACATATTCGAACCCGTACAATAAACTCCGAGTTATCTGGGGCTTATGTAGAATCCTTAGGTTTTAGTGCGTACATACGAGCCAGTATGCATATCTATACAAATACCTACCACACACACGCTCACTCACACACAGGCATGGACACATGCCCATACCTACCTAGGTAGGTAGGTAGGTAGGTACATTACATATAGTTGCCGCTCTATTCGACCAGACGCAGGTACATATATGTTATAAGAACGCCGGCGCAACCCGTAAGGCTTAGTACCTGAATCCTGTTCCGTCTGAGGATGCACAACGGTGTCTTGTGTGCCCACCGAGCTGTTCCTCCGCGTGTTGTGCTGACTGATATATCATTTATAATACCGATAGATTTCCTAGGAACGATCGGATACTAGCAATGTAACTTTTGCCAGGTCCACTCTTATTTCCACCTCTTTGCAAGGTCGATTTGTTATTGAGGTAGGCATACCACTTACTTGAATAAATAGTAATAGTTAACGGAGAAGAAAACTGAATTGGGTACTTATTATCATTAGTGTTTATACTTCCCATTTACTAAACTTATATATTTCTGTTCGCTTTGAAATCTGTTATAAAAAAGCGCAAACGATCTTGATAGGCCATATAAGATCAACATCGAAGCAACTGCACTATTATAGTCGATATCCCACCTTGCCCACTTAGATAGGTACCTACCTAAGGTAAGGCTACATGCAAGCGTCTGATCACAAACTTGGAAGAGCCGAAGAGGAAGGTTAGTTGGATGCGATGCCCCTCCATGACGTCGTTCACCTTACCTACGTAGTACCGGAAATTCGATTGGGTTAAGGTAGGTTGCACAAACAGACAAGGCAATGGTCACACGAACGCAGGCAGCCGCTCCCAAACAACGTCCTAGCAAGTTAAAGTCCGTCTCCGTTTCGTTTCAACACTGGTAAGTACATCCATGGATGTAATTTATCCTAAAGCATTCTTAAACTTTAAATGGGGAGAATTTTTTTCAAATTTTTTTTTTCTAAATCGAGATCGCCACCACCATCACCCCGCATCCCATTTTAGTCGTTCGCGCGGTCGATTTTTTAATTTAGGTACCTAACTTGCTCACGAACATCTCGAATTGACAACCTACGTGCTCGGTACCCCCTCACTTTCGGTAGAGTAGTAACTGTTTGTTTACTGGATTTACTAGCAAGGCGGAGCAAGTTCTCCAACTATACATCTATATAACTACCTACCTAACCTAAACAAAACAAAGCACATTAACTAAAGTACCTGATATATACTACTGCTTTCTACCGCGTTACGTAGGTGCGGACGGGCTCGATGTCGGATGCGGTGTATCGTCGTAGCGGCCGGGGCGGCGCCGGCAACTTCTACTCGCAGAAAGATATCGATGAGGCGGCTAAAAGAAAGTCGCAGGTAAGGGATCTCTCTTGGTTTTAGTTCTTTTTTTTCTTTTTCTTATATTCGATCGCGTCTTAACTAAGGACGGGAACCATCCGTAGGACTTAGAGGCGCAGACACCGCAAACCCGCGCCGACGACGAGCCGCTCGCAGACCCAGCCGACGGCCCCGCGCAACCCGCTGCGACTCCCACCGTAAGCTCTGCCAGCAACGGCGCAAGGACGTACGCGCGCGCCGGTCGCGGCGGCGCGGGAAATTTCGTCGATGTTCCGTCGTCGTCCGAGGTAGCTACGGTTACGGTTGCTGCTCCCTCGTCTACCCCCACAGCCCAGGACCAGGCGCACATACAACCGCCGAGGCACTCGGGGCGCGGGGGAGCAGGCAACTGGACATCTGAGCACGCGGGGGCGGAGCCGTACGACCAAGAGCAAGAGCGCAAGCGCCGCGAGGCTCTCGACGCGCACATCTTACAGGATATCCGGGACTCGCTGCCGCAACCGCCCAAGATCCACTATATGCACGGTCCGGGTCGGGGACGGAAACCGGATCTACCTGCGGTCTAACCGGGCTGGAAAAGGATCGTTAAAGAATTGTGTCGATATTCACGAAGTAATTTCTCTCGTTGAAATCCTACTGTCAGGACCAAGCATTGTGGTCCATATACGAAATGGATAATACGTAGGAAGAGACACCATCTGAAACTCTAATGTCATATAGTATATCTCGATCGTATACACCCCCTGATAATGATAATGGTAATACACAACGAAGAAAAGGGGATCATGCTCCATTATGATTTATAGTATCGGCAGTAAACGAGTCAGACACGAACCCATCTCCTCACAGGAACCGGGCAGGCCAAAAGTATGTGTGTGTTTCATTCATTTTGTGGAAAGGAAAGGAATCAAAATCCTAGAATCCCCCAAACGCCATGGCATGCAGAAGAAACGAAACAACAACCCTCCCATACGCATGAACGCCACCACTGTCCGTGATCTCTTTTTCTCTTCTTCTTTTTGGGGCATCCTCATTCGCGCGACCTTCCTCTCGTAGTACCTTTACCGTTCTTCTTCCCTCGCCCCGGAACTGTAGGTATGTATGACTTCCCCCTTTTCGTAGGAGCGAGAAGAACGTGAATTGCGAATTATCATCGTTATTACCGTAACCGTAACCGTCACAGTCGACTCGCTTACTCGGAATCCACATCCATACCACCCTCGTCCTCGTCCTCGTCCTGTCCCATAGCCTCGACGCCCCCATCCACGCGGACCCGCTGCCGCACCTTCTCCTTGCCGAACACCTTGGCGCTCTTCTTCTCCGCGACTGCCGCGTTCCTCTCCAGCTCCTCGATCTCCTCGGGCTGCAGGCCCTGCTCCTCGGCGAGCCTCCTCTTCTCGCTGCCGCGCAGCCGGGGGAGCAGGTGGGCGTGGTCCTGGACGAGCTTGCGGTCGGCGGCGAGGTCCTGGGCGCGCTTGCCGGCGCGGCGGCGCTTGGCGAAGACGCGCTCGCGCTTGGCGCGGATCTCGGCGACGCGGTCCATGGCGCGCAGCGTCTTCTGCACGAGCTCGCGGTCGTAGCGGACGGGCACGTTGCGCCGCGCCGCGAACTGCAGCGTCGAGTCCACCGTCATCTCCTTGCCCGCCGCCCGCCGGAACGCCTTGGTCCACCGCAGCTTCCGCGGGTTGCGCTTCATCACGAAGTTCTTGTGGCACTTGCTCCGGCAGAAGCGGAATTGCTTGGCGTCGTTGCGGCAGAACATCTGTAGGAGGAGAGAGAGAGAAAGGAAAATGGGTTAGAAATTCTGATTTGAGGGAGGCATGGAGGGGAGGATGGATGGATGGATAAAATTGGAGGGGATACTCACAATTCCCTTGCCTGGGTAGGCAGGTCTACTGCAGAAATAGCACGTCTCGATCCTGTAGGACAGCTAGTTAGTAAATACGATCACGTCTGTTTTTCGCATAACGAATCGAAGCCATTGAGTCTCGGGGTTTCAACGGTAGTTCAAGATCGAAAAAAAAAAAAGGAAAAAAAAAAAAAAGAAGAACTTTGACGGCGTTCAAGTACAAATATTCGAAAAACCATCATATGACAAATAAATTTCCAAAAAATAAATATTTGTTAGGACGTACCTCATCTTGACGGTAGACGAGCCTCAAAACAGACTTCGTTGACAATGTTGGAGATGGTGTATGTATGTATGAATCGGGACAGAGAAGTCTGGTATTTCGTGGCGGCCCCTCCGAAAACTTCATACCGAAATTTTAATGGGTCCTCTGGTCTTTATCGGGGATCGATAGGCGCTGGATTAACTTTATAACGCCCGCAATCTGCCTGCCTAGGTACCTCAGGTTAGGTACAAACTCCCGTCAATTGCCATCTATCTCCCTTATCGATAAACGGTCCCGCAGGCAATTCTACCATGAGGTCCGTGCGTTTATTCGAAAAGAATCGCAATGCGACCCTCATTCTACCGATCGACATCATACTAAATACCAAATATAATACTCTTTTTTTCTTTGCTCCCTTTTTTTCCCACTCCCTTCGCCAACCGATTTAACCCCCGTCACCATGGCCTCAGCACTCGCTATCGGAACCGGCGTTGCGGTTGCCGCATTTCTCGTACGCATATACTTCGTTACTTGCCTCTTATATACCTAATATATCTACCCATCTACCTTATGTATCTCAGGTATCTATCTACATGCGCATCGGCTAACGCAGAACAACGCAGGGCCGCGCCGGACTCGTCGCATGGCGGCGCTCTCGGGGCGGCGTCGGAGCGCTGGGCAAAGCCTTCTACAAAGGCGGTTTCGAGCCGCGCATGACCAAGAAAGAGGCCACTCTCATCCTGTCCCTCAAGTACGAACGAACGCATACAGCATTGCCCACGCTTACAATGAACGGTATTAGCTAACAGAAGCTTGTGTGTGTGTTTGTTATTAGTGAACGAGCCGTCACGAAGGAGAAAGTCCGAAAGGCCCACCGGACCCTCATGCTCCTGAACCACCCCGATCGAGGCGGAAGTCCTTACTTAGCTACCAAGGTCAACGAGGCCAAGGAGTTCTTGGAGAAGAATAGTTAGCATTAGGCAAATCTAACGAAGCCCACACGACTTGCAACGTGGTCACGATCCTGGTTCTACCACAAAATGTATAATACCATAGCATCCATGGAGCGATGGCGTTTAAGGTGACTTAAAAGGGATTTTATTTCATTTGGGCTGTATATTGGTTGTATATTTTATCTACAGTATCAATACTGCCCCATCTTGGAGCAAAGTCTCTTCTCAAACTGCTTTCTTAAGTCAACCCTCAGTCCCAGAGCTAAGGTGGTTATGAATTGCCCTTTTCTTCATCCTTGCCTGCCTAAAGGATAGTTTCCCAAGCGTCTGGCGATGTCGATGTTGGAGTGGGGAGGCGATTTGCCGGGTGCGCAATGCTCTGTGGGGGATTGGTCTTGAAGATTTAGCATCCGAAACGGAGCTCTGCTATTTTTTTTCTTAAACGCCATAGCAATCATAGCCTGCAGTGTGTATGTTGCATCGTTGCCCGCGTTGTGAAGGTTGTAATACGACAAGTTGAAATATTCGCACATGGCGCCGAGGCTACGCCCTATACCCGAATCTTTAAACTGATAGAACATCGGGAGCGTGTCGATCGGATTATGGGTCGTCTGAATAACCTGTGGCACCTTCCAAATATTGTATCCGAGCTTCGTAATGTATTCTAGGTCTCTATCGACATCGTGTCCCACTAGGATGACTGGCCTTTGATCATCAGACTTGTCGTCTCCGATAATCTTGCCGATTGCCCTATTGACATGGTTGCGAGAAATAAACTCAGAAACCCTAAAAAATGTAAGCATAACTATTCATTCCGAGTGGAGAGACCATACCCGAAGTTAAATGACATGGGACGCCCGTTGACAAATCTGTGATTGACCATGTGCTTATTCTCCTCGATTATGAAGTGGTACGACTTGATTAAGGGGAACCATCCATGGCCGTCTGCACCAGAAAGAGTGTCTGCAATGTCCCGAGTGTCAAGGACTGCTAGGCCGACTTCTGTGACTGCGAGCGGTGACAACTCCCATACTTCAACGTCCACGGCGATAAATCGGACGGAGTCTTCTGCTTTGGAAGGTGTTGGCGTGTCCACTTCCGAATCGGTGGTCATAATATCTAAGCATGGTTAACTTCACTGCTTATGGTTGCCTGTATGATTGTCGTACTCACGCTTTTCGAGAGGCTTTCGAAGCTTGAGGTAACTCTGTGCTTCATCAATCAACCGCCCACCAATAAGCGCGTAATGCGACTTTTCCTCGTAGCGATTTTCCCCTTGTGGCTTTTTCTCGTCAGGTCTTTTAGACGGGCTTTCCACATCGAGTTCCTTATACAATTCATCAATCTTCTTTCTGTACTTCTGCAAGGCATCGAGGGTGAGCTGAGATAAATCATCTACAGGCAACCTGTGAGTTTTACGTGTAAGCTCTCTAAAGGCGTCCCGATGAGAAGCGCGGCCTAGAAAACGGGGAATAGGCGTGCCATTCTCTCCGAACGTGACGAAGAAGTTGACGCCGGGTCCGTCCTTCGGAACTTCGAGTTGCAATCCCAGATGGGCGCTGATAATCTTGAGATATTGCTGGAATTGAGAACTAGGGACAAGTAGAAGAGGTTCTCTATCCATTGTGCCAGGATATGGCAGACAGAAACTACAGGAATGTTAGCATATATAAGTGCTTAGATCGCCTAGGATATGGTAATAAAAGGGCATGCATACAAATCCCAACAATGTTTTTCAAACAAAGTCAACTTAAGAAACTTTTGTACCTAGATTCAAATAAGCCACTTCACAAATAGGCTATAGGTACGACGATACTCTTACCTTTTTTCTTTGACCGATGTCGACTATGAGACGGGGGTAGTATTTGACGAAACGCCAGGGGCAGAACTCTTGGTCTTTGGAAGACTGGCCTCCCATAACCATGGCGGAGACAGATTCCAAGGCCACGTTGTTGGGGCTGGGCGGAATCAGCTGTTGGGTTTCTATCAGATAGGTACCTTAGTTAGCTAGAGCCGTAGCTAAGATGCCTGGGTTGTTAGGCCTCTGGAAGAAGTAGGGATGAGAGAGGCAAGTTTGTTTTTTGCGCGCTTCGCCTGATGTGGTGGTCTTCCAGAAAATACGGTACCTAATATACCAGATAAAAGGGGAATTATAATACGCACCTTTGCCGGGAATATCATTCCCTTTAAGGATGCTCATCTTGCTCGGGTATAGCTGAGGAGTACCTCGTCAGACTTAGACTTTCGCTCGGAACTTCGATTTAGTTATGAGGAAGGCAACTAAGGTAGGTACTAAGGTAGGTAATTTTGGAGTGGAAGAATTTGGGAGAAAAGGCGTCAAGACGCAGGCACGGAAGAAGAGAAGAAGGAAAAAGGAAAACGTACCGGACGTCTTGAGCGCAGGTAAAAGTTGGAAGGTAAGTTCGATGCTCTCCATCTTCTCCATGCTAGTACCTTATGTACAATACGGTGCTTTCCCATCTCTGGGCTCTTGCCGTCAACAAATTTACGTACCCAACAGGTGCACCTTCTTTTCCCTTTTCTCCCTTTTCTCCCTTTTCCATACACACTGCAACTACCCGTCTTCGGATAGATGTGGCTGGTCTGGCAGCTCGGTAAAGTACCTAATGTATGAGGTACCTAGGGTGTCAAGTAGAGGTATGACGCCATTCGCAATCTTACCCCAAGTACCTACACACACAACGTATACAAGAGGAATGCTTATAGTTAATTAGTAAGTATCGACACTTATTGATAACTACCTAGGTAGGTACTTAACCTTCTTTCATGAGTTCGCAGCTTCGAAATCGGGACGCACATCTCATTAAAGGTTGGTTAGGGAATATTGAATAACAGGTACCTAGAGCCAAAACAGTTACATGTACACATCGAATCAGGATCGAATGCGAACGGTGAAAGCAAGGTTACATTAATTGCTACATACCTAATGTATGTACTTCAGTGTGACACAACGCCTCCTTCCTTAGGTACAGTCTACAGGTACCTTACCAATAACATCCAGTTAATGCACAAAGTGTTATGTAAGCACAGAGCTTTGTTTGCTCCGGTTCGCTTTACACTGCAACAATTGCAACATTCTCCTATTTATTTAACAGGTACCTTAGGTGTGAAATCATCACGACTCCGATACATGTCCTTTTCTTAGCTTTTCGTATTTTTCGAGATCTAGATGGAATTCCTGTTCTGGTTTCAACTCAACTTTTGACTCTTATAATGTTTCTAAGTCCAGCAACAAGCCGCTTAGAGACTTCTCGGAGCATATCCACGGGAAGTATCTCCAATAACCCATCTCCCCCTCTGAAGCTAAAATATCCCCTGCAGAATAATTCGACGAGGCCTAAACGAATATTGGAACCAGGAGGAATGGCTTCCCATACCCTGATCGCGGAGTTGAAGTCACGCAGCGGCCTTGTACCTAGGGTCACGGCGACATCCCCTCGGAACCCCTTTGCTTGAATAAACTCACTAAAAGGCCAGCTGTATAGGATAGAATCATCTTCAGCCTCCCGAAATAGGTCTTCATCAGTATCCCCACAACAAGTTCTCATACTGACCCAATCGACGAAGAGGGAAACAGCTTCCTCAGTAGCATGCTTAGTCAAGGGGAATTTCCGCTGCCCGGTTTTTTGACGCTGTTCTTCTAGTGCCCGGCGGAAATACTCAGAATTTCTAGAGAGTAGATCCGCATGTACCGTGAATGATTTCCCAGATGGAGTGGTAAGCGTAACAATATACTCAGAGAATGCTTCATTCCATTCATATAATGCAGACATGACGTTGAGTGACGAGGAGGCTCTTGGTGTAACAGATATGTATCTGGGCTTGGTTACAAATCAACGACGCCAAATAAGATAAAGTAGGTTGAACGGATCGCCGCGATGGTGTATTGAAGTAATTAGGTCAGTGATACTAATGTTGAAGTTTTCTAGACTCTTGCCACTTGAGGAGAAAAACATATCGCCTCCACTGGTCTAAGTTGATGATACACCCTACTAATATATGTCAAAGGTTTGCTATTCCTTACCTACCTAAAGTCATTAAGCAAGCAAGACACTCTGATTTCATACGCCATAACTCCTAAATAGCAATTTGAAATAACTCTCTGGGCAACCTACAAAGCTATGCCAACCACTACACACCTTTTCCTCTTCATAAATACTGCCGATATCTAAAGGGCTTGGCTCCGACAAACCAGGACTCCAGACACTCTTATATGCCTCACTGCATTATGGAATCCAAATGCTACGGCGAGCATTACTTCTTGAAGAACTAGTAAGAGAGTTAGTAAAGGTTTAGTAAAGGGCCAACCGAATAGCTACTAAGGACATCACATACCTCTGCGGCTTCCTCAGGGGTTACATTAGACGGCTCAGATAGGCTCTGATCGATTAGACCTAACGAAGCTCTAGCTCCTTTCATCTGCCACCATAACTCCCTCCTATCGCCGCCAAGCTCTCCAGAGAGGAGACGATTCTTCAAGTCCTTCAGGAACGAGTTGTACAAGGCCGGCATCTCCCACTTAACCATAGTATCCCTGAACACGCCGAGGTTTTCTATAGCACGGTCGTACCCGCTGTCTCCCAAGCTGTTCGTGATTAACGAGCGAATGATGCTGCCCATCTGCTTCGCAGCGCTTTCGATCTCGGGCTCGTCGTTGGCATATTCAACCATCTGCTTGAACTCGGGAATGGCGTTTTCGGGGTTGATCTTCTTACGCTTATTCTGAGGCTGGCTGAGGAGTGCGTCGATATCGAGACCCGAGATTGGCTCAGGCTTGGTCCCCTTTCGTTGTCGGCCCTTCGCTTTGGGCGGTACTTGACGAATGTTAGTTTGGTACATGCGGATGCTTTGATCCAAGAATAGACAATACCTTTCTTGACATTAGCTTCAGCTATAAGGTCTTCAAGCTTCGATTTGGCCTTGATTACTAAATCTTCAGGTGGGTTTGAATATTTGAGTAAAATGGGAGCAACTGGAGGAAGCGGCTGGTCCGAATAGATTGCTCGGTGTCGGACGACCTGGTTAATACGATGGATAGGAGGACAAAACACATCCTCCACGGGAGCATATTCCATGGTACGGTTACTTAACACTGTTAGCGGCTATACCTCCTTTGGCAGCTTATAATACTCACCCGTCATCATCTTTTGCCCAGCTTGAGATATCCATAGCGTCCACGTAGTCATCCATGGCATCCGACAGCTCCTGACTGGGCAGAAGCCGATGGTCTTCGCGCTTGACATTACCAGTAACAGTAATCACCTTATCGAGAGGGGGGAACTGATAGTTTCTGACATCTTCGGCAAATGGTAAGGGTACGTCGTATAGGCACTCGAAGTTGGGTTCGATGTGGGGCGCAAGTAGAATGAGGGATGGTTCCTTTCCATCCTTTGTTACGATCCGGGCTACTGCATAGGATTCAAGTTCCTGGAGGGAGTGTATGAATGATGAGAGTTTAAGTGCGGCAGCATCGTTTAGTTTCTGAGGGATTGTTTGACACGCCTCTCCCATATTGAAGAATGGTTCATACTAGAGATATCAGTATATGAAAGGGACTCCGACTTAAGAAGCTGAGCCTTATTTACCTTCTCTTGATGTATAAACCCTAGTATAGTGAAGCATTTTGTAGTCTCAAGCTTTGTGATATTGTATTCGGACTCGCTGATGTGTACGGCCGTTCTCCCATATTCATATCCCTTTGCCAATGATTCGAACTCGACATCCCGTTTGCCTCCTGGCGCGTCGGGATCATTGACTTTATATGTCCGAGCATTCTTAACCGCAGAAAATCCGTTTGTGAACTCTACGCCTTCTATTTCGTCACCCTCGGCAGCTTGAGACGGACTAGGATCGGTCTTGAGTATTACTCGGCTGGCTGCCGGCACTGTCGCCTTATGTGTCTTGAAGTACCGCTCCACGCTGATGCTCATAGCATCCGGGTGTTCCTGAGGGTTTCCAAGAGTGAGTTCTCCATCGTACGTCTTATACAGCCTGACAGGTTTTAATCTTGGCATCTCGAGCTCATCAATGGCTTCTGCCATGGTGCCATATAACCCGTCGCATTTATCAACAAGGCTTTTGAGTAGCCCCTCGTTTATTCTCTTTTGGCTTGACTTATCTTCTTCTTTGAATCCGAACTCGGCATCATCAAAATCTACACCTCTGACGAAAGAATAGGATTAGTGGAGCCGACGGTCTCGATGCAATTTCAACTTACAAGACGACGAGTTCAATACCGCAATTCTTGATCTTTGCTGATATGTCATCGAGGTCATCAGGGTCAACAGGGCCCTCGCCATTTGTCACCAGGATGATTTTCCGCTTGTACTTCAGCTTCTTAGTATACTTCTCGATCATCTCCACGGCCACTATTATGGCCGAGATAGCGTCGCCAGTATCAGTATCACTAGGCTTTATAAGGTCTTGTAGTTCGCGTAGATTGGTTAGGTTCATCGGTCCAAGCTCCTGCAGAATAGATATATTCTCATAGCCTTCTCCGGTTTGCTCTTGTATAGGATTGTTGGTCTCGTCGGTTCTCACACCAACAACTCCGACGGCCCATGTCTTCCTCGACGCACCAACGGTTGTGGTGATCTTGTCCCATACGTAGCGCATACCCCAATCGAGATCGGATTCGATCCTACCATTATGACAATCGCCCATCGACGACCCGAGGTCAACGATATATACTGTAGCCTCCTTGTCCGCCATTGTGAGATGATATTGAGGGTTACCAGCCGGAATTAATGATGAAATGAAATGGGATGAAAGACGAAGGCAAATAGAAGTCGTAAACTATCAGGCCATAGACCTTGGTTTTAGTTTTATGAGAAGACTCATAATAAGGGAACTTTACTGAGATGGCGTTGAAATTGATCCATAAGACAACGGCATCTGCCTAGAAGATGTAAGTGACATGTAGGTAGGTACCTTTAGCTAATAGAGCTTAGGTAACAGTGGACTTGTGTGCCTAGTGGCGCGTTCCTGTTCCATCAGGCAGTCGCGCAAGCACCTGACCGCGTGCCGATGCGCCTAATTGACCTGGACCAATCAATCAACCAATGGCCCAAGCTCCTCGGCCGAGGGGTAGAAACAACACACCACCAAATTCAAAAACGTCATCACATTTATAAAAGTTAACTACTGGAACTGTATCCTTCGCTGAAATTTAATATTTAAGATTTATATACTATTTACTTCGCACTACCTCTTAATCCGAAATAGAAACAAGTATAAAAAAAACATGTCGCATATCCTTCTTACCTTAGCTCCTTACCAGGTCTTAACGTAAGTTCATCACTATGCGACAACCACAACACCAAAATCAACAACAAGCCCATACCTTACTACCTAACCCTAACTAACTCTTCTACAGCTACGGTACATTGCTTGGAACGCAGGTCTTCCACGTAAGTTACTCTAACCGCAAATACCGCCGCGACCTTTCTTTTCCGCATTTACTTCACACCTACACACACACCTACACAACGAACGAACGAACGAACGAAACAAATTAACTAAGACCGATAACTCCCCTAGACTTTCATCAACTCCATACTCTCCTTCAAAGTCCTCGAGCGACCTCAATTCGCTACCTTACAACGCGCCGTCTTCCCCGCCTATTTCGGCATCCAGACCGCAGCCCCCGTGCTCCTCGCCCTGACGTATCCTGGGAGTAAGAACCCCTTCGGCGTCCCCTCGAGCTTAGCAGGCGTGTTCCACCCGTCAAACCGCTGGGGGGTGCTTGTACCGCTCGGCACCATCTTCGTAACAGGGCTCGTCAATTTAACGTACCTACTTCCCGAGACGAATAAGATGACCGACCTAAGGCGAGAGCAAGGTAAGATGGGGATTAGCAAATAAAAATTAAGCGGGGTTTTGTCTCTTTCGACTATGTACTAATATAGGTTTGTGATTTAGAAAAGAAGGATGCCAAAGCAAGCTACGAAAAGGGTGCCCACTCCGAGGAGATGGCCGTGCTGAACAAGAAGTTCGGACAACTCCACGGCATCTCTTCGCTTACTAACCTCATCACGCTCATTGCGACAATCGTCTACGGAGTTAACCTATCTTCCCGCCTCGAGTAAGACGGAAACCAATAACTGTTATCTAATGACTCACGTGCACATGAATGAAAGGAAATGGGAGATGAGGTAAATATTCAACATTGGAAGCTGTCAATTATCAATGAGTCTAATACGAGGTATTTCGTACATATGAAAATTGGGGAACCAGACTGTCAATTTATTATAGTTAATATAAAATAAACATCCGACTATCGCGAACTAGTTCCAATGTCCTTTCCGTTTAATAAAATAATAAAATAAAAAAAGAGCACGAGCTTCCGGGAATCCCAGTAGATACTATTTATGTACCTCTTAAAGATAATCGCTCTCAATCTCCGCTTAGTCCCCAACAAGTACGCCGGTTTTAAAAAAGCATTTCCGAAACAATAAGTGTATCCAATACGCACCGATCCCTGGGTATAATAATAATAATGCATACAAAGGGAAAAGCTCACCTAATGCGTGCGATGCGATGCCAATTCGCCATAGTGTATTGTCCTCCCTCCTCCTCCTGCTTCTCTTCCCTTTCATATAATTTTCCCTCCCCCTTCTTTTTTGCCCCTTATCCACTACAACGCTCTAGACCCAACATACATCCCATGCAATGTAATGCAATGTCCATACTAGTGGTTCCCGTAACTACCTAGCTACTACGCTAGGTAGATAGATGGAAAATTCCTCAAAGCTTCTAGCGTGGTAAGAGTGTACCCGCACACACACACCCCTCCACTCCATTTTTTTTTCTCTTTTTGCCAAATTTGTTAGCATATTTTCCTATTTATAGGTAGGTTATTATTAAACCTGGCCGGCCAGGGCCAGCAGCTCCCTCTTGGCGGCCTCTAATTTCAGGCGTCTGGTCTCCTCGTCGTCGACGGGCGGGCGGCTCGCGGGGCGCGAGGCCGCGCGCTGGAGGGAGCTGTGCAGCGAGCGCGGCAGCGGCTTCTTCGCCAGCTGCTCCGCGACGTCGAGCTCCTGCGTCGGCGGGCTGTACTCGCGCTCCAAGGGGGGGATCGGGTATTCCGCGCCGATCATGCGGTTCGCCTTGGGGGCGGGCGTGGTGCTAATAGCGGTAGCAGCAGTAGTAGTAGTGATGATGGTAGGAATGGTAGTGGTGGTAGTCATAGGACTGTCGTCTTCGCTCTCCGATACGGATGAGGTGGGAGACGTTGCTCGCTCGGGGAAGTAGCTGTCGGCGCTTTCGGACGGTTGCTGCTTGGATAACCGCCACCCCCTCGCGGCGGATTGCGCGGGAGAAGATGATGATGATGACGGCGTCGAGCCGTCGAAGAAGGACATGCGGCTGCGCATCATGTGCATAAGTGCGTCCCAAGTGCCGGCCATGGTGACAAGTGACTAAAGGAGATATTGCGGTAGGTAGGTAGGTTATGGTAGATTTTATACAAAGTGAAACAGGTCGAGATAGCAGTCGGACGTTTGGTAAGTAGTAGAGACTTATTTTTTTTATAGGAAGTATGAGTCAGTGGTTAGGTAGTGGAATATGTTGTAGTTATGTTATGTAGTCTTCTAGCAAACGTCTTCCTCCCGCTGTAGTAGATAATAGAGAAGTCAGAGGAAGAGAAGGGAGAGGAAGGAAAGAAAAAAAAAAACAGAAGGATTTTTGAAGAGGGCACGAGACCTATGTATACGTCTCGTGTGAATGAGATATATACCTAGGTAATCATGTAAGCCAAAAAAAAGAAAAAAAAAGAATGAGGGCTAGAAAGAGGGCATTAACTACCTATTCATCATATTAATCATCTTAATGGAACCCCCACTCTCTCTTTTGAGTCTTCTGGGATCGGAAAACGGATCTAACTAAGCTACCTAGTCATGCATTCTTGGGTCGAACAAGCATATTTGCAAGCAAGGGTATCGTCAGCGTCGAATTACCTATTATATTACCTAGGTAGTTTGTATTATTTTATATTAACTTTACTTACTAGCTGCAATTAGGGTCAGTTAAGGGTCAGTCAAGGGTCCCGGCCAGTAAGGGTCCTTGGTCCCACTCTCCTACCGGGGGTTATAAGCATAATCAGATCATAACAGATGCATAGTGTATACGTAAGGTACTATCGTGAAAAAGTGGTGTAGTTTGTTGGAGGTGTGTGAACCTGGCAGCTTGGGTTTGGGTGGCTTCCGGCGGTGGAACCCTCGAGGTGGGATAGCTTACCATATGCAAGTCGACGTTGATCTGACGATCTCCTACCTTAGCAGGTTATTACTACTACCTTGTAAAAACAACTATCTCGTTACCCTCCTCTTCGTTTACTTGTTACCGTGATCTCCAAATATTAGGTATTGTCATAAGTATAAATGGGCACGTGATCAACTTCCCTCGGTGAACTGGTAGATAGTAAAAGCCGTAGACCATAAGCTATAAGCTCATAGGTTATATGTAAGATCGTACACAGTAAAACTCGTGGTTAACGAACACAGCATCTAGGTATCTAAGCGAAGCGGCTATCCGTGGATGCATGTGTCACTTCTTAGTAGATTACTAGTGAAGTCAATCCGGTCTTCGGCTGCTTAAAGCCGAGTTGTCTACTAGTTTAAGTAGGTTAACTAGTCCTTTGTAGAATCGTTACTAAAGATAGTAAATTACCTAACTTGAAGACTTCTGGGTCCTAAACATCTCTACCAATTAGGTATAAAGCTATAAACCGTTCGGCTTAGCCAGATTACTGCTTCAGAGATGTATCTTTCCGTGGGGGATATATTCCTAAATAAGTCAATCTGGGGTAATCTAAATTGGCAAGACAAGGCCATCTCCTCGATTTCTGGAATAAAACGTAAAAAAAGAAAGAAAGAACTAAATAAAAGACTTGTGATATGGCATGGACTGTATTCTGGCTATGATTCAATAACGATAGACACTTGCGTCACGAAGCGAGTAGTGGCGTCAAAGCAAGTATGCGATGAGACGCCTCCGTATGCTACTATACCCGCCATCATCGTTTGCATTGGGTCTTATCGGGAGTCCGAGCAATGGTGGGGCTGTAGGATCGTGGCCTGCGTAGCAAACCTGGTCTCTTCCGGTATCATACATGAGGGGCGCGCCAGCCCGCATACCATCACCTGCAATGTATTTGAAGGGGAAATTGTTGACCGACCACAGATTATTTTGTTATTTTGTTGAATAAAATGGTAGGTCCTGCACAAAGACGGTCTATCTAAGATCAACCATCTACCCCCATGAATTAGGTAAATCAACACATCTCCCCCCCCTCCACCCTCGCTTCCCCCCGCATCTTGGGAAAGACAAATAGATTATCGTATTGAGGCTTTCGCGCCCCGGATGGGGTTGTACACCTGCGTCACGTTGCAGTAGACTGCCAAACAGATGTGAATGCGAGACCGTCGTTGTATGCACACATGGGCTCCTACTTCCCACGCCACCTACTCACTAATGATTACATACTATGTAGTTATTGGAGGTGGCTTTTTACTTTTGCTTTGCCTTCATTCGCTTCGCTAAATCGCTCGTCCGAATTATCTTTGGCGTCTTCTCCGGAGTTTTGTATGAAGTGAAGCTGGGTATGAGAGCCCCGACTCGCTGTTGGTAATACTTGTACTCTGGATACTTTCCAGAACTGATTAGTTCCGTGAGCCAAGTAGATCCCTGAAAAATCATCATTAAAAATAGAGGGCCTAGACCTGCCCAACTGTAGAAAGTCTTGCTTGCGTAACAGCTCCATTGGTATAGAGTCAACCAGATAGTCTGCTCGGCTGCAAAGTTAGGATGCCTGCAGAAAGCCCATAACCCAGAAGTGATGAAACCTCGGTCAAGCTCTTCCTGAGTGAAACCGCAGCCCCGTGGCACCTTTGCCGTCTGTTGGTATTCCTTCTTGGCTGATTGGTAGTCTAAAATGACCCTTCATTAGTAAAGTAAAGGTAAGGTACACAAAGCAATGAAGTATATCACATACCCCATTGTTGCTGGTCGCTAAACCATTCGGATACTATGAGACCGATCTGAATTGTAGTGAAAGCTAAATCTGCTGCTGTAACCTCTAGTTCAAAGTTGGAAGTTAGGAGGATAATGTATGTTGGCGCTGCAAGAAGGAAAAGCAATATGCTCTGAATGAAGGAGATGAAGGTGATATTGAATAGGAAGAAAAGTACCGGGTGTACTTTGCTGCGAATTATTTCCCTGCAAATTAAATTAGATGGTTAGATAGGGGCAAATGTGACAAAACGACACACCATCTATAATCCTCAGATCCGACGTTATAACCACCTTTCCGGAAGTAATTGAACGTCAAACGAGCCTTACGAACATTAGCTACAAAAACCGAAAAGAATATTTTAGATATTTATGAGTTTACACACGCTCCATATTGCGCTCCATAGCAAAATAAGGTCAACCCTCCGGCTTGGAAGATGATTCAGGTGAGACCAAGCAGCAAAATGTGCATGATATATCGTTGGCAACAGACTCCACATGCGATCAACCTGGGAGTAATTACGATTGATTTCGGACACAACTAAGAAGATGACACCGAGAAATATCGAAAACGCAAGCCCGGAAATAAACGGGTTGGTATTTTTGTATAATTCGAGAATTGATTCGTGCGTCAACAAGGTATGGTATAGCTTCCTAGGGAGTTCGTAAAGTTGTGGTAGGTATGGCTCGATTACTTGGGAGTAGTCCGCGCAATCTTGGAGCTTCTTAACCAAAGGCAAAGCCATCTTGTAAATTTGTAACGGATAGGAGCGTGTCAGTACTCAGTATCGTTGAGAGAGAAGACGACGAGGTTTTATATTTCCTATTGTGCTTCCAATTGTTGGAAGTAAAGTCATGACGTTGCTTAAGGAAGTCGACATTCAGCTCAGGTACATTAGGTACTAATACCTAGGTAAAGAGAGCACCAGTCGAGTTTACAGCACGGGCCAATTTTATGTCATTTCAGCCTTTCGAACATGGGCAGGGGTAAACGGCAAACGGGGCTATTAAGGGGGGGGAGGGGGGTGTAACCTTAAAAGCCTTACCTAAGATAAACACCAATAAAAGAGTTCAAATTTTTTGTTGAAGGTATTGGCTGAGAAGTTATCGCCCAATCGCTTAGAAGAAGAAAAAAAAAAGTTCAAAATTTCGAAAAAGTCGGGAAGGCACGCAATGAATAAATACCTATATCGAAAACTGAAAAATAAGGCTAAGGCAAGGTAGGTAAATGCACAGTATTTATACAATATCTACAGTACAGCGACTGCTGGCAATACCTACTTCTAAGGTATCAGATACCTCACAATACCTTCTAATATTTACTTGTTTCTAATACTCGACTTATACAACTCTTCGTTACCCATTTTCAAGACGGAATAGATACCTAATCCATGTGATCTATTTAATCATTTGCCCGTTCCCAGCAGTTACGAGGAGCAATCGTCACCTATGAGATGTTTGCTTAGCTCTTCGTGTCGTGTGAGAGGCGCACGTCGAGTATCGCCGTTAACGTTTTGCTTCGACGCTTTTCGTACACGATTCCAGTCGACCATGAGAGTCCTTTGCGTTGCCGAGAAGCCCTCCATCGCGAAAGCTGTCGCAGGTCACCTCTCAGGTGGTCAAGCCCAAAGTGTAAGTCTTAACTCATATTGGCCCGTCTGCGTGACTATCAACTGTCGACCTGCTAATATATGTCTAGCACAACACACCCGAAAAGTACATCAAAAATTATGTTTTTGAATACGATTTTGGGCATCCTTGGGGTCGTTGTCATGTCACCATGACCTCCGTCCTTGGTCATATCACCTCGGCTGTATTCCCTCCCGAGTATAAAAGATGGGAGCATCCGCCACCCGACCGCCTATTCGATGCACCTGTAAACATAATCATCGCCGAGGTACGAGTTGCGTCCCTTAGGTTCATACGCCCAGTAGAGTTTAACGTATCCCACAGGACAAGACCAAGGTAGCGGACAATATCGAAAAACAGGCACGCTATGCCAATGCGCTCTGCATCTGGACAGATTGTGATCGTGAAGGCGAACACATAGGATATGAAATATGCGAGGCCGCGAGAAAGGGCAACAGGACTCTGGATATTAAGAGGGCCAGGTTTAGTAACATCGAAAGAGCGTATGTCTATCGACTCGAACCCTAACTGAATAACATGTAGCTAAACACGAAATTTAGGCATATTTTGAACGCAGCCAGGAACCTAATAGATCTTGATCACAGACAAGTCAACGCTGTGTCTTCTCGGATCGAATTAGATCTTAGGATAGGATACGCGTTTACCCGGTTTCTGACCACGAACCTACGGACTTTAGGAGGGCCCTTCAAAGAACTCGTATTAAGCTATGGTTTGTCGTCCTAGAATTTGACGGGTAATCCAATTCTAACGTATTAGGGTCCTGTCAATTCCCAACGTTGGGTTTCGTAGTAGATCGGTACTTTCGAGTGAGGAATTTCAAGCCGGAAGCGTTTTGGAGCATCAAAGTCATGCACAAGCGGGAAGGCATGGATGTCAACTTCAGTTGGTCACGCACTCGCCTTTTCGACAGAGCATCGACCGTCATTCTTTACGAAAGATGCCTTGCTGCTAAATTGGCCAAAGTGACCAAGGTCCAGGAGAAGCCAACGAAGAAATGGAAACCTCTACCACTAACTACAGTAGAACTGCAGAAGATGGCCACTATATTTTTGCACATGACGGGTCAGCAGGCGATGGAAGCTGCAGAAAACCTTTACAATAAGGGCTTCATCAGCTATCCCAGAACGGAAACCGACCGTTTCGATTCTGGTATGAATCTCCGCGCATTAGTACAAAAGCAGACGCAATCCGACTCGTGGGGTGAATTCGCGCAGAATCTAGTCAATGGTGGATTTCAGCAACCTCGACAGGGTCGAAATGACGATAAAGCACACCCCCCTATACACCCCATCACCTACGCAGCACCCACAGTCCTTGGTGATAGAGAAAAAAGGGTTTACGAATTTGTTGTTAGACGATTTTTGGCATGTTGCTCGGAGGATGCCAAAGGTGTTGCCACAGATGTCGATTTATTATATGGCGAAGAATCCTTTCATGCTCATGGTGTCGTCGTTCTGGAGCGAAACTACTTGGACGTATACATATACGATAAGTGGACTGGTACTGCACAACTACCTAAGTTTACGGTTGACGAGCTTTTTGAGCCTACCGAAGCTCTCATGACGGAGGGCAAGACTGCACCTCCCAATTATCTTACTGAAGCTGATCTAATTGCTCTCATGGACGCCAATGGAATCGGAACAGATGCTACAATGGCAGAACATATTCAGAAGATCCAAGACCGAGAGTACGTCCGTGCTGTGCCCCGAACCGCGCGAGCCGCAGACGATGAAGGCGGAGATGAGAATGAACCTACTGGACGAGGACGAGGTACCCGTGGTGGCCGTGGTCGAGGTGGTCGAGGAGGCGGATCGGCAGCCGGTGGGAGGGGAGGAGTGAAAGAATTCATCCCAACAAAATTAGGCGTGGCTCTAATCGAGGGATTCGATAGGATGAATTTCGAAACCAGTCTTGGGAAACCGTTTCTACGCAAGGAAATGGAACTCAAAATGAAGGCTATCTGCGAAGGCCGTACAACTAAGGAGGCTGTCCTAAACGAGAGCATTCGGCAATACCGCCAGGTCTACTTGCAATCACAAGAGAAGTTAAATATCCTCAAAGCGGTAAGTGTATATGATAACCTCATATAGATGCGAGCAAGAACTAATCACAAATTACACAGGCATGTCGACAATATGTCCTCCAACAAAATGGCGGTTGAAAGAGATGGTTGGTTTATTTTGGCCAATTGGTACGGTTGAGGTGCCATTGTGTCCCGCGAAGGAATCGCAAAGAATCCGAAAGTTTGACCAGGTCCTACCGTTTGATAGTAACATATGCGCATACAGCGCAATATTTTCGCGGACCGAATCCCTACTGGAAGATGACGGCTGATGGAAGCAACGCACTGTAAAATGATGGCCTACTCCGAATACCGGCCCTATAATTACTCAGAGGATGACTCTCAGCCTGATGAAGGGTTTCCGGCAAAATAGGCGCCAGCGGATGGGCTGAACTTCGTTGAGGCAAATGTGCGTGCTTTTCACGCACTCTCTCGAATTGGACGAAACGTAGGCACCTAAATGCAGGACCTAACGGCATAATTCATAAGAGTTACGCCTATATGGTAGACCTAAGCCATGGGGTATGGCGAAACTACCTGCTTGCCTGGTAACATATATGTAGGTACCTAGAGCAGCAAGACATACATACATACATACGCACATGTATGTATGTAGATGTGACACCCGCTCATCTCCACCGACCTAACCACCGACCTAAGAAACATGTCGTCGGATCGCGTTATCCCAGAACGTGGGGGAATAATACTGGATGATGGGTTATTCTCGCGGAACCCTCTAGCGGGGTAGTTGAACTCTAGGAAGTCGAGATACATACTCCCTAATGGTGGAAAACACAACCCCTCTCCGGATACGACCATTCACGATCGTGTACTACCCGGCTTAGATACGCTCTTTCATGCTCGTCCTAACCTTAGGTATTCATCGACTGCTAGGTAACCATTAGGTTGCTAGCTACGTATGTAACTAGTAACCGGGCTTACATCCGAACTTCGTGACATATGCGCGGCTGGTTCAGCATCGACTCGACTAAATTATAGGACTAACAAGCCGGCGGCAAGTCATGGAAATACGTCTTAATACATTATTCCGGTGCGTTCTTTCGCCACTTTTTTGGCACTATGGCTAGCTGAGTGTTGGTGAAATGGGGCCTGGCTCGAGCATCACGATGGTTATTTTCAACCAATCACATCACCGCGCTTGCGCAACGTGAAGCATTCCTGGGTCCATGGCTGTCGAGATTTGGGGATCATGTGTTGCCGAATTCGACCTACTTACCAAATACCTACTTAATTACGCAGCCTCGAACTCAATTTTTTCCCCAAGATGTGCGTGTCCTTTCCAATTAGCAAGTTGGCTAGCGAAAAAAAAAACCAGTCAAATTAGACCATTGAATCTACCTAAAGTACGCAAGAAAGAAGGGGGGAAAAGTATACAGAGCCACCAGGATAGCCGATGGACAGGCGAGTTTGAGGCTGCACATACCAACACTCTAGTGTTCTGTTTCTCAATTCAATTGACGAGGATTTCATCCTCGACCTACCTTCTTAACCTACCAAACCCGAAAATGGATTTTATTGGACGGCGCAGTGTGTGACGAGAAATGTTCCTACTATGTATATGTAATAGATCAGACCTATACTTCTGCTGCCGGAGAGTTCCTGCACGTTGATAACGAGGACTCCTATTCTCGGCTTGGCTACAGGGCTTTCTCCGGACGCGGGAATCTAATGGGTTCTAAGAGATAGCGGCATTCCATCCCTTGATATGCGAGATAGCCGGGGGGGAGCAAATAGACGGCTTTTGTCCTTTTCGGCTCAATGGCGGTTTTGGGGGTTTTCTTTTTTTTAGTAAGAGAACCCATCCCTCGAGGGAAACTTGGACACACGCCCCACGAGTTTCTTCGCGAGACACACCCCAGATTATTCACCATTTGTACAAGAGGATGAGGAAGGGATACGGCTCCATGTCTAGGATATTCCATTTTTATTTTTGTCGGCTTATTACTGTACCTCATGTAGTGCTTATGTATTTCGCATATACCGTACATATTAAGGTATGTATTGTAATGTATATACGTAAGGTTACCGGGTAAGCAGGCTTAAAAGTCGTCATGGCTGTTGGCGTCTTATTAATGGCAACTAACTTCCAAGGTTGAGTCAAGTGCCATGCCAAATAGTGACAGGCGAGTTGATTAGATAGGTTAGGTACAGGTACCTACCTACCTAGGTAGGTAGTGAGGTCATGCCCTCCTCGTACTTAGCGTACTTAGCGTAACCCTGGCTTTGTGCCCTTGTCAGTCAACATTTCAAAAAAAAGGTTGAATGATAAGACCGCACAAAGACCATCCATAAACGATAATTCGATAACTCGCCACAGTACAACATCAACACACCCAGGTTGTTACGTTAGATAATGCCACCACCACCACCACCACTACTACTACTACCATTACTACTACGTAGTTCAAAAGGTTCAAAAGAGAAGAGATGGTAGGTCCACTGTGTTTGAAGCGGTCGTGCTATAATTATTGTACTGCCTCTGCTGCGGTTGTACGTATGACTCCTTTATATGGAACTCTTACATAGGTATGTACCTAACACAGGACTAAAAGAAGGCTGTACCTATGAGGATGAAGTACCGTCAAATTCTAATATTATATTAGTTAATGTACCTACACTAGGTATGTAATATTTGGAGACAGCTGAGCAGGAAACTGGAACACGTTAGATAGATTTAACTGTATAGGGGAGCTTGGCTTGGGGGATGATGATGGAAGAGGATTCCATGTTTTTTAATGGTGGAATGTTTTTTCTGTTGCTGTCAGGTACAGAAAGTACGTATTTATTAATACTACGTACCTCATTAATAACTTACATAAAGTACTTATACATATCTCATATGGCACATGCCTTGGATCTATTGTACAATACATATTGGAATAGACATAACTTTCATTAAGTACACCATACACCTACCCCTTTTCTCTGCTAGGACCACGTCGTGGCTACTGCTCTTTGAGCAATCAGGTGCGTGCATTACGCCCTGTGCGCCATGCGACACCTGCTGACCCTGCCTTTTGACAACACCCCCCGGACACCAGTAGGTAGAACCAGCGGTAGACCGTAGGCGTAGTAGACTTGTGGTAGGCATACCTAGCGGCAGAGAGCGGTTAGCGTAGAACCTTCTTCCCATTGTCTTAGCGAAAGCACAAGCAATTGAAGATTACATTAGTAGGTCGCAGCCGTCGCTCGCTCTTCACGTTGATCTTTCCTCTCACTAAGGAAACATCAACAACACAACAAATTGACATCACTGCATTGTTTTGCACCCAAGAGTCATCTTTTGTCGCAGTCAAGAGAATCGCGTCAGCGCTGCCATTTCGCCTAAATTTTCGTTTTTTTGTTTTCTCTCTTTCCACTAGTTAGAGACTGAAAACAAAAACAATTCTGTCGCCATACCGCAACTTTTCTATTACTTCGGGATTGTTCTTTGTAAGTGACTCACCGCAGCCTCTCTTATTATCATTTCATCTCATCATTTCGCCTCATTCACCATTTCTTTTCTCCTGCCGACTCTATGGTCGTGTTCGCCTAAGCAAACCCATTTCATCCAATAGCATAATTTAATTCTATACTAACGTTATATCGCCTCTCCTTCCTAGACACAACTCGAAGTATCCAATCCCTTCGAAATGGCAACTATGGCATCGGCTTCTGCTGCTCGCGATATCCCTAAGACCTCCCCTCTCAGCCGAGACAACTTAACTGCTGTAGCGGCTGCTCGGAGCGTCCCTGTGACACGAACTCATTCCCTCCCGACTCCTCCTAACTCCATCTCACCTACGCTGCCGCCCCACGGCCTAAAGGCACAGCTACTCAAGGCCAAACTCGACTGTGTCGACTCCGACCTCGACCTTCACGAGGGAGTCGACAACAGCCCTATCGGCTCGCCAACATTCGAATCTACGGGTGCTATTACCCCGGCCCTGCTAGCCAAATATCATCTCCCCGAGATTCTGCTGAACCACGGTCCCTTAGCCATCCGATACATCATGGGTTATTTGACCACCTCAGTACCTGGCTTTGCAGGGATCCCCCCGCCGAAGGCACGAAGGTTAGTTGTGGCAGCATTAGAAGGACGTGGACAAGGGCACGGTGTCGAAGGAGGTGGAGTCGATGGTGACGTGGAATTCCAAAAGGTCGGATGGGGTCGGTGGGACGCTAGGCGACGGGGTCAAGCTGCTCGAGATGCGGTGTCTCGCCAATCCATTGCCCAAGGCGATTCTAGAATCCCTCCCACTAGTATACCAATTTCAAAAGGCGCAGGATGGAACGCTGACCGATCCCGGTTAAATGCACGAGCAATTAGTATTGGAAACTCGGCAGCATTTTCCCACGATGACCGGGACGTGACCATGACGGAGAATGAGGCCGATAAAATGTCGCTCGACTCTTTAGACGGACCCGCTTCGGCTTCCTGCTCTTCGGCACCCGATGATGAAGATATGATCATGAATGACGATCCGGAGGATGCCACGGACGACGAAGACTGGGCAGCTGTAGGAGCTGCCGCACTACGGGCCGCGTCGTATTCAAATCCGGCTGAGGCCCGTCGAAGTGCAAACTACCCTTCCCATGTATATAATTCTTGCGGTTTCCGGTCCTTCTCCGGCAACACAGGTATGCTTCGGGAGCCACGTCTCGATAATATCGACTTGGATGCATTGGCGGCATCGTCGGATGCACAGGAGCGCGAGGCAATCCAGGCTCTTTTACAACTCGGTTCTGTATAATAATCTAGCATGGGCGGCGTTTCAGGGGACATCTCGGCTCGGGTGGACCTAGTTTGTTTTGTTGGCCAGGCTGACCAGGCTGGTTAGCAACATGTCATTTCTTATCGTGGCGGACATTCACCTCGATCATCATTATTCTTATTGTCCGGCATATTTCCGACGTCCGACGTCCGACGTCTCTGGTTTTCGCGGATAATCAGAGGCACCCCATCATTTCCACTCTAAGGATGTCACGGTTTTGGAACATTGTTCTTGTCGACGGCATGTTGCATGGATAATCAACCTCGGGGGTCGCATCTCCGCGGCTGCGGGCGGTTTGGAGTTTTGCTTTCTTGTTACCTTTGTTTTACCAGTTGCTACGCGATTTAAGAATCTTGCGGCAAGCTGGCCTGATGTACGTTATCGGAGCTTGCCGACATCAGTCCAAGGAATACGGCTACCTTGAGCCAGTGGTTAGGCCTCGCGTGCTCGGTGCTAGGTGCCTTCGGACAGTATCTTCGTTTGAAAATTATACCCCATTGCGACGTAAATATTCGATTTTAATCACTTTATTTTCCGCTGGCAGAAAATACCCCTAGCTTCAACAGCACACACAGAAGGAGCAGAAACACGACTCGTTCGACGGTTAACGAGCATCAGGAATTGCGCTTGCGTCACATACTTGCAAGAGCTTGAATTAACATATTTTAATTAATGGATGTTCCCGTACGCGAAAAAGATGGACAGGAAAGGGATAGGGTTTAAGGGTGTTGGTATTGTTTACCTGGATAGACGGAGCGTAGCCAAATTGGCAACAAATTGGTAGTGCGAGGGAATAGAGCCAAGCCGATCATCGTAAGGCAGTTCGTCTCGCGGCATATTATATTATTAACAGACGAACAACAACAATAGTCTAGTCATGTCTAGTCCTGTCTTGTCGAAAACATGCGAAGACTCACTCAGCCAGCGGAAAGAGAAGGAAAAAGACAAGTAAATCCCTTTTTTTGGAGGATAGTTGGGCTAGCAGCTTTCTAGCTCTGCGTTTATCACCACTCAAAAATGAAATGAGAGCACCAATCGTCCAACCCACATATTTCGTCTTGTGTCTTGTGTCTCGTATCTTTTTGTCGGGAGAGCTAATCGACGTGCTTATGTCAAATACCGGGCGAAGAAATCGTAGGTTGTAATGCTCCTCATACTGATGGGACCGATAGTTATAACAACCCTTACGCGATGGAATATGTCTTTATCTCGAAAAAAAAAAAAAAAGAGGGGGAATACGATAGCAACGAAGATTTTCTAAATTGTGTCTAGCTTTTGATATATTAGGTTAGTACCTAGCTACCATTAACTAAAGACTCAATGACGTAAAGTTTGTTGATTTCGTTGGTCTCGATTTAACCTCGACGGGTGGATATTATTATGTGATGTGGTATATATAAAGGAAAACTAGTGAAAGCATGGGAATCGACGGGATTTTCATCACATCACGCACTAACGATATACCATCGATGGGAATTGTAATATCGAGTTTTTATAACTGCCTACCAAGATACTATGGAATGTCTTAGGTAAATATCAAACCTAAGGTAACAATTATGAAGCGTTGCAAGCTAGTGTTAATGTGAAGATAGGCGGCAAGTAAATAAATGTCAGTTAATTTCGGTTTATTTAGTTGCTCACTTGTAGTCTCACTTGTGGTTTTCTTGGATTGTTAGTCTAAGTTTGAGTATTTTGGTGCTTATTCTGCTAATGCTGTTCAATCACATTGCCTCCCGTATATATAAAAGATCGCTTAGTGAAGTTGGCTGAGGCTCGGTAGATGTTGCATGTTTCTAAGAGTTTTGACTCTTCACTAGTCTCAGCCCAGCTTAGTTTAGCCGTGTCGTGAAGGATAAAATCTTCATGTAGCCGAGAGCGGCTGTTATTATTCAAAATATACGTACAAGTTAGCATTCTATCATTGACGGGTTCGCCACTTCTAAACAGGGTTGGAGCGTCTGCTTAGGAGAACGTAATATCTTTATCATCCCTTATCGTTCATTGATTGCGCAATCGCCAACTAATGCGCGGCTAGAAGTATATTGAACTCTACTTCCCTGCCTCATAAAGCAGTACATAGTGACAGAAGAGAGAAACAAGATATCTCACTTAGATATGACCATGCAATAATTGATCCAGGTACAACAGTAACTGATGGAGTCAGTAAAATGCGAACATGCGAACATGCGAACAGAGTGCTGGTAAAACATGACGATTCAGCTGTCATCATTCATCTGCAAGAGGTAGACCGACGACCGACCGCAAGATCTGGAGGGACGCGTGCCGCATAAGAGATTTTATCTAGATGATGTAGGGCGTAAGAAGCAACGGCTGAGTCAGATCTGATGGGCTACAATTGTAAGAAAAAAAATAAGGAAAATCAAATAAGGAGGCTGCTTGATGTTGTAGTAGTAGATTCGATTGAAAGCGCGAGGATAGATAGGTACCACTACGGTATGTAATATCAAAGTCTTCACCGAACGGAAATCGGCTCAGGTCCTTTATTTCTTGGCTTGCGGCATTCTACGGCTGTAATACCAAATGTAGTAAGAGATGGAATTCAGCTTCTGTGTCTCTCTCGTCTTTCGTTAAACCTGAATAGGCACCTAAAGTTGGTGGTCGGACGTTCGAGGACGGAAGTTGTGCCACAGAAAAGCTGGGTATATGTGGATTTCCCAAGGAATCATCGCTCAGCCTAGATTATCCCGACGTTGAAGTCAAACAAAAACACATGTCGTTTGTCTGTACCCCGTTACTTTCCCAACGTTGCCGAGATGGCAGAAGAAGTAGTTTCAACGAAGCGCATGGCCAAGAACTTGGCGGGCGGAGAGGAAGACTAAGGCTTGGCCACCGGCGGAACGTAAATGACCCCCCCTTTTTTTTGCTGTAAAGTGAACACCATGTCCAGAATACCAAGAGATTACCAAGACTTTCCGTCCGCCGTCATAACCGACAACGACGTTAGGTACTACATACATTAGGTACATAGTTCTAAGGGGGTGGGATGGATTTACTACAAGAATCGGGAGAATGGAGCTGGATATTCGGCACGAGGATGTAAGATAGGCTGTATAGCACGCCGCTGTATATGTAGACCGGCCTCTAGGTTATCTAGGCAGGTATTATGAAGCTGAAGAAACAAACGAATAGCTTCTTAGGTATAAGACAAGATGATAACTACCTAGGTAAGGTTAGATGGTTAATATTAAAAAGAAAAGGGGGGAGACAGACATGACATAGTCAGAGAAGACCGGATATACCTACTTGAACACCGAATTATATTATATTAGGTAGGCAACTACGTAAGGTAACCTTGAGTGCCCAAGGTAAGTAAGGAAGGCAAAGTCAGGAAGACAAGTCAGTATAAAAGCAGCGCATGTCTTTTCAACGGCCTAGGTCTAGCCCAAGATCAAATGTTGGTTCACGGATGTAAGATGCCGACTGATAAATTACTACAAGAAAGCCCGAAAAAAAGGATGTTTTCTGAGACGATTCGAGGAACTCATTCGCTACTCATTAGATAAGAAGGTCATCGTATGTAGTACATTGGTACGTAATAAGGTAATGATCATTGATGATTGACGATGAGCTTCTACAGTACCTTACACGGAAGGTATGCGTAAGAAATACCTAGACCTCGCTAGTGCAGGTTGATATTATGCAAAAGTGCGAAAAAGAAGAAGAAAAGAAAAGTAGGTACGTACCACGTATTAACAGAATGAACAGAAGGTGGGCGCAGTCGAGTCTCGGCGCAGGAGGAACCAGCGTCCAAGGTTTTTTCCAAGCTTTCTTCCAAGCATCTGTAAGCATTTTCGTGCATTTCTGGGCAGATATGTCGAGACAATCATCAAATGCCAAGGCCCGCCAAGAGCTTGGCATTCCCTTGGCACGGAAGTCACTACTGAGGAGGGGTGACTCGGTCTTGGTAGTCACCATGCGCTGTAGATCGAGTCACTTTCGGTATAAGGTACCTGACTCGTTTGCCCCCATTTCCCTTAAACCAATCAACAAGGGTCACCCGCTACACCCAAGACCCATTGCCAAGACTTTCCGCCTCGATATCGCCAAGGTCAAACGTCCATAATAAGGAGCAAGGACGGCGCGCTCGATTTACATAAACTCTACGTTCCATCTCTTTCTCCAGACAAACAAGTTCAGGCTTCTTTTCTCCTTTTGCTCTTTTGGGGAATTGAAATCTTAACATTTATCAATTTTTGTTGCTCCGATTTTCGAGAAGAGAAACCAAAAAAAAGAAGGCATTAAATAAAACGGGTTCAGTAGCCTTCCAACTATTTAAGGAACCCTTTTCGGTTTTTAGACATTACCGCATTTGTTAGTCGCATCCCATGTCGATGAGCGTGGACCGCCAAGAACAAGACCAATACCAATACCAATACCGTTTTTAGGTACCGCACACAAGCACAGCCAAAAAGCCCGGAAGACCGAGAAGAGACAAAGCAAAATACCTAAGTAAAAACGGTCAAAGCGAAAAATATTACCCGGCGGATTAAACTTTTTACCGCTTACAACTTTGACGATCACGTGCATACATATTTTGTTATCACGTGAAAGAGATCGCCCCCCGGTACCCCCTTTACTGGTTTTAGAATTCTAGGACCGAGAGCATAGCCATGTCGGCAGCACCCGAGAGCAATCCGATCCAATCGGGCGGCGAGAGCTCAACCTCTAACGGCACTACCCCAGCGCCTTCAACAGCTACCACCGCAACTTCGCAGTCTAGTGCCCCGCCGGCTGATGACTCCCTACAGTGCCGTTGGACTGGATGCAGCGAAAAGTTCGCGTCGGCCGAAACTCTCTATGTAAGTTTTATCAACGCCATTACTCAAAATGGCATTTATTTTTGGGATTTTAAGCAAGGGTTCTTCTATCATGTTGGTTCTAAACTAACAGCTATACAGGAACACATTTGCGAGAAGCATGTTGGGCGTAAGTCTACTAACAACCTCAACTTGACTTGCCAATGGAATCAGTGTAAGACAACTACTGTCAAGAGGGATCACATCACATCGCATATCAGAGTTCATGTCCCCTTGAAGCCGCATAAGTGTGACTTTTGTGGAAAGTCATTCAAGCGTCCTCAAGATTTGAAGAAGCATGTCAAGGTACGTACTTTATCTTGAACTCAGTTAGCATACGCCGCTCTTCCTTCAGCTCTCTAATTCCGATTACAGACACATGCGGATGACTCTGTTCTTGTCCGCTCGCCGGACCAGCACGGCCCCATGAACAGTGGCTACCGAGCTCAAGGAAAAGGTATGTATCTCCCTTCAGTTCGAATCCCCCCTCCTGATTCCTCATTTGGAGGCTAATTTGCCTCATAGCTCCGTCCAGCTATTATGATCACAATGGTCAGATCCGTACTAACTCGGCCGCCTTTGGTCAGCCGCCTCATCCCGCCGGCCACCCAAGTAGTTACTATCAGCACCACCCTCAAACTTCCTTTGGAGGTCCCATGTACTATCAACCTATGGGTGGTCGCGGTGATCACATGGGCTATCAGGCTTCTGCCGAATATGACAACCGCAAGCGCACCTACGATGTACTAAATGAGTTTTTCGGAGACGCCAAGCGTAGACAGCTTGACCCGAACTCGTACGCCCAGGTTGGACAGAGACTCCTGCCATTGCACGGAGTTCTTCCTATTCACTCAGGCTCCCTCGGGGCAGAGTATCTCCCGAGTCCGGGTGTCATGACGGTCGATGGACCCGCTGGCCATGGTCCGTACCAACAGCATTATTCATTACCCCCTATGCCGAACGTCCGCACTAAGAGCGACCTTATCCAGATCGACCAGCTCCTCGAGCAGATGCAGAGCACGGTCTATGAAAGCTCTAATACGGCCGCCGCCGCAGGAGTCCACCAACCCGGCTCCCACTACCTCCCTCTAAACTTCCGTCACAGCCAGTCTCCACCGCACTCGACAGCGCCACCTCAGTCCGCTATGGCCAATAACGCATACTCGGCCGCTCATGTGGCTTCACCCTTAACTGCCGTCTCTTCGACCCACTCGAACGGCACTCCGGCTGTGACGCCCCCGTCAAGCTCAATGTCCTATACTTCCGGACACTCGCCCAGCGCCTCTTCGTCCGGTCTATCGCCGTTGACGCGCCATAGCTCGACCACGTCGGCTCTGTACCCGACCCTACCCGCCGTCACGTCGGGCTACCCCGGCCAATCAACGACGTCGACTCTCGGACCTACATTCGACCCCGACCCTCGCCGTCGCTACTCGGGCGGCGTGCTGCAGCGCGCCAACGCCGCGCAACTCGACCGCGAAGCAGCAGTATCGTCATCTTCAGCCCACACCCCGCGCGGGTCCGAGTCCACCGCCATCTCGGCCGTCAGCTCGCCGTCCGCGGAGTCGGAGGCCAGCGCCGAAGCCCGCGAGGACCAAGCATACGAAGCCTGGCTCGAGAACGTCCGCGTCATCGAATACCTGCGCGAGTACGTCATCGACCGCATCAAGCGCAAGGACTACGACGCCGAGTCCCCTGTCTCGGCAACGCCGTCGGCAGGCAGCAGCAGTGGTGGTGGTGCAACGAGTGATATGGAAGTCGATTCCCCGACTAGACCGCCTAGTCAGCCGGCGTATCCGGCGCTGCCGCTGCAGTAAGTCGGGGTGCGACAAGGGGTAATGGAAGGATGAAATGAAATGAACGAAAAGGGGGAAACAAGAAAGGAAGCGAGAGAAGCGAAAGAAGCGAAAGAAATGTGACAAAGTGCAAGGAGGATGTATATAACTAAGGCTGGGCTATACGGCGTTTGACGAGGTGTATGAAGTTACCCAACCTACCTACCTACCTAGGTACCTTAGCTACCTATGTTGATTTGATGTCGACTGAAATATGCGGCACTATTGTTACGTTTTTTGTTATTTTTATTTTATTGTATTCTCTTCACTCTGCTCTGCTCTGCTCTTTGCTCTTGCTTTGTCTTCTTCTTTTCATGTGTGTATTTCTTCCTAAAAAAAAGGGGGGGGAGGAAGGTGAAAAGGGGGAAGGGAAAAGGGAATACATGCATTCATTCGCTACCCGCGCTGATAGTTGACCAAGGCAGGCAGGCAGGTAGTTTAGATAGGAACATGGCTATCTATGTCCTGCATTATTACGACAAAAGGGACGATGAGTAGTAGTTAGTTAGTCCTATGGATATATAGATACCTATAAATGTTGAGTGGACAGTTTTAACCAACATACATATTGGCTGCTAAGGTTGTTTCTTGTTATGTCCTTGATATTGTTGATATTGTCGGTAACTTAGTTCTATGTATGGGGTTAAGCCTACGATCTTGACGACATAGACATAGGAGGTATCTATCTCCTTTTCTTCGTGTATTAGAAGAGGTTAAGTTGAAGGGGCATTGAAATATCCTTATACCAACCAGATTCATATTGATATTTGGATGGGTAGACAGAGCTTGTGTGGCTTCGGCTTTCTAGGTTCCTTTTCCTTTTCCTTTGCCTTAGGCTGAGCTCGCTATTAATCTGTATAGCGGGTAAATTTAATTATCATAGTATTTAGATTTGGAGAATAGCATCACGAGTCTTGCTGTTGCCAAGTGTCCTTTCCTTTATTTCCTGTTTCTTTCTTTCTTTTCTTTTCTTTTTCTTTTTCTTTTTCTTTTTCTTTTTTTCAAAAATAAAAATAAAAAATAGGCACGTTCTCCGTACCACTTACTAGGTAGACAACTCATACGATGACATGTCCACTCCAACCTCTTATCTGCAATGTATATGAAGTACACTGCTATTCAATGTGAGAGTTTAGGTCACTTAGCTAGGTAGGTACTTAATATATGTTAAGTCAGTCGTGTTTGGACGAAGCAATCAACTAATCCAGCAGTACTCATCATAATTACATCGTCTTTCCACTAGAAACAATTCACTTAGTAGCCTCAGACAATCAGCAAACGAATAGATACCGAACGTATCCCATAGTATATCGGGAACCATCCCTATTCTATTTTTGGTGGTATCATTCGTTTACTGATTAAAAAAAGGTATGACTAGAGGTTACACTTAGTCTCCAGAGAAAAGAAAATCCAAGCCCTTCTTCGTTTACGATACACGATATTTGTCCTTCTATATGATAGGCATTCCGCCAGCTTTGGGAAATGGTTTTCATATTACTCAGATACAGTCGTGTGCGAAAGGAAAAGAGTGAAAATCCTGAAAATAAAGAATAACGGAGCGGAGATTCGAAAAGAAAAGGAGAGATGACGTCCGCTAGAATATTCGTTTCACATCCGACCCCGAAATGCTTCGCTATACCGTCCTGTAAGCACGAAAAGCACACACATACCCCGGGCACCGAACCTGTTTTGTAGCAGCGAGCCAGGTTAACCTGTCTAACCTCGAGTATCTCCGCCGTCTATCCTCATGCACAATCCTTGACCGCAGCGGAGACGGGGGGTAGTAGGAAGGGGTATAATTATCCAGGGGTCCAGGGGAGCCAAGTACTTCGAGGCGAAGTGACGAAAATCGCCTAGTCGGCAGTCATGAAGCGTGTATAATCATGAAAGAACCAGACTTAGTACCGTAGTATACGTATTACCCGAAGAAAGGTGAGTTGAGCGAATTCGAAGGAACGACTTGAACAATTATCCAGGGGAGTTGTTCTGAGAGTTAGAAGCCTCATTTCGGCATCTACCACACATGCACCAGCCACCAAGACTGCCGCGCGCCCATTCTCTGCGTTCTTTCACGGGTAAATTCACGTCGCAGTAGTGGTTGAGAATCTCTTCCCCAGCTTCTATACCGCCCGACGCATTCCCAACTACCCGCGTTTCCCGTGCTTTCAATACCATCCGACCGCCCCATTCCCAGGTAACATTTGGGTTGCAGTCGTGGTTAGCAAGGCACCAGTAAGGGTGCACGGCGGCAACGTCGGGTCGGCCATCCCTGGGGTTCTTACGAGCCGACGCAGTGCCACGGAATTTGCTATAAAGGGTGTTAAACACCCATATATCATAATTAGCAATAGCGGCGTAAATGTCGATATCCATTTTCTCAAGGATGTGGAGTGGTGTCTCGATGTTGTAAGCAAAGGAGAAGGGGAGTGTCCAATCCGGTGGTGGGCCAGCTTTTGGCGACAAATCAATCTCATTGGTCTGTGAGGAAACGAAGTCTCCCCATATATATTTGATTTGGTTGACGTCAAGCGGGTGTATTTCTTGGTGAGCCGCCATGGCCAACACACGTGCGAGCAGTAGAAGATACAGGGTTTCGTCGGCTTCTTTCGCATCTGGGTCCTTGGCGACAGAATCTGTATCCTTGTCGCATACTGCTGGGTGGTAGAGTTTCTGGGCCTGCTCATAGCAATATTGGGTACAGAACACAGTATCGTAGCATTCTGGACAGTTGACGGCAGTCGACTCGCTCCCCAAAGGTGGGAGCTCTCCACTACAGGCATCACAGACCGATTCCTTTAGGCGGTTATTGGCCGTGACCAACGAGTACTCCACAAGTACATCTTCTCCCGGCGCAATATATTCCTTGGCAAATACGCCGAGTTGGTTACACGTCGGAATTATATCATACCCATCGGTACGGCTCGGACATCCGAGTAGTATGGGGAGTTGGGCTACTTCGACGGTACATTTCGGTGCTATCTCAGCCAATCCAGCGTTAAGAATGGCTAAAGATTCGTCTGAGAACCGATCCGGTTCATAGCTGTTCCAAGGATATACTTCTCTACGCACCATGCCCCAATCGGGAAGATCATTCGCGGTGGAGATGGGCTTGCGTATTCTACGCTCAGCAACTGTTTGTATATAGCTTCGCGTGTTTAGAAGCTCTTGGTTCTCTGGCGATACGGCAAGTCCACGCTCACAGAAGTTGTAAGCACTTTTAAGACAACCGCACAGAAGAAGGTTCAAGGATAAAATTTGATAACAGCGGATAGACGCCAGCCAAGCAAGCGCAGGGACATCCTTTTCGCCGCTATCTAATTCGGATAAACGAGACTGTGTTCCCGCCAAAGAGCCATGGTCCAAGACTTCTAGAAAGGGACCTTCCGCGTGATTTTCCAAGGCCTCGAACGCTTGGGTATGGTATTCAAAGCTATCATCGCGAACCTCATCGGTTAATAATAGAGCGCGGTAAGCGTCGCCGGCCGCTAAGTCGGGATAAGCTAAGTCAGAGTAAACCAATGCGCGTCTTAGGTATAGGACTAAGTCGTATGGATTGTCCAGTAGCTTATCAGTTAAGGATTGACGTTCGCGCAGAAGCGACTCGGTGCGAGGGTTGACCTCTTCCTCGGACTCGTCCATCACTCAAGCACCCGTTGGTGCTCCCTTATAGAAGAATCGATATGGGTTGTCGTAAAAAGGGGGGGCAAAGATCAGCAATGGTTGGGTGGGGGGATTGAACCGCACTTCTGATCAAGGGCACGTCATTTCTTAGTCGTTTAAAGATCCTGTTCGCACGTCTTCTTCTTCTTCTGTAATATGCCCTGTGATTTTTGGCGCGCGTTTTGGTTCCAGGTCTAGTTGCCGTCCTGCAGTTTCTCGGTTGCGATCGAACTACTCGGATCGATCTCTACCTAACCTAGGAGGTAGTAGAGAGGTAGTATTGTCGATCGATACGATGTTTGCTTTGTTTAATAAAGAAACTATTTTGGGAGATGGGAGTTGAATGGGGTCTAGGAGACTGTTAAGGTTAAAGAAATAAAAAATAAAAATATAAAAATCAATATTAAAAAAAAACTTTTTTTTTACCTTGCCCGAGGATGTTGAAATATTCTCATAAGCGCAAAAAGTTGTACAGGTCCGACAGACCCCTCCAAAATGTGTGCCCTAGGTTGAATGTGGCACGACCCTTGGGTGGAACAAATGTTGGAAAATCTGGATGGGACGATCAGCCCAGAAAGGACCCTTGGTGCTTCAAGGGTTCTAAATTCAGGGTCCACCGGGGGGGTTAACCAGCCTGCCAGTTAGTATGGACCTCGGGAGGTACCTAGGTAGTATTATATTATACCTCAAGCGGGGTCGGCCCTGCGGGGTTACGGGCATCATGCACCCAAAGCACCCAAATACAAATACTTACATTAAGTACATGGAAGTCGATATGTCCTTTATGATTTGAAAAAGCAATTCGAAGTGCTCTGATAAGATGTCAGTATAATGTTAAAATTTCTTAAAATCGGTCTGTATCAATTACTTTTTCATAGTTTAAATAGTATCTCAAAAATAAGTAGTCGATAGTTGAAAGAAAAGGCAAATATAATAGTTTTTTCTTCTCTTTCCGATCATTCCGATCATCTAAAAAGAAGATCACTTGTCAAAAAAGTATTTAAACTTTATGCTATATGATGTGATTTAAGCTACTGCGGAACCTTGCTGCAATGCAACTTTATAGTTCATGACATCGCTACTTCACTGCTACCGGGCTCCACACTCGCTATACTCTTTCGTCTTCTTATCGCGTGAGGCTCTAATATGCTAAAAGTCCTTATGGAAAAGTACCTACCTAACCTAAAGCAATTCTCAGAATAAGTTTTATAAGCTGGTTAGTAATTAACTGACTGACTTAAAAGTCAAATGCGCATTGTGTAGTGAGATTCTTCTAGCTAGTAGCGTCCCGATATGTGGTACGAACAAGGGATTATCAAGAAGGAAGTTTGAATAGATCGGGTAAGGGAAAGAAAAAGGAGGGGAAAGACCCAATAAAGGGGGGGTATATAAGATAATTCATTTCTTTTTCTCAAGTAAATTTCTAATGCGACGTGTAGTAGTATTGCCTACCAGTCATACCAGCCATTCCAGTCATTCCCCTGCAGCTTTTATTGCCCGTGAGTATCTTAAACCTTTTGGTATTGTACATGAGAGTCTAGAATTAGAAGTTTTATCATTGCTCACACAAAATGCAAATAGTTATAATAGTTAAACCAACAGGAATTTTTGCTGAACCATGAGAGCAGCTACAGCGATATTTATAACATACTCATCATAGAAATCAGATGTCTTGATACCATATCTAGAGCTGCCCTTAGTCAATAGTGTCAAGGGCATTTTGCCCAAAAGAAACCTAAACATCAAGTACCTTTGAGGGTTTACCTTAGATGTATGTGAGTACGTCTTGAATACAGACATATACAGACATATACACAATACAACGCGGATCATAAATCCAAACCTTCCGGAATGCAATACTACCCCCTTTATCCCCTTTATTGCTACGGACGCGATAGCCGACGATAAAATCCAAATGAAAGCGCCTAAGGTAGTCTTCTACAATGCTACCAATTAGGTATGCTCAACGTTGAACGTTTTCATATTCCTCTATCAAACCAATGGTAGGCTCTAGAACACACTTGAGAGTAATGTACACTATGTTGCAAAGGTCACGGGATGGTTACCGTAAACATCCAGTGGGTATGGGTATGATATGTGGCTGCTTTCTCTTCTCTAGTCGGATTTCTTGCTGGCTTCTCCCTCCTTTACCATGCCTTCACAACCCGTGGCCTGACCTAGCTTCTGCTCGGCTTTGCCGAACCCTTGCGACGGATCACGGTTCTCGCCGGCGGCCTTCATGGTGTCTATGGCGTGGGCCTTGGCTTGCTCTCCGGAGCTAGTCCAAGCTTGTGATCCTGTTACACTACCGATAGTAGACTGCTCGTTATTAGCGTATGTGGTAGAGATAAAATGACTTCGTCATTATAGACTTGAACTCACCTCTGTGGCACCCTTGATGTATTCGGCGTGGCCACCGACAAGAGAGGGCTGCTGGCTGTTGTTCTGTGAAGACATTATGTGTTTAGGTGGAGTAAGATAGCTAAGGCTTGCTTTCTATAATGCTTGACGACGAATGATTGATAGATACGAAGAGATATTACACCAAAATTCAAGATGTAATAGAGAACTTGGGTAAACAAAAGTTAAGGACAAAATACTGAAAGACACCATCTTTATATAATAATATATTTTTCACTCAGCCTCTACTCTGACCCAAGTTGGTGACGTCAGTGAATATATGACGCGATTGGGTTACACATCAGAATACCTATTTCATCTTCAAACTGTGGGGGCATTTAAGAATCTGGGGAAGATCTGGAAAGACTGTTAAGGACAGCAAAGGTCTTGGCATCGTAAATCCATGCAGCCAATCGAACCTTTCTAGCTGATCTAAAATGGAAGGTAAGATTATAAAAAGATCTTCTTCTATTCTAGAATATTAGTAAAAATCGAGGCAAATAACTGCTGGTATATTAAGCATGAACTATAATACGCATAGTTATACCAACATAATTACTGTATATTAGTATTGTGCAAGGTATACTTATGTGGAAATGGTTGCACTTATATACATGATCTAGTTTTATGTACATAATGTAATGCATTGCACTAATAACGGGAATTGGAATTGTTACACTTTTGTTGACCGTCATATCAAAAATATAGTCGATACTGCAGCGCCTTCCAAGCATCTAAATCCTAATGAGGGCCGGTACCTAACCAAACTTGAGCCCGGAGACTAGGTTTTCTAATCGTTCAATAGTGGATACAATCAATGTAACAACCCGTACGAGATATGAGTCACGTTACAGGGGTCATCTCGTACTGGCGGAGTTAGTACCAAGTAAGTAAGCTCGGGGATTACAGGTACCTTAGGTAAGTCTATATAACTGCTTCACCTATGTACTTTCCAAAACTCATCAATTTTTAACTTGGACATCAGAGCATCTTCCTTCTCTTTCTTCTCTTGGATCCCAAGCAAAAATTTGACAATCCATACCTGATACGTGGTAAATCGAAAACAATCAATATGACGACTTCGGTTGGGATTACGGCCCAGGGACTTGCGCCTCTCTTGCGTAGGTTAAACTTGCTAGCTGTATTTACAAGGACAATGCTAACAGCCATTGCAGCGGTTACGGGTAGCTTTGCTCTGCCATTCTCGGCGTACTTTACTTTCCTGAGCCTCCGGGTTGTATATCACCGTCTCAAGGACCAATGTTATATCGGAGACAATTCGTCTAAGAATAACGACCTGAACAACAAATTGTACTTGGCTAGCCGCTGCCACCAAAACTTCACCGAGAACGTACCGATAGCTCTTATCATCGCAGCATTTGCCGAGCTCAACGGCGCAAACCAGAAAACACTCAGCAACGCCCTTACCGCCCTCTTGACCTTTCGGGTTCTTCATGCGGAGCTGGGTCTCATCAATGGATTAGGCTTGGGTCGGCCCATCGGATATTGGGGCAGCATGGCTACGACTCTGTGGTTGGGTGGCTATACTGCGTATTTGGTGAAAGGATACTGGGGCTTCTGAGGGGCTGACTCTTAGAGGAACATTCATGAGGTCCTGGCATATGCACAAAGTACCTATAATAAGGTATACAAATATGTATATTCACTGCTTTTATTCTATTATAGATGAGGTATGTATATGTACCTAATAAATATAAAACAGATTCACGAGCGATTTCCTGTTGGTAAGCACCTTATATTTAAACTTTGCGGTTAGAGAGAATCATTGCGAGTACCTAGGTACCTAAGGTACCTTACCTTAGGTAGGTAAACAAACCAGGTACCTCCAACGTAACAGACTTGTACCTAAATAATAAGTCTTGGCAAACCCGATAAGATAAAACGGTTCTCTAGCGGTTCGCGAATCTACGCGCCAAACATCTTCGCTTTAGCGTTGTAATCAATTGCATTTTCGTTTCGTAGACATTATCGAATTTAGAAGACACCACCCGCCATCCTATCAAACTACCCTATGGCCGAGGAACCATTTATAGACGAAGAATATGCATCCGATGAAGATTCCGATTTTGCGCCCGATGCGGCTCCGTTAGATGTCGACCCCGAAGCTTCAGAATCCGAAGAAGACGAAGTCCAACTCATTGCGGTACCTAGCAAGAAACGTGCCGCCGTTCCCGATACCGATGTCGATGCCGATGCTAATGATGGATTCGAAAATTCCGGGGATGAAGCGATAATACAGAAGGGCAAGAAGAGACAAAAGAAAGAAAAGCGGAAAGATGGAGATGCCAAGGATGATGAAGGTGGTGAAGGCGGGCTCATCAAGACCCGGAGTATGCGAGCAGCAGAGAAAGTCGAAAAGCAGTCGCGCTCAACCACTGGCCCTGTAACGATTGACGTAGATGACTTATGGGCTAAAATGACCGCTGCCCCCTTAATACCCTCCAAGGCGGATGCGGATGCGGATGCGGATACGGGGAAAGAATCCCAAAAGACGGCTCAGGAAGAGGGGGCAGATGGACAACCTCGAGACACAAGAGACAAGGCGCAGAAAGACAGATACGGCGGAGAAGAGCCGGCGGCGATGATCAAGATAAAGCGTACCTACAACTTCGCTGGTAAGGTGCACACGGAGGAGAAGTTGGTACCTCGGGATTCGGCGGAAGCCAAGTTATACCTAGCATCACAAGATCCGAAGTCGGTCGAAGAAGTCGAAGCCGAGGACGGTAACGGTCAGCCTAGGCGGAAACCTCGAAAGGCGTTCCGGTCTATCTTCGAGCCCGTCATCGAGGGGCTGACGCAACGCGCGGACCTCAATCTCGGCATGGATGCAAGGCTGCGACTGCGCGAGCAGGCAAAGGCCAAGAAGCTGAACGTGGTCGAAAAGAGCCGTATGGATTGGGCTGGATTTGTCGACAAGGAGGGCATCAAGGACGAGCTCGAATTGGCTGGGAAGTCGAAAGACTCTTACGTCAACAGGCAAGACTTCTTGGCTCGCGTTGCGGCTAATCGGGACGAGGAAGCAAGGAGAGCGAGAATTGCTGGCCGTGTTTAAGCCGCATCTGATGGAGCATACAGGAGTATTAGGCGTATGGCGAACGATTCGTAATATCCGACGGGTTGATATCTTATCCTTGGGTTTTTACGTCCAATACAGTATACCACTTATTTAGCTAACGATGCTGCTACGGCGAGTTTATAACAAATAGCGGATGATATAAGATACCTGAGGTAGGTAGGTTTGACAGGTGAGTCTAGGTAACGGATTAATATGAACGAAGATGCAACTATTATATACCTATACCCTGATACCTATACACATCTAATTTACGGTAATTAAATGCATGTATTATGAACATGCATGTACCTAGGTACATATGTACTATGTATTTAAGGTACTGTACCTCTTGCTGCCCAGGTGCTCTGCTGCAGCACCGCCAAGGGGAAAGAGGTATCTAAGCCCCACCGTGACGAAGCTCAGGTCTGCCCCTCCACGCCAAGCTTTATCTTAGCTTTACATAGTACGTTTGCTTGTCAGCTTGTACACGAGACGAGATACATACCTTAATTCTTATTTCTTGGAGCCTTACTCATAATAGTAAACCATCCCAACATCGGACGTCTCTTAAATCCTACACAATAAATCTCACCAACACTAAAAAAAAAAAAACTCCAAAGGTTGGCGCCATGGCAGCTCACATAACCTCGCCCAACGAGCCCTTCCCACGGCCGGACCACATCGCACAGGCGACGACCTCGCACCGGCAAGGCGCCTTCGTGATCTCGACGCGGAAGCTGCCCATCTCCAAGGCAGGGCCCATCGAGGCCATGGAGCGCGACCTGGGCATCCCCGTGCCCGAAATGATCTTCGGCGACAACCTCGTGTCCGTGCGCCACGCGCCCTCCGGCTGGGCCGTCGAGTTCAACGCCCGCGACGCTCTCGACGCCGTCGACAAGACCGACCGCCACATGCTCCAGGTCGCCTACGCCAAGGACTGGTCCGCGAGCCGCGAGCAGACTAGCGCGGGGATTAAAGATGTGGTTAAGCCGTATGATTGGAGCTATAGCACTACGTACCGCGGCACCGTCATCCCGCCGTCGTCTCCGCCTCGAGCTCATCCTCCTCCCCCGTCACCACTACCACCACCACAAGCAGTGGCTCCGGCCACTTCCAGCAGCGAGGGTAACACGAGCGAGCGCTCCAATCCAAGCGACACGGAAACGGAAACGGAAACGGAACGAGGGGCGCGAAGTAGCAAGTTCGAGTTCGCGCCGACGGACAAGCCGATCCCGATCGAGCTGCTCAAGCGGCGGGACCCGATCCTGTTCTTCGACGAGGTGATGCTGTACGAGAGCGAGCTGGACGACAACGGCATCAGCGTGCTGAGCGTCAAGGTCCGCGTGCACGAGCGCCGCATGCTGCTGCTCGCGCGCCTCTTCATGCGCCTCGACAACGTCGTCGTGCGCATCCGCGACACCCGCGTCTACGTCGACTTCGCCGCCGAGGAGGTCACGCGGGAGTATACGGCTCGGGAGCTAGGGTTTGAGGATGTTAAGACGGTATGTTTTCTTTTCTTTTCGTTTCTTTTCTCTCTCTCTTTCTCTCCTTTTTCTTTTCTTCCCTTTGGATATGTCCTCAAGCGCGGACTAAGCACAAATACATCTCCACATATATCAACAAACCACAAACTTCAAGATTATCAAGATATACACACCATTATAAGAATCGTGGAAGAGCGCTAAACCAATCAAATTGGGGCGAACAATACTGTGCCGAGTTCGCATTTGGGATGGATAAATGATGAGATTGGAGAGGAGAAGAAGAAGAAGAAAAATTGCTGACTTGACGCCGTGTACTAGAAACTGCGCATGACGGGACTGGTCCCCGATGCCGTCACAATAGCCCTGCGCGACGCTAATAAGATTGCCGACTTGCTTCCTACGGTGGAACAGACTTTGGAACGTGTGTCGCTGAAATCATAGCCCGAGGACGAGTCTCTCGAATCTCGGGAACTTACCTATATGGACGGGGGGTCCTGTAAGAGTAACGAGTAGGTAGACTGGTTTACGAGTTCTACGAAATGCATGGCTTGGCGTTTGTGGAGTTGGACATGGCTAGAGAGAGAGAGAGAGAGAGCTGGGGCTTTCCGAAATATGACGTTCATAAGTGAATGTTCTGACACATTATTATAGGTTCGAAAAGGAGGAGGAAAGACATGGTATGAAATAAAATTATGATGCATAGCACATGCAGACGGAAACGGAAACGGAAACGGCTAGCTAGCAATGAACGAGATGTTGAGCTATCATTTCATTCAAGTAGTATGTGGCCTTTGTACCGTTTGGCTTTCCTAGCCCTGTCGTAGCGATAAAGCATAGCTGACTTATAAAACGCTAGCAAGTCAACGAAGGCCCGGTGTTAAGCATCATGGGTAATATATATCATAACCAGGCTGCCCTCAGCCCTCAGCCCTCAGCCCTTTTCCATACTCCCCGCCGAAATGGTAACGTACTTTGTTATAACTTAGCGACTGTCCTACGGAGAACTGGTCTCTGTCACCTCCTCGTAGTCAAGTTGCCACTTGTCCACCTCCTGAAACTTGCGTGCCGCGTTTTTGAGCTCCTCCTCTACTCTCGGGTCCATATTCCGACTACTCTCCTCTCCGTCTCGCTGTTCCCTATTGGCTTCGCCGTGATCCGTTTCCCCACCCTCGGACTCGCCTTGGTTCTCCTTGTCCGATGTCCGCCCATACGTGATTGTGGCACGTCTATTCGTGCCCTGAGTTTGTTTCGCTGTCTTACCGCGCGAAGCTGGACGTGCGCGCCCGGCATTTTGTTTTTTAGAGTGTCCCGCTCGAGAGCCCGGCCGCGCTGGCTGTCGTCGAGCTCGAACATCAAGGTAGGAGAGCTCGTCGTCGTCATCACCCAGGCCGGAGATGTCGACTTCTGCTTCCGAATCCTCGTCGTCGGCTCTAGCATGTCTACAGCGTCGACGCGGTAACAAGCTAGCTAATTCTAAAGTCGACAAGCTGGCTAAATCTGCAGTCGGTGCCTTAGGCTCCGACTTGGCGGCACCTTTGCGTTTGGCCTTTGCGGCCTGACGCGGTGGCGGAGAAGGTTTGCGGTAATTCGGAGAGTAAGTAAGGGAGGGCGGCGAGGAGATATCGGAGACATTGTCATTTGCAACTGGTGTCCTTTGGAGGGCCGAAACCGGCCGTCGAAAATGAGTTCGTGCAAGCGACTGGAGAGGTGGCCACACATCTGAGTCTCCGGAGGAGGAACCACTGCTCATGGGAGGTGCCATGAGCTCCTCGTCCATGATAGGTGTTGCAGGCCTACTGCTTTGCTGTCGAGGCGGAGGAGTAGAGGGAGGAGATGACAGTTCCGAATCCGATTGTTGCGGTCCGGGATCCTCGACGGGGTCCTCATCTTGAAGTGGGGATGATTTTGCGCGGCGCTCATGGCCTTTTGTAGATTTTCGCTTACGCGAATTTGAGGGCGGTAAATCCTGCGGCGATGCTGAGCCAGCTTCTATCCCTCCGGAACGCCTCTTAGAAGGTTTAAGTGGGGTTGATTCGGCCTCAGGGGCGAATCCATCTTCTTCGATTGCTTCTTCGTCTTCATCCTGGTCAGATTCGGGCTCGGACTCGGGCTCGGGCTCAGGCTCTAACGGCTGAGGACGTGGTTTTTGTGCAGTACCGAGAATACTAGGCTCGCGTACTCTCCTTTTAAACATGCCAATGTTAAATGTCGAGCTGAATGCAGGCGTGTTGGGACCGGCTCGGCTGCTAGGGCGAATATGACCATCCTCCCTGCTTAAAAAGCTTCCGGCGCGGGGCCGTCGTTTAAAAACGCTGGCTGACAGGATAGATGTCTCAGCTGATCGCTGGGCACTTGCTGGTCCTGCGGTGTCAAAAGTGGTATTCAAGTCATCAAAGGCTGAATCATCTAGGTCCAGTCCTGACATATCCCCTATTCTTCTCTGCTGCGGAGTCCCGGCTACTTTGCGCCCTAATTCAACCGATGGCTCTTCGTGCTCATCTGGCTCATCTGGCTGGTTGGTTGAAGTGGAAGTCATATTTTCTAGCCTATCCATGGCAGAGTCGCGTCGCTGTCGCGCGGCTTCTAATGCCTTTAACTGATGTGAAGATGTTGGTCGCGTGCGGGTAATAGTATCCGCATCGCGCATTGATTCACGTCTCTGCTTCGCCTTCTCCTTTTCCCGGTCACTCACATCGTATATATCAGAACTGCTCTCGGCTGTTTGTTTCGGTACCATGACATGCTCGGGGCTTGTGGCTTTTGCGACTATTCGAGTCGACGCGACGCGTGTTCTTTTAGGTCGCGGCATGTTTGATGAAAATTGAGGATTATTGTGTAATATGTAATTGGGCGAAAATGATATATTTAAAATCCGGTAGTCATGGAAGTAGAGAGAGATGGGTTATGAGGTATGAGGTATGAGGAAGATAGAGGGATATGAGATTTGAGTGGGGAGAAGGAAAGTTGTGGGCGCTGAAAGCTTGACGCGTTGAACCGTGTTAAGGTGGAGAGCTAAGAACCCCACAAAACGGGTACGAGGACCTAACGCCTAGGTTTAGGTACCTAGGTACAATACAATACGTACATCTCAAAATCCCACCTCGGCGGCAATATTTTCACGTGATACCCTTCAATTACACAACTCGACACATCAATATAACCCAATTCTCGATGACAATAAAATAAATCTATTGAATAAGCTAAGTATTTAATAATACTACTAGCTGGTAGATATGTTAAGAGCCACTCTCGGATAGTTACGGTAATAGATAGTAAACTCGAAAGGAAGCTCCGGTATGGATCTAATTTGGCAGATAACCCGTACCAGGAATTGACAATAGTTATGAAGGGTGTGGGCTTTTTCAAAGAGTCTCAAGTAAGACCCCCGGCATATACAGTAGAACTAATGATATGCAATATCTGTGGATCATCTAAAAAGGAACGCGCGTTATTGTCTACTATCTATATAAAGGGGCTAGGGGTATGGGATATCAGGGACAGATCTACCAGGATAGTAGTATATAAGGAGCACACAGCTTCCTCGAAGGTGCTTGAGGGGCAGGAACTAATAGATCACCAGTCTGCACACTTGCAACTCTCTCTCGTATTCACTCCACGTACGACATACATCACGGGACCTCTCTGGCAATAGGTACCTCTAACAAGTATCAGCATAAAATAGGGGAGTGCACACAGACTTTTAGTAGGCAATACATTGTGTTGATAAGTATGTTATGAGGTGTGTTGCTATGAAGAACTAAAACTACCTAGATACCCAGCCATGTATCGATTGATCGAATCTAGAAATATTGTTAGGGGAGGTCCCCATATCCATATCTAGCATTGCTATCTCTAGCCTGCCGGGCTGGGGAGCGGCTTGAACGGCGAGAACGATGGGAATGACGAGAATTGTGGGAATGGTGAGAGTGGTGGGGGTGGTGAGAATGACTAGATCCACGATGAGAGGAGCTTGACTCGGCCTGACCTGCGTAATATGAAGGACTATCCTGTGCGAGGTTGGCGGCTAGAGCCGCTCTCATATCGCCTGGGAAATTTCCACCGAAGCTAGCATTCTGCCCAGCTGCTTGCGAACTAGAACCAGGTTGACCCTCGTCAGCCTTACTTCCTGCGTTGCCTGTGCCTTTCGCGTTCTTTTTGAAGATGTGCTTCGCAATACACACTGCTCTCCCGCGCTACTGGCTCTTTACAGCTTATACATATTCCTTGCCTCTTCCTCTCCTGACGCATATCTCTTACGATTTGGCGCCTATGATCAGTGTGCTCTTCGCAAAGGACAGTGCTGCTGGGTCCCACCTGGTTATCACAGTGCCGGCATGTATTATTTCTTTTCTTTGTTCTCTCCGCTTCCTGGCGAATAGTATAGGTCTCTGTATATAGACCGTAGTGATAGGCACATAAGCTCTTGCTTTCAGGGCATAGCGACTCGCCACAATGTTTGCATCCTCCACTAGCTTTATGATCGATTTGCCGTTTTTTTTTCCTTGCACCACTTACACTTCTCCGGATCGGGGCATTGATGCTTTTGTGTGGAGTTTGGGTTCAAATTAGGCCAGCCTCCGCTAGACATGTTGAAGAGGGTTTGGTGTGGTAGTGGTTAAAGTTGGTAGAAAGCGATGGCGGTTTGCGATGCGACTAGACTTGGGGAAACCAGACTTGGGGATAGGAGATGCTTCGAACGGGAAGGTCCCTTGGGGAATATATAGTAAAGGCATGGTAGCCGTTCTACTTGCAGTTTAAGCTGTAAGATAGTGACTTTGCATTTGAACTCGTGAATTGACATGAATTCAGTGTCAGTATCAGCGTCAGTCAGTGAATTTCCGTTTTGGTATCCGAATATTTTAGTTGCATCATTCAGACTCATATATGATGGAAATGATAGCTAACATCACCTAGAACCTGCCTGAATATGGGACATCCTGACACTCTTGTCATCCTGATTCCTTGTATGTAAGTGTCGTCTTTGGGATAGGTACTGAAATTGACCCCCTTTCCCTCCTTAGTCGTCCTGGGGATGGTTGGACTCTGCGATAGCCGGCAAGTAAGTTAGTTATTTCACCTCTCCGGTAGTAGCCCATGATGGCCCGTGACTTGGTGCTCCTGTTTTATCACGCAGATATTTCTTTCACGATCTCCTGTTGCTTTACTCAGACATAATCAGGCACTACTCAGGGGGGTCGGCCGTAGCTTATTGACAGCTTGGCGATCACCTCAAAAACAAATCAACAACAATGTCAGGGATGAATACCTAATGTAGGTATAAAAGTGATAATTGAACACCTAACCTAGGTACCTACCTGTAATCTACTTCATGTATGGCCCTGACACTTACTCTGTATACGACATCCATCACGGGCATGAATATCTACTTGATAAATCCAAATCTTTGTGATATTCATATATCCTAATTTAACAACTAGACTAGGTACTCACTGATTTACTTTGTCATAAATCGTGCCAATTTTCTAGGTGTCATCTATAACGGGAGAATCAACATAGCCGTGACTACCTCCACCTCTCTAGGTACCTAACGTACCATCTCAACTTCCTTAAGTACCTGTTACATCCCGACATCATTTCCCTCCCCGCGCGAACAACCCCGGCGAGATGTAAAACGAATTCGACTGCTTTCCGCCGCTACCCTGCTTCAGACTCACCCAAGCGTGTATCCCCGTCCCCTGACCCAGCGGTCTCCGCTGCACCGCGCTGACCGCCTTCCCGTACCGCCTCCTGAAGACCGGCGGCGCCGACACCGCGGCCGCGTACCGCTCGACGCGCCCCTGTATCTCCCCGTCGTCCGCAGCGTACGCGCCCACGGGGAAATGCACCGTCCCGACCGGCCGCCCCGGCGCCGCGCTCGTGAACGCGAAGCACGAGAGCAGCGGCTTGCGCTCGTACGGCCCCAGCCGCCGCTCGCCTGCCATAGCCTCGCAGAACCGCTGGATCTCGTAGGGGTTGGCGTGCGGGCAGATGGCGGCGTGCTTCTGCGCGATGGCGGGCGCGGTCGACGCGGCCCCGTGCGAGATGTACACTTTCACGCGCGAGGTGCTCGCGTCGGGGGACAGGTCGAGCGAGAAGTATATGACGGACTCGCCGGGCTCCATGATGCTTTCGACGAGGCCCCACGATTCGGCTAGGCCCAGGCGTTCGAATGCGGTCCGGGTTGTGGCGATGGCGTTGGCCCGGCCGGGCGTGCAGCACGGGTTCAAGTAGACTTTCCACTCCCCGCCGTCTTTGCTCGATACGTAGCTGTACCACGCGGCGAAGAAGCCCTCCGACTGCGCGGGCAGGAATAAGTCCCGGAGGGCATGGAAGCGGTTCAAGGAGACCCGGTCCGCGAATTCGCTGGCTATCCGCTCTGATAGCGCCAGTGCCTCCGTCTGCATCTGCGCTAGATTCACGGGGGCGTCACCCCCTGATGGCTGGGCCTCGATGAGGAATCGCAACTCTGCTTCTCCGGTCTCTTGGTCTAGCGCTACTGAGTATTCGAAGGGCGAGTGGTCGTCGCTAACGCGAGAGCGCCACTGCGACGAGCTTAGGTCTCGAGGAACGGGTAGCTGGCCCCAGCCCCTTGTTGCCGTGTTCAAAGCTTTGCGCAGGAGCCCGTCTTCCGCGACGTCTTTATCAAGTGCCCTAGCTAGATGGGATAGCTGTCGCGTTGCTTCGCCTAGATACGTTGCCGTTGCCGTTGCCGTTGGGGTCTGATCCACGGGAACAGGCTTCATACCGGCTGAGAAATGTCGAAGTCGCATGTCTTTGCCTCTGGTGATTTTGATATTTGGTATGGAATGTCGTCTATTATGTAGTTCCTTGATAGCTGCGACCGTGTAGTTGATATGCTGGTCGGAGAGCACGTGTCGTGGCACGGCGAACCGGACTAAATTTGGTATCTTGGCCTGTAGCTCAGGGTTCTTCTTATCCCATTCCCAGCCGAATGGCCCGGCTTCCGCCGCGCGGATGCCGAAATCTTTAAGGAGCTCTAGCGTGAAGCCTACGGCAGGAAAGTCTCCCGCATATCTATCACAGCCGTGGAAGAACTCGTCCATGTCGAGAAAAACCGCGTGACCCCCAGGAGGTGAAAGAACCGAGAGGCCGCTGGCTTGGAGCTTCTGGGCAAAGGTCCGTACCTGATTGATACGGTTACGGAGATAAGGCTCTTTTGTGACTTCGTATAGGCCCATGACAGCTGCCATCATATCCCTGCCGCTCACTTAAGAGTTAAAAAAAAGGTTAGCTTTCCATATGCTTCTGATCCATTTTCTTTGGGCAGTATAACTTACTTCCTCCGTAAGAATCGTTGCCGTAGAACAGGATCTGTCGCTCTTTCAAGCGAAGCCCGATCGACTCGTACTTCTGGGCAAACAACCCCTTATCCCTGAAACTCAAGATGCCGCCCATATTCGAAAGGCCGTCCTTCTTCAAACTAAGAGTAAATCCGTCAACGTACGAAAACATCTCATGAACAATCTGGGGAATCGTTTGTTCCGAGTATCCGGGTTCAAATTCGCGAATAAACCACGCGTTTTCGGCGAAGCGGCAGGCATCGAAGAAAAGGGGTATCGATCTCCGCCTCGCCAGCTCGGCGGCCGCGCGGATATTGGACATCGATACGGGCTGCGCGGCGGCCCAGTTATTGGTAATCGTAATCAATATCATGCGGACCTGTTGCGGTTCTGGATGTCGATCTAGAAAGGCCTCGGTCGCCGCAATATCTAGGTTCCCTTTGAAGGGGTTGGATTTTCCAATGAGCTCCTCGGGGAACGGATCAGTCAGCCCAGGCTGCGTAAAGGTCTCGAGGGAGAATCCCGCGGTGCTGGCATTGGCTTGCGTAGTGTCAAAGAACCCGTTGCTTATTATTACCCCCTTCGACACGGGCGAGTTGTTTCCGCTTTGCTCTGCTATCACTTCACTAAGTGTAGAGAAGAGCAGAAACTCGGCACAGCGCCCTTGTGGGACGATGAAAAAATTAGGACTCTCAAGTTGACGAGACCCGCCGTTGACGAAGCCACCTTCGTGGAACTTCAAGAACGTGCTCTTGTATAGTTCACTGTCGGCCATTCCAGTCAAGATGTTGTGGGATGCATATTGTCGGCTATTGCCTCTCTCGAAGATGTCTCGGCATGTCTCGAGAAGACAGTAGTATCCCCAGTTGCGACCATAACTTTCATCACCTCTTATCACTAGAATACAAGTTAGGGAACTGGTATATAACGCCAAGCCCAGAAGGACTTTTAAGGAGGTAGAATGTTTTTTTCTTTCATATATTCGATTTGTAAAACTTGGAGTAAATCTATGAATTCTTTCTTACATGCGGACCATTGTATGTCTGTCATCGCAGAGGTGCCCGAATCCGAAAGGTAATCGCAAGTGACAAGGCCGGCAGGGAAAGCGAATATATTGTATTCGACATCCTCTAGGATCTTCTC